>NW_027309928.1:0-300000 GCF_047496795.1 Chiloscyllium punctatum
TACCCTCCCAGCATGTAGGACTGTGTGCACCACCCCAGTGCATTGATCTGTAACACTGTGTGAGTTTCCTTCCCAGCGTGGGGAAACTTGCAGCCCATGCTGGAAGTGACAGGATGTGCAGCTGACACCCATTTACAGCTCCAACTCTCTATTGTGCCCTGACAAGGGGGTGCTGTGGGTGTGAACCTCACTGCCAGAGAGATACAGAGGTGGAGGGGGAATCAGTTTAAACAATAACAAATGGGAGGGGTATGGGAAATAGGCAGAGTGGGGGAGACTGAGAGACAGTGTTGTGGAAGGATGTGTTCCCAGGTTTCAGAATGCAGAAATGAAAACATTTTAACAGCATCATGTAACATCAGCCAGTGTTTCCAGGAATGGTAGGTGAACAGCATATTGATGGGAGTTCAGATGATGCAGTTTTGGATGAGAATTTGTTCTGCAGCTTTGTATCTGGGCGTAGGGTCAGCAGAGTCTTTGACCCATTGAGCTAAATCTAACAATAATTTGTCTCAGTGCCATTTTCATTGACTGTGACAGAGGGATCATCTACACTAGGCCGAGCTAGTTTCCTGGTGCTATCTTATCGAACTCACCTCATTAACTACCCACCCCATCCCATGGTGTCCCTCTCATTCAAGACCAGCCCGATTCGCCCACCCATCATGGCTGGAGGTACTCACCATCGCCTGGGTGCCCCTGGATATTCCATGATCCATGGCACTGGCGCCATCTTTAAAAGGCCACTGAGCACACGGTTGAGCTTTCTCTGTTAGTAGCTGCCCTGCACGGTTTACCCTGAGCATGGCAGATAAGGGGTAATTACACCACGATTTGTCGACAGGGGCACGGAGGGCCTGGTGAATGGGCTAGCACAGGGGGCCATTCCCTTCCCAGAGGGATCACACCACCAGACCCCCCGAGCATGGTCTGAGCTCCTCACCCAGCTCAGTGCAGTATCTGAGGTCTGAAGAAATGCCCAGCCATACAGGACAAGCATCAATAACCTTCCCCACTCTCTCAGGATAAGGGTCACCGTATTCTCTCTGCTCCCTCACAATCACTGTATATCTGTTATAGCACCGACCCCCGAACAAGGCTCATGGTCAACCACTCTCACTGCTGCATGCAGCATCTTCTCTCTCTCTCTCTCTCTCTCTCTGTCTGTCTCTCTTTCTCTCTCTCTCTTTCTCTCTCTCCACTTTAACCCCCCCACACACATTAATACACTCCATGGATATAACACTGTGGACTGACTCCCTCCGGACACCTCACCATGAACCTGTCCTCCACTGACACTAACACTAACAGTAGGGCCACCCACTCCCATACTCCCTCCCTCCCTCCCATTCCAGGAGAAACAGCCTGGAATAGGTCAGAACGGGCCAAGCCGGGTGGTGGAGTGCCCAATATCCGTTCCCTCACCCCCCTCCCCCCGCCATGTGGGGAGGACCCTGGTACGAGCTGGAGGGGACCGGGACACCTCGTGTGGAGATTCTGAAACATCCACGTCCCACCGACCGAGTCAGGATCAATGTTCAGTGAAGGGCAATTCTCACTTTAAACCCACTGGCAGCTCCGTTTCCCCCCGGCACAACTTAGAAGCCGTGGCCCTGATGCCATCTCCCTTTTGTGTCGAGCTGGTACAAATGGAATCCCCACGGTCTCGGTGGGCAGGAGGGTGGGCTGACAACACATCGTCACCACCATCTCCCAGGAAGGGAGCACAGAGACTCCCTCCTACACCTCCCCCTGTAAACAGCTCAGATACTGAAACTAATCTGTGATAGTTATTGCTCTCCCCACTTGTCCTGATATCTTCAACAATCTGTGCTCATATACACCCAGCACTCTCTTTTCCTGCAGCCCCTTTACCATGGCACATCCTGCTTTAAACTGCCGTTCATTGTCATTCCTACCAAAGTGCATCACCTCACACTGCTCTGCATTTATCCCCATCTGCCATAAACCTGAACACTACATCAACGTGTCACCGTCCTGTTACAGTTCCACACTGTCCTCCATCGACTTCAGAGTTCTTCCAGGTTTGGTGCCATCTACAAACATTGAGATTGTTATAGTGTCACAGTCCCCATGAAACAACTGAAATCCTGCCCCACACACACGAGTGTGAGCAAGTGAAATACTGATATATTCCCACGGACAGAGTTGACATGCTGTCAATGAGCAACAAAAATCCTACCATATACGAGACAGAGTAGATGAAATATTGACAAACCACAGAACAAAAGAAACCCGGATAGGTCCCACTTATCGATAGTCATCAGGGTATAATGTGATGAAGGACTGATGTGTACTGTACCTTCAAGAGAGAGGGTGAATGCTGTTCTGAACTGAGAGCTGCCTAGCACCTGTGATATGAGAGGATGGCAGACCCAGAAACAGTATATTGCTATAGAGCTGGAGTCGGGTAATAAGCAGTTAAGAGAAAGAGGGTCCCAGAGTTGTGCATAGTTGATGTAAAATGTTCACTTTCAGAGTGAAAAGAATTAAATTGATGTTTTTATTTAAAGAGTGGAATTTGGGTGTTCTCTGTCCCTCATATTTTAACAGTTTACGAGGTGAATTGAGCATTTTTTATGTTTCATTTAAATTACCAGATGAGCTTCACGCTGTGCCCTCACCATCCCCGTGTGTATATCTGTGTGTCTCTGTGTGGGGCAGGTCTGGCAGTCTCTGTGGTGCTTAAAGTGCTACAATGCCACCCTCTGCTGGCCTCCCCACGCCACTGCACAGGCATTGACAGAGGGTGAAAACCAACAGGAATTCATTCAGTGATGGGGAGGGAGAGGGCAGCTGCTCACAGCACCATCCAAACTGATGTCTTATCCATGGACTGATCTAAATGTCCTTTAAACATTGTAACTGTCCCTGCTTTCACCACTTCCTCTGGAAGTTCATTCCACACACAAGCCAGCTTCTGTCGAACATAATTACCTCTCATGACTTTCGTAAAACTTTTTTCCTCGTACCTTAAAATTCCCTAGTTTTGAATCCTCAACTCTAGAGAAAAGACATCAGTCGTTCAGCATCTCTGTAACCCTCATTATTTTATAAATCTCTGTAAAGTTACTGCTTAATCTCATATCCTTCAGTGAAAAAAGTCCCAGCCTATCCAGCCTCTCCTTATTGCTCACTCCCTCCTTTCCCAGCAACAACCAGGTTAATCTCTTCTCAATCATCTCCAGTTTAATAATATCAAGGTCAGTAATATCAAAGTGAATAGTCAAGGTATTTTCTAAGGGTATGGGGAGTCCAAAACTAGAGGACATAGGCTTAAGGTGAGAGGGGAAACATTTAAAAGTGACATAAGGGGCAGCTATTTCACCCAGAGGGTGGTGTGCCTATGGAATGAGCGGGCAGGATGACCAGACTGGACACAGATGTCTCACCAATGTCCTGTACAACCACAACATGACATCCCAATTCCGATACTCAAAGATCTATCCTATGAAGACATGTGTGTTAAACACCTTCTTAACCACACTATCTATATGAGATGCAAATTTTAAAGAATTAAATCTGACGGCCTAGGTTTCTGTACTACAGCACTGCCAAAGACCCTACTTTTAATTGTAAAGGTCCTGCTGTTGTTTGATTTACCAAATCCAATACCTCGCATTAATCCAAACTAAACTCCATCAGCGACCCCTCAGCCCAGTGAGTGATATTACTGTCACATCACCCTCCCTCTTCAATTTTAAAATGCCCATCCCTCTGCAGGAGGCCTGCACACTCCGGCCTTGATTTTCACAAAGACCCTAAGCTTGGTTTGCCTTGTGTGGTTAGGGGGAGGAGGGACAGATTGCAGACACAGTCAGTGGGGAGGAGAGGCTGGACAGTAATCAGCGGCCAGGAAGAGGGGAGTCGCACGTTAGAGATGGGTGAGTGTGATCGGTGTTTTGGGGTCAGAAATTAAGCTCTTCCTTCGTCTCTGGTGTTCAGTAATAAATATCTATTTGAGACCCTTCATTGGGCAGAGTGTGTCTGCAGGATTTATTTCCTTAATATTGCAGACTATAGATAATCGCACTTTAAGATGTTTATAGTTAATTTTGATGGCACTGTATGTACACTCAATATCCTACAGTTGAGACAAATATCTTGCATTTGTTTAATAATACAAAGTGTTGTTTGTAATTCATTAATGGTAACCTGGTTGTAGTAAATCCACATCAAGCTGAAAGTGGGCACTAATATATGACCCAAGTCTGGGTATGGTAGTGTAGTGGGTAGTGTCCCTGTCTCTGATCCAGAGCTCTGGATTTGATTCCACTTCCTGAACTTGAGTGGTAGTGTTCCTAGCTCTGGGCTAGAAGGCCTGGATTCAAGTCCTGCCTGTTGCAGAGGTATGTCCCAGCATGTCAGGACAGTCTGATGAACAAACACACAGGAGAATAATGTTCCAGCTTTATGGGTATTGCTGAGTGATGCTAGTGTCCCTGCCTCCGGGCACAAAGGTCTAGGTGTAAAGCCCACAGACGTGTCTCAGGATACATCTGAACAAACTGATTAAAATGGATTTAGAATTGGGACTTGATGGAGAAGGAAGAGGTGTCAGGATTGCATTTCAGAATTTAGGCCCAGGATGACTGAAAGTACAGCCATTCGTGTTGATTGGGGTCACATTTTGCATCAGTAAAGGTTTATAAAATCAAAATGGCCATAGATAGGGTGAGTAGTCAGGGGTTTTTCCACAGGTTAGGGACATCCAAAACTAGAGGGAAAGTGAAAGGGGAAAGGATTTGAGGAGGCCTAAAAGCACCATTTCACACAGAGGGTGGTGTACGCATGGAATCAGCTGCCAGAGGAAGTGGTGGAGGCTGGTACAACTACAGCATCTGTGTACTGAGAGACCTGGCGAGCTTTTCCAGCAATTTCTGTATTTCTTTAAAACATGCATTAAGTTTAACACAGGTATTCTGAATAAATTAAACATTTTTATTTTTTAATGACGCAGGGACTTATAACCATATCTTCAAATTGACCGAGACCATTTTCTGCTAAGGATATGGCTCTGTGCATGACAGCAGCAATGCACCTACATGGAACAGGGAATGTGATGGAAACATAGTTTGGACAATGTACAAGGAGACCTGGTTCGGTCCAATATGGGAGAGGATGACATTACTGTGTGATTCAACTCAGAGAGGGAGAAAATGTAATCTGCCTGAGAAGGAATGGTCTATTGCACTCTCTCTCCTTCATTGTTCCTCATCACAGCAATGTGTGCGAGCTAAAAAAAAACCTCTCCAGTCATCATTACCATTCTTATTTTTATGGAATCCCTGCAGCGTTGAAATAGGCCCTTCGACCCAACAAGTCCATACCAACCTATTCCCCTATATTTACCCCTGAATATTGCACATAACCTCGAAATCCCTGAACACTACAGACAATTTAGCATGACCAATCCACCGAACCTACAGTTTGTGGTTGGAAACTGGATCACCCTTTAGAAGCTCATACAGACAAGGGGAGAATGTGCAAACTCCACACAGACGATCACCCAAGGCCGGAATCGAACCCAAGTCCCTGGTGCTGTGAGGCAGCAGTGCTAACCTCCGTGCTACCCTTTGGGTGATCTCTAACCAGAATTCACTGGAATTTACTCACTGCCGAAAGCAAAGGGAATTCAGCCAAATCCAAACTCTCCCAGGATGAAATCCCATTGCTAGCAGCATGTGTAAGCACAATATCTTCAGAAGCAGAATAATGTTTTGGACAATCTCACAATTTTTCCTTTTGTCATGAGTTCCAACAATATCTGGACAAAGTTCTTTCAAGTTAGAATTGCAGAGATTTTGTGTGTGTGTGTGTGTCTGTGTGTGTGTGTGTGTCAGTGTTTTTATAAAGGGAAATATTGGTTATATACTTGCAATAAACAAACAGTTTGCCATTCATCTTTTCATCATAGTTTGAGTAACATTGCTCTGGATCATAAACATGTTGTTTTAGCAGATTAAAGAAACTAGTCTGACTTGTTCCTAAAACTGACCCTGACCCAGTCTGAGACCAATTTCATCAGCCATATCACCAACCTGGTTACATTTAACATTTGTTGTGAGCAGTGGAGGAGTGGGACTAGAAAAGGAAACAGTGACCCAAAAAGCCAGGGAACTATAGACCGGTGAGCCTGATGTCAGTGGTGGGTAAGTTGTTGGAGGGAATTCTGAGGAATAGCATTTACATACATTTGGGAAGGAAAGGGCTGTTCAGAGTAGACAACGTAGCTTTCTGCATGGGAAATCATGTCTCATTAATTTGGTTGAGTTTTTTGTAGAGGTGACAAAGACGATTGATGAAGGCAGTTTGGTAGACATTGTCTATATGGACTTCAGCAAGGTGTTCATTTAAAGAACAAAGACCAAAGAAAATTTACAGCCCAGGAACAGTCCCTTCACCCTCCAAGCCTGAGCCGATCCAAATGTACTGTCTAAATCTGTCGGTCTATTCCTAACCATCTGTATCCCTCTACTCCCCACCTCCTCATGTATCTGTCCAGACGCATCTTAAAAGAATCGACCGTGCCTGCCTCTACCACCTCTGCTAGCAACGCGTTCCAAACGCCCACCACCCTCTGTGTAAAGTACTTACCACGTGTATCCCCTTTAAACATTCCACCTCTCACCTTGAAAGCACAACCTCTCGTTATTCATTCCTTCAACATGGGAAAAAGCTTATCCTTATCCACCCTGCCTATACCCTTCGTGATTTTGCAAACATTAATCAGGTCTCCCCTCAATCTTCTTTTATCTAGTGAAAATAAACCTAACCTACTCAGCCTGTCTTCATAGCTAGTATTTCATTCTGATTGGTAGACAGATTAGTAAGTTTCAGTCACATAAGATACAGAAGAAGTTAGTCACAAATGGCTTGAGTGAAGAGGGATATGTTTCAGCCTGGAGGCTTGTGAGCAGCAGTATGCTGTAAGAATCAGTACTGAGTTCACTGCATTTCATCATTTATGTAAAGGATTTAGATGTGAATATTGGGGCAATAGTTAGTAAGTTTACAGATGACATCAGAAAGGTGGTGTAGGTGATTATCTCAGAGTACAACAAGACCGCAATTAAATGGGACAAAGGGGCAAGGACTAACAAATGAAGTTTAATTTAGATAAATATGAAGCTTTGAATTTTGGGAAGGCAAATCAGGGCAGACATTATATACTTCATGGTCAGGTCCTGGGGCATGTTGTGAAACAAAGTGGCATAGGGCCGCAGATGCATTGTTCCTTGAAAGTCAAGACGCAGGTGGACAGTGTGGTGCAGAACACATTTGGCACATTTGCCTTAATCAGTCAGAGCATTGAGTGTAGGAGTTGTGGTGGCATGTTGTATCTGTACAGGATGTTGGTGAGGCCACTTTTAAAATCTGCGTACAACTCGGTTTTCTGCAGAAATGACTGACACGGATGTTCCAGGACTGGTAGTTTGAGCTTTAAGGAGAGGTTGATTAGTTTGAGGTGTTTCCCCTTGGAGTGTCAGAGGCTGAAGGTTGACATTATAGAGGTTTATAAAACCATCAGGGGCATGGGTATTCTGAACAGCCACGTTCTGCTCCCCAGGACAGGGGAGTCCAGAACAAGAGAGCATAGTTTGAAGGTGAGGGGGAATTGATTTAGAAGGTTTATGAAGGTAAATGTTTCACACAGAGAGTGGTGTGTGTACAGAAAGTGCTGTCAGAGGAAGTGGTGAAGGCGGTTACAATTGCACATTTAAAAAGTATCTGAAAGAGGAGGGATATTGGCCAAATGCTGGCAAATGGGACTAGATCAGATTTGTTATCTGATCGGAGTGAACAGATTGGACGAACGGGTCTGTTTCCATTCTGCATGACTCTCTGATTCTATAAGAGGGATGATGAAAAATTCTGTAAGGTCCTTTCAAGTCGTACTTCTCTTCTCTGGAAGTTTATCGTGCCTCTATGTTTACATTGATTGAAAGCTGCATGAGTTAAATATTTGACAGAGAAGTGAGTCACGGATAATGGGATACAGACAGGAAAGTGGAGCTGAGACCCCAACCTGATCAGCCACAATCTTACTGCCTGGCGGAGAAGGCTCAAAGTATCTAATGACCCACTCCTGTTCCTCAGTCCCATGTTCCTGTGTTCCATTCAGCCCCTCATACCTGCTAGACAGGAACAGTTGGAGGCCACTAACTCCTATAACCTGTGCACAGAAACAGAGGAGACCATTCAGCCTCTCAAGACTGTCACACCCGCTTTGAGGTGATTTGGGAAATGTAATTGGAAAATCCAGGCTGGGTATGAAAGAGGCCCCTCATCTCTCTTTAGAAAGCTTCCCCTCTCTGCAGCTTGTGCTCCATTTGTTGGTCATGTTGTAGACACAGATTCACTGAGAATACAGCCCACATACCTCACCCAGAGATGGCTCACAAAATCATCTGGTCACCCTGACTACAATATACAATACCAGAACATTCATAAAAATAACATTCATTAACTTTCCAATAGCAGAATGTGAAAACATCAGAAACAGGGGCATGTCGTTCACTCCCCAAAGCTGCCTTGCCCTTCACTAAGATCATGACTGATCTGCTCCTAGCCTCAAATCCTCTTTCATACCCAATTCTTCATAGCCCTCACCTCTCTGACAGGTCAATATCCATCTATTTCCTCTTCAAATACTTTCAGTCATCTAGCTCCCCGAACACTCTTGAGAAGAGAAATCCTGACATTCAATACCACCTGTTTGAAGAAAACACTTGCTGCTCCTATATCATGGACTATTGATGCGAACAAAAGAGGTTGAGACGAGGGTTTAGATAAAAATGACTGGCCCCGATATCAAGGCAGTGGTTGACTTCTGTTGACACCAAGGAGCTGGACTTAATGGGAATCAGAGTAAACTCTCCAGTGTTTGGGGTCAAACATGGCACAAAGGAAGATGTTCATCATCTCTGTCCTGGGTCACCTCTGTGGGAGATCCTCAGAGTAGCTTCCCCTTCACAAACATCTTTAGCTGCTTCATCAATGTCTCCCCGCACTCACCCTCCCCACCATAAGAACAGAAGTGGGGATGGTCATTGAGGATTCCACAATGTTCTGAATAATTTGACGCCCCCGTCAGCTCCTGAACTGGTCTGTGTCCGTGTGCAGCAAGACCCAGGCTCCATTGAGACTTGTGCTGTAAAAGTATCAGTAACATTCATCTTCCAGCACTGCCTGACACTGCGCATTGCCACAATAAAATAAGAGTTCATTCAGCACCTCACGCTGGTTTCACAGGAATATGAGGAAGTCGTTCAGCCCATTGACATGATTGGTGAAGAACAGGGATAGCCTATTCAGTGCCTCCAGCCTATTACTCAGGAAGAGAAGGAGTCTAGTATGATGGACCACAACAGAACCCCTCGAAAATATTTGACGGCAATCGCCTAGACTTTTTTGTTTTCTTATTTTAAAGGAAATGTAAAGTGTCTGTTCCAGATGCAATGTGACTGGTCAAACTACTCGGTGGTAAGCAAAATACCATCTATTTCAACACGAAAGAAGAAATAACTCCACAGAAAGAGGAATTTAGAATAACGTAATACTATTGGACAGCTTAACAGAATAATAGATCTAGGAACTATTACTAATGAACTGTTCCAATATAGTAAAATCCCATAAACACAGCTCTTGGCAAAAAGGAATATTCAGACACAGAATGTCACAAATATTTCTCCAATCCAGGAATTAAAAACAGAATTAAGAGAAAATTCAGAGACAGTAGCAACCAGGAGACATCCACTGAAGCTTCCAACTCTGTGGAGACCCCAATAGTTTCTGATGTTACTGAGAAACCAAAACCCAGAGATCCTAATCTGTGAGAGCTGGCCACACCCATTCAGGCTGCATTAAAATAAACACAAGGTCTCCCTAGCTGTTACTCAAGTGGTCTTAACTAGCCAGCTTTGTGATGACCATACAATCTCTCTCTTAAAAGAAACCTGGACAAAATAACCTCTTAAAGCTGCAGCACCATCACACTTGACAGTACATCGAGTTGTCAAACAGGAACCAGGGGTAACCCAGTCAGGCCCTTGGCCCTGTCCAATTGGACAAGGAAGAAGCCAGTCAGTCCCTTGAGTCACTTACACAGGAACAGTAGGAGGCCATTCCCACCTCAATGCACTTACACGGGGGCAGAATGAGGTAATTGATGCTGATTCCTGATGAATGTCTTATGCCCAATACGTCAATTCTCCTGGTACTCTTATGCTGCCTGACCTGCTGTGCTTTTCCAGCAATCGAAACTCTACTCTGATCTCCAGCATCAGCAGTCTTAAGTGTCTCCGAAATGATGCTCTAACATGATGAACAAGTGGAGCAGAAGCTGCACAGACAGACTGCTCCACGTTGTTCCTCCTGGCTCCGTTGCTCATGATACACATGTGGGACTTTAACGTGGGACTTTAACGAAGACAGCCTGGTGTTCTCTATGTAGGGTGGAAGCTGGTGGGAATGGCTACCTGTTTCCGATGGAAGGTATTGTGGCTGCTGTTGGGGATTGTGAATAACCTGATATTCAGTACAGGGTTCACACGCCGACTGCACAATAAAGAGGCGAGAGTTAATTCAGGCAAATAAACGATTAGGAAGGTCACGTTAGACTGATGAATGGATGCTCTAATTTCAAATAATGCTGATCTTGTTCATGTTGACCTTGTCTAGTGCACGTCCTATTGTATGCCTTACTCTGTCCAAATCTATTTCCACCCTATGATCTGTCTGGCCATGCTTACTATGATCTGTCTCCACTGCTCAGAAAAAAGTGTTTCCCTGTACTGAGATACACGTGACAATAAATCAAACCAATCAATCCTAGGTAAAGTATGGAATTTCTCTCTCTGTCAATGTCTCTTTTGGAAATAAGTGATCGCTGCCACTCCTCGTGTTTCAGCATCACAATTTCTTCATCGCTCACAGCTCCACAGATTAAACACTCAGCTTTTTCACTCTATCCTCATGTTACCATCACCCTTATCTGTGGTAGGGAGATCATTCCTTACAAAGGAGATCAAATCTGTACAGAGTGCCCCAAATGCTCTCTCAGGAAGGCTCTACAACAGCAGGAAGATGGCTTTACTTATGTACTCGGATCATCTTACAATAAAGGACAGCATGCCATTGACTGCACCCATTACTTACACAGGGTTTGATTCAGACTGGTCAGCATAAAATTGTGATTGGGAGATCATGCTTCCCAAATTTCTTTGAGTCCTGTGTTGAAGTGACCAAGAATGTTGATGAGGGCAGAATGATTAATGTAGTCTCTATGGATTTCAATAAGGCCTTTTGACAAGGTTCACATGGCAGGCTGCTCTGGAAGGTTCCATCACGTAGACTACTGGGGGAACTGGCCAATTGGATACACAGTTGGCTTGTTGATAGGAAGCAGAGGGTTTAGTGGAAGGATGCCTGTCAGACTGGAGGCTGGGTTCATAGCTGTTTGTTATCTATGAATTAGTTGACAATGTACAAGGCATGATTAGTAAGTTTGCAGATGACACTAAAATAAGTGGGAGCATGATCAGTGAGGACGTTTCTCAGAAATTGCAGCAGGACCTTAATCAGGTGCGCAAGTGGGCTGAGAAATGGCAAATGGAATTTAATATAGATGTATGAGGTCTTGCAGTTTTGAATCTCAAATCAAGGTAGGAGTTTCACAGTGAATGGGAGGGTCTTAAGCGGTGCAGTGGGCAGAGGGACTTTGGTGTTCAGGTGCACGGTTCCCTGAGAGTGGAGTCACAGGTAGACAGGGCAGTGAAGAAAGCTTTTGGCACACTGGCCTTCGTCAGGCAGGACATTGAGTCCAGAAATTGGGAATTTATGTTGCAGTTACACAGGACTTTGGTAAGGCCACAATTGGAGTATTGTGTTCAGTTTTGTCAACTTGTTATAGGGAGGATGTTATTAAATTAGAAAGAGTGCAGAAGAAATTTACAAAGACGTTGCCAGGACCCAATGGTCCAAGTTATAGGGAGAGGTTGGATAAGCTAGGACCTTTTCTTTCGAGTGTAGGAGACTGAGGGAGTCCTTATAGAGTTGTATAAGATCATGAGGGATATGGATAGGGTGAATGCTCTCAGTCTATTCCAAAGTTTAGAGAATCGAGGACGAGAGGGGACCAGTTTAAGGTTAAAGGGGAAGGAATAAAAGGGAACCTGAGGGACCACTTATTTACATAAATGGCTGGTACGTGGATGAGCTGCCAGAAGATGTGGCTGAGGGGGATGTATTAACAACATTTCAAAAGCATTTGGATAAATATGTGGATAGGAAAGGACGAGAAGGATATGGGCCAACTGCAGGGAAATGGGGTTAGTGTGAATGGACATTTACAAGGTGGAGTCAAACCCCTTTGTTAATTAAAACCAAACACCCAGAAAAGCTCGCCACACATCCTAATCTGTTAACATCCGAGTGACACAGATCTCCTACATTCCACTATTTAAACAAAAATTAACAAGTTAATTTCTTAACTTTAATAGTGAACACTAAACAAAAACTATTCGCAAATACAAGCCCCTCTTTTCTTAGCTACTTACTATCTGACTCCAACTCTGTAAAATGTATGCTGTTCCAACAACCCACATATTAAACGTTACAATCTCAAGACCACACAGTCTCTGTCTTCCCCGCTGTGTTCACTATTTCAGCTTGTATCTCCCTGGGTCATGTTTTTTTTTAATGCAAGTATGTTTTACATGAACATGTGACATTGATAGAGAGTGTTTGAGATGGCCAGTTAGCACTCCTGCTCTACAGCAGTTACTGTGCTGTTGGATGGCAGTAGCTCTCCCTCCAGTGTTCAAGATGCTGGGTTTATTTATTTCCCATGATACAATAATTCTCATAATTTGATTGATTTCTAGATGTATGAACAATAATATTCAAATTCCATTGGCTTCTGATATTCTGAGCATTATTTAAAGTCTTTCTTTGCATTTGAATTGCTGTCAAAACAGCAACCAAAACTCAGACTTCCATTTCCCAGCTAATTGTTACATTTGGAACAGTCTGACCTTTAGCTGGCATCTGTGGCCCTACTTTCGATTCAGCAAAACCCGTCCTATCTTAAAGTGAACAGACATTGATTAGATTCCAGACAGTAACACACCCCGGGCTATCTGTTATTCTGCATATTAACCTCCTTGAACCCCTCGATTAGATTCCAGGCCGTAACTTAATCTGGGCTATCTGTTGTTCTGTATATAACCCACCCTGAACTCCTCGATTTGATTCCAGGCCGTAACTCACTCTGGACTATCTGTTATTCTGTATATAACCCACCCTGAACACCTCGATTCGATTCCAGGCTGTACCTCAGTCCAGGGTATCTGTTATTCTGTATATAAACCACCCTGAACGCCTCGATTAGATTCCAGGCTGTAACACACCCCAGAATATCTGTTATTCTGTATATAAACCACTCTGAACCCCTCGATTAAATAGCAGGCTGTAACTCACTCCGGGGTGTCTGCTGTTCTGTATACAAACGACCCTGAACACCTCGATTCGATTCCAGGCAGTAACTTCCTGTCAGGGTTGAAAGGGAAAGCTGGTAGTTATAGGGAATGCTGGCTGACTAAAGAAATTGAGGGTTTGGTTCAGAAAAAGAAGGAAGCATATGTCAGGTATAGACAGGATAGATCGAGTGACTCTTTAGAAGAATATAAAGAAAGTTGGAGTACACTTAAGAGGGAAATCAGGAGGGCAAAACGCGGACATGAGATAGCTTTGGCAAATAGAATTAAGGAGAATCCAAACTGCTTTTAAAAATATATTAAGGACAAAGGGTAACTAGGGAGAGAATAGGGCCCCTCTAAGATCAGTAAGGCGGCCTTTGTGTGGAGCCACAGAAAATGGGGAAGATATTAAATGAATATTTTGCATCAGTATATACTGTGGAAAAGGATATGGAACATATAGAATGCAGGGAAACCGATGGCGACATCTTGCAAAATGTTGCAGATATACAGAGGAGGAAGGGCTGGATGTCTTGAAATGGTTAAAGGTGGATAAATCCCCAGGACTTGATCAGGTGTACCCGAGAACTCTGTGGGAATCTAGAGAAGTGATTGCTGGGCATCTTGCTGAGAAATTTGTATCATCGATAGTTACAGGTAAGATGCCGGAAGACTGGAGTTTGGCAAACATGGTGCCACTGTTTAAGAAGGGCGGTAAAGACAAGCCAGGGAGCTATAGACCAGTGAGCCTGACCTCGGCGGTGGGCAAGTTGTTGGAGGGAATCCTGAGGGACAGAATGTACATGAAGTTGGAAAGGCAAGGACTGATTCAGGATAGTCAACATGGCTTTGTGCGTGGGAAATCATGTATCACAAACTTGATTGAGTTTTTTGAAGAAGTAACAAAGAAGATTGATGAGGGCAGAGCAGTAGATGTGATCCATATGGAGTTCAGTAAGGCGTTCGACAAGGTTCCCCATGGGAGAATGGTTAGCAACGTTAGATCTCATGGAATACAGGGAGAAGTAGCCATTTAGATACAGAATTGGCTCAAAGGTAGAAGACAGAGAGTGGTGGTGGAGGGTTGTTTTTCATACTGGAGGCCTGTGACCAGTGGAGTGCCACAAGGATCAGTGTTGGGCCCTCTACGTTTTGTCATTTATGTAAATGATTTGGATGCGTGCATAAGAGGTACAGTTAGCAAGTTTACAGATGACACCAAAATTGCAGGTGTAGTGGACAGAGAAGAGGGTTTCCTCAGATTACAACAGGATCTGGACCAGATGGGCCAATGGGCTGAGAAGTGACAGATGGAGTTTAATTCAGATAAATGCGAGGTGCTGCATTTTGGGAAAGCAAATCTTAGCAGGACTTCTACATTTAATGTTAAGTTCCTAGGGTGTGCTGCTGAACAAAGAGACCTTGAAGTGCAGGTTCATAGCTCCTTGAAAGTGGAGTCACAGGTAGATAGGATAGTGAAGAAGGTATTTGGTATGCTTTCCTTTATTGGTCAGAGTACCGATTACAGGAGTTAGGAGGTCATGTTGCGGCAATACAGGACATTGGTTAGGTCAGTCTTGGAATATTGCGTGCAATTCCGGTCTCCTTCCTATCGGAAAGATGTTGTGAAACTTGAAAGGGTTCAGAAAAGATTTACAAGAATGTTGCCAGGGTTGGAGTATTTGAGCTACAGGGAGAGGCTGAACAGTCTGGGGCTGTTTTCCCTGGAGTGTCGGAGGCTGAGGGATTAACTTATTGAGGTTTCCCCTGGGGTAAGGGAGACCAGAACTAGAGGGCATACGTTTAGTTTGAGAGGGGAAAGATATGAAAGAGACCTAAAGGAAAACTTTTTCATGCAGAAGGTGGTACATGTATGGAGTGATCTGCCAGAGGAAGTGGTGAAGGCTGGTACAATTGCAACATTTAAGAGGAATTTGGGTGAGTATATGAATAGGAAGGGTTTGGAGGGACATGTGCCAGGTACTGGCAGGTGGAACTAGATTGGGTTGGGATATCTGGTAGGCATTGGCAGGTTGGACCGAAGGGTCTGTTTCCATACTGTGCATCTGTATGATTCTATGACTGTATAACTCACTCCGGGCAACCTGTTATTCTGCATATAAACCACCCTGAAACCCTCGATGAGATTCCAGTCTGCAACTCACTCTGGGGTATCTGTTATTGTACACATAATCGTCCCGAATCCCCTTGATAAAATTCCAATCTGCAACTGACTTCCAATTTTAAGGGGCTCTGTGCATTAGCCACTTCAATCCTTTGATTAGACTCCAGTCTGTATCACACTCCTGGGTATCTGTTAGTCTGTATATTAGCCATCCAATCCAAACCCTGTTAAAATTGCCCATGGTATTCAGGGATGTGTAGGTGAGGTGCATTAGTCAGGGGTAAATGTGGGGAAATGGGTCTGGATGGGTTATTCTTCTGAGGGTCAGTGTGGTCTTGTTGGGCTGAAGGGCTTGTTTCCCCACGGTCGGGATTATATGAATCACCCGGAACCCTCTCGATTCGATTCCAACGTGTAACTCACTTCCATCTATGTGTGACTGGCATGTTTCAAAAACACCCCAAAACCTTCAATTCTATTCCACTTCGATAAACACGAGGCGCTGCATTTTGAGAAAGCAAATTTGAGCAGGATTTATACACTTAATGGTCAGGTCCGAGGGAGAGTTGCTGAACAAAGAGACTTTGAAGTGCAGGTTCGTAGCTCCGTGAGAGTAGAGTGGCAGGTGGATAAGATAATGAAGGCCGCGTTTGGTATGCTTTCCTTTATTGGTCATAGTTTTGAGTATAGACATTGAGAGGTCATGTTGTGGCTGGACTGGACATGGGTTAGGCCACTGTTGGAATATGGCGTGCAATTCTGGTCTCCTTCCTATCGGAAGGATGTTGTGAAACATGGAAGGGTTCAGAAAAGATTTTCAAGGTGGATGCCAGGGTTAGAGGATTTGAGCTACAGGGAGAGGCTGAATAGTCTGGGGCAGTTTTCCCTAAAACGTCAGAGGCTGAGGGGTGACCTTATCGAGGTTTATAAAATCGTGACGGGCATGGATAGTAAAAATAGACAAAGTCTTTTCTTTGGGGTGGGGAGTCCAGAACTAGAAGGCATAGGTTTAATGTGAGAGGTAATATGAAAGAGACCTAAAGGGCAACTTGTTCAGTCAGAGGGTGGTACATGAATGTAATGAACTGTCATAGGAAGTGGTGGAGGCTGGTACAATTGCAACATTTAAAATGCAGCTCAATTGGTATATGAATGGGAAGGTTTGGAGGGAGATGGGCCAAGTGCTTGAAAAAGAGACTAGAGTAGATTAGGATATCTGGTCGGCATGTTCAGATTGGACCAAAGGGTCTGTTTCCATGCTGTACATCTCTATGACTGTATGACTCCGTGATTTTGTGACACACTACTTGTTATCTGTTATTCTGTATGTAAACCACCTCAAACCTCTCGATTAGATTCCACTCTGTCCCTCACTCCTGGGTATCTCTTATGCTGTATGTAAACCCTAAACCCCTCAATTAGATTCCAGTCTGGAACTCACTCCGAGGGATCGGTTATTGGATCTGTGAAGTGATCATTGTTGAATGTTAGACTGAAGACAAGTTGAACTAAATGGTCAAATGTTACCTGGGTAGCAAGAACACAGAAAGCTGCTGGTTCATTTCTGTCCTGTTACATATCTCCAAGTTTCAGATTGGGGCTGAATTTCTGTCACAATGGGGAAAGTCTCAAAAGCTGTTTACTGTCCTGCATGAATGCATCATCATAACATGAATTCTCTTGCAAGATCGGAAATGGAGACAGCTTCTGGAAGGTGTCTGTATCCCTGTGTATGTGATTCGGTGTTTCTGTGATTCTGTGTGCATGTTCAATGTTTTATATATTTTCAAACTGTATTGATGTTGCCAGTCTCTCTTGCTTTTCCTTATTTATAAACTCAATGTCATCGTTGTGCTGATATAAAATGGTGGCTGTGGACAAATCTAAAATGTCTGCCTGACTGATTTGTGTCAGGAATACTTTCAGCAAGGGAGAGGGGGCAATGTGTCAAAAGCCATTTCCATTCATTGATGCCAGCAGAGATAGGAAATGGAGACAGCTCTTTGAAGGTGATTAAAATTTAAATCCCAGAACCTTTTTACAGTGAATGCGGAGAGACAATGTGACATTCCAGTAAGGTCTGACTTACTTTCCAAGCTCCTAATATATAACAGAAACATAATATACAGAACTTGATAGAGCTCAGCCACTGAATTGTAGATTTGCAGCGTTGGATCAGAATCCTGACTGGCTTGGGCTCCTCCCAAATTGAAGGGTTTCTCATATCCCACACTGACCTTCTGTGGGTTCAAAATGTGTGTTGTCTACAAATAAAAGAAAATAATGCACCTGCAATTAAACAAAACTCTTTCTGTAACTTGGTGCATCTGTTGGTTTAAGTATCTTTCAACAGGATTGAAGATAAATGAGGCAGTGAGAGATAGGTAGCACTATAACCAGAATGTCAGTGCAGTATAAAAGGTATATTAATATCTTCAGTGAAAGGGGAAAACAGAGGAGGATAGTCCTCAACTGAGGATCGTGGGGAGTCAGTAAAGTTGTGTAGTTTGTGGCTGCATTATGTTTATGTGAGTCAGATTTAAAACCAGTTGGCCAATAGTACACTTTGTGACACACTCCCAGTTACAAGTTATTTCACATAAAAAGGTTAACATAAACCCTCGATTAAATGACAGGCTGTAACTCACACGGGGCTATCTGTTATTCTGTATATAAACCAGCCGGAA
Organism: Chiloscyllium punctatum; assembly: GCF_047496795.1. Taxonomy (NCBI): domain Eukaryota; kingdom Metazoa; phylum Chordata; class Chondrichthyes; order Orectolobiformes; family Hemiscylliidae; genus Chiloscyllium; species Chiloscyllium punctatum. Next base: position 18,315 of record NW_027309928.1, read on the forward strand.
CTACTCGATTAGATTCCAGACTGTAACTCAATCCATGGCATCTGTTATTCTGTACATAAACCATCCTAAATCCCTCGATTAGGTTCCAACCTGTAACACATTCCAGGCTATCTGTTATTCTGTATCTAAAACTCCCTGAACCCCTCGATTAGATTCCAGGCTGTAACTAACTCCAGGGTATCTGTTATTCTGTATATAAAGCACCCTGAACCCTGCAATTAGATTCCAGGTTGTAACTCACTGCGGGCTACCTGTTATTCTGTATATAAACTACCCTGAAAGTCTCGATTAGATTATTGGCTGTAACTCACTCCGGGGTACCTGTTATTCCTATATAAACCACCCTGAACCTCTTGATTAGATTCCAGATTGTAACTCACTCCGGGGTATCTGGTTTTCTGTATATTAACCACCCGAACCCCTCGATTAGATTCCAGTATGTAACGCACTCCGGGCTATGTTATTTTGTATATTAACCATCCTGAACCCATTGATTTGATTTCACTTCCTGCCATATTAAGCTCATGTTTCCAACACAATCTAATCTCAATAATGATTAATGTATCACTGGTCCTCCTATCTGCTGGCACTACCATCATGTTAACTTTCTGATGTTTACGTACATGATTACCTGGAGCAGTGAGTCGCAGGTAGACAGAGTGGTGCTGAACACATTTGGCACATTTTCCTTAATCAGTCAGAGCATTGAGTATAGGAGTTGTGGTGGTATGGTGCATCTGTCCAAGATGTTAGTGAGGCCACTTTAAGAATACTGCGTACAACTCGGTTTTCTGCAGAAATTACTTACACGAATGTTCCAGGACTGGAGGCTTGAGCTTTAGGGAGAGGCTGGTTAGGTTGAGGTGTTTCCCCCTGGAGTGTCAGAGGTTGAGAGGCAACATTATAGGTTTATAAAATCATCAAGGGCATGGATATGCTGAACAGCCATGTTCTGCTCCCAAGGATAGGGGAGTCCAGAACAAGACAGCATAGGTTGAAGGGGAGAGGGCGAATGATTTAGAACGGACATGAAGGTAAATATTTCACACGGAGAGTGGTGTGTGTACAGAAAGTGCAGTCAGAGGAAGTGGTCAATGCGGGTACAATCACAGGAGGAATATTGGCCAAATGCTGGTAAATGGGACTAAATCAGATTTGAGATCTGATCGGAGTGAACAGATTGGACTAACGGGTCTGTTTCCGTTCTGCATGACTCTCTGATTCTATAAGGTGGATGATGAATAATTCTGAAAGGACCTTTCAAGTCGGAATAGTCTTCAGTGGAAGGTTGTCGTGTCTCTATGTTCACATTAATTGAAAGCTGTGTTATTTAAATATTTGACAAAGAAGTGAGTCTTGCACAATGGGACGCAGACAGGAAAGTGGGGCTGAGACCACAACCTGATCAGCTACAATTTTAGTGCCTGGTGGAGAAGGCTCAAAGTATCTAATGACCCACTCCTGCTCCTCAGTCCCATGTTCCTGTGTTCCATTCAGCCCCTCAAACCTGCTAGACAGGAGCAGTTGGAGGCTACTTACTCCTATAACCTGGTGCACAGAAACAGAGGAGACCATTCAGCCCCTCAGTACTGTCCCACACGGTTTGAAGTGAATTGGGAAATGTAATTGGAAAACCCAGGCTGGGTATGAAAGAGGCCCCTCATCTCTCTTCACACAGCTTCTCCTCTCTGCAACTTGTGCTTCATTTGTTGGTCATGTTGTACACCTAGATTCAGTGTGAATACAGCCCCCATACCTCACCCAGAGATGGCTCACAAAATGCTCTGGTCTCCCTGTCTGCAACATTCAATAACAGAACATTCATGAAAATAACACCCACTAACTTTCCAATAACAGACTGGGAGAACAGCAGAAACAGAGGCATGTTGTTCACTCCCCAAGCCTGCCTTGCCCTTCTTTAAGATCATGACTGATCTGCTCCTGGTCTCAAATCCTCTTTCATATCCAATTCTTCATCGCCCTCAACTCTCTGACAGGTCAATTTCCATCTACCTCCTCTTCAAATACGTTCAGTCATCTAGCTCCCCGAACACCGTTGAGGAGAGAAATCCTGACATTCAATACTACCTGTTGGAAGAAAACACATGCTGCTCCTATATCATTGGCCTGTTGATGTGAACAAAAGAGGTTATATCTTTCTGAGAAAAATGACAGCCCCCGATATCAAGGCAGTGGTTGACTTCTGTTGACATAAACGAGCTTAACAAAACTGGACTTAATAGGAATCAAAGTAACCTCTCCAGTGTTTGGGGTCAAACATGGCACAAAGGAAGATGTTCATCATCTCTGCCCTGGGTCACCTTTGTGGGAGATCCTCAGGGTAGCTTCCCCTTCACAAACATATTCAGCTGCTTCATCAATGTCTCCCCACCCCCACCTCCCCACCATAAGATCAGAAGTGGGGATGGTCGCTAAAGATTCCACAATATTCAGAACATTTTGTCCTCCGTCAGCTCCTGAACTGGTCTTTGTCCGTGTGTAGCAGGATCCAGACTCCATTGAGACTTGTGCTGTTAAACTGTCCGTAACATTCATGTAACAGCAATGGCGGGCGCTGCTCCAGTAAAACAAGTGTTCATTCAGCAGCTCACGCTGGTTTCACAGGAATATGAGGAAGCCATTCACCCCATTGACACTATTGGAGAAGAACAGTGACAGCCCATTCAGTGCCTCCGGCCGATTACCCAGGAAGAGAGGGAGTCTAGTGTGATGGGCAAAACCAGAGCCCCTCGAAAATATTTGAAGGCAGTAGCCTAGATGCTAATGTTTTCTTATTTTAAAGGAAATGTAAAGTGTCTGTTCCAGATGCAATGTGACTGGTCAAACTACTCGGTGTGAAGCAAAACACCATCTACTTAAACACGAAAGAGAAAATGAAACCAAAGAAAGAGAAATTTAGAATAACGTATATCTACTGGACAAGTTAACAGAATAATAGATCTAGAAAGTATTACTAATGAACTGTTCCAATATAGGAAAATCCCATACACAGCCCTTGGAAAAAAGAAATATTTAGACACAGATTGTCACAAACATTTCTCCAATCCAGGAATTAAAAACAACATCAAGAGAAACTTCAGAGAGGGTTGCAACCAGGAAACATTCACTGAAGCTTCAAACTCTGTGGAGACCCCAATAGTTCCTGATGTTGCCGAGAAACCAAAACCCAGAGATCCTAATCTGTGAGAGCTGGCCACACCCATTCAGGCTGCACTAAAATAAACACAAGGCCTCCCTAGCTCTTACCCAAGTGGTCTTTACTAACCAGCTTGGTAACGATCGTTCAATCTCTCTCTTAAAAGAAACCAAGACAAAATAACCTCTTAAAGCTGCAGCATTGTCACACTAGTCAGTACAATGAGCTATCAAACAAGAACCAGGGGTAATCAGTCAGGACCTTGGCCCTGTCCGATTGGACGAGGTTGAAGCCAATCACTCCCGTGAGTCACTTACACAGGAACAGTAGGAGGCCATTCCAACCTCAATGCACTTACACGGGGGCAGAATGAGGTAATTGATGCTGAATCCTGATGAATGCCTTATCCCCAAAACTTCGATTCTTCTGGTCCTCGGCTGCTGCCTGACCCGCTGTATCTTTCCAGCAATTGATGCTCTCCTCTGATCTCCAGCATCGGCAGTCTTAAATGTCTCCTAATTGATGCTCTACCATGGTGAACAAGTGGGGCAGAGGCTGCACAGATAGATTATTCCACGTTGTTCCTCTTGGCTCCGTTGTTTATGATACACATGTGGGACTTTAACGTGGTTTTCTAGAGTTGGGCAGGGAAGCCATATGTCTTGTGCGAAGTCTCAAGAAGGCATCTTCCATCTCCACAAAGACGGCCTGGTGTTCTCTATGTAGGGAGGAAGCTGGTGGGAATGGCTACCTGTTTCAGATGGAAGGTATTGTGGCTGCTGTTGGGGATTGTGAACAACCTGATGTTCAGTCCAGGGTTCACTTGCCGACTGCACAATAACGTGGAGAGAGTTAATTTAGGCATATAAACTATTAGGAAAGTCACGTTAGACTGATGAATGGACTCTCTAAGTTCAAATAATGCTGATCTTGTTCATGTTGATCTTGTCTAGGGCACGTCCTGTTTAGTGTATCCCGTGTGCCTTACTCAGTCCAAGTCTATTTCCACCCTATGATCTGTCTGGCCATGCTTACTATGATCTTCCTCCACTGCTCATAAACAAAGTGTTTCCCTGTACTGAGGTACACGTGACAATAAATCAAACCAATCAATCCTGGGTAAAGTATGGAATTTCTCTCCCTGTCAATGTCTCTTTTGGAAATAAGTGATCTCTGCCACTCCTCGTGTTTCAACAGCACCATTTCTTCATCTCTCACAGCTCTACAGATTAAACACTCAGCTTCTTCACTTTATTCTCATGTTACCATCATCAGTGTCTGTGGTAAGGGAATCATTCCTTACAAAGGACATCAAATTTGTACAGAATGCCCCAAATGCTCTCTCAGCAAGGCTCTTCAACAGCCGGAAGATGGCTTTACTTATGTACTCGAATCATCTTACAATGAAGGACAGCATAACATTGACTGCACCCATTACTTACACAGGGTTTGATTCGGAGCAGTCAGCATAGACTTGTGAGTGGGAGATCATGCTTCCCAAATTGCTTTGAGTCTTTTGATGAAGTTACCAGGACGTTTGATGAGGGCAGAGTGATAGACGTAGTCTCGATGTATTTCAGTAAGGCCTTTGATAAGGTTCCACATGGCAGGCTGCTCAGGAAGGTTTCATCTCTTGGAATACTGGGGGAAATGGCCAATTGGATACACAGTTGGGTTGATGGTAGGAAGCAGAGGGTTGAGTGGAAGGATGTTTGTCAGACCGGAGGCTTGGTCCATTGCTGTTTGTTACCTATGATTTGGTTGAGAATGTACAAGGTATGATTAGTAAGTTTGCAGATGACACGAAAGTAATTGGGAGCATGATCAGTGAGAATGTTTATCAAAAATTGCAGCAGGACATTAATCAGGTGGGAAATGGGCCGAGAAATGGCAAATGGAATTTAATATAGAAGCGTGAGGTCTTACATTTTGGAAATTCAGATCAAGGTAGGAGTTTCATGGTGAGTGGGAGGGTATTCAAGGGTGTAGATGGGCAGAGGGACCTTGGCGTTCAGGTGCACCGTTCTCTAAGGGTGGAGACACAGGGCAGTGAAGAAGGCTTTTGGCACATTGGCCTTCATCAGGCAGGATATTGAGTGTAGAAGTTGGGACGTTATGTTGCAGTTACACAGGACTTTGGTAAGGCCGCACTTGGAGTATTGTGTTCAGTTTTGTCACTTTGTTATGGGGAGGATGTTGTTAAATTATAAAGAGTGCATAAGAAATTTGCAAGGACATTGCCAGGACCCAATGGTCTGAGTTATAGGGAGTGTGGACAAGCTAGGACCTTTTCTTTAGCATGTAGGAGACTGAGGAAGTCCTTATCGAGCTGTATAAAATCACGAGGGGTATGGAGAGAGTTAACGCTCTCAGTCTTTTTCCAAGGTGTAGAGAATCGAGGATTAGAGGGGATCAGTTTAAGGTTAAAGGGGAAGGAATAAAAGGGAACCTGAGGGGTCACTTCTTTATACGGAGGGCTGGTACGTGGATGAGTTGCCAGCAGATATGGTTGAGGGGGGTACATTAACAACATTTCAAAAACATTTGGATAAATATGTGGATCGGAAAGGACTGGAAGCATATGGGCCAACTGCAGGGAAATGGGGCTAACGTGGATGGACATTTACAAGGTGGACTCGAACCCCTCTGTTAATTAAACCCAAACACCCAGAAAAGCTCGCCTCACCTCCTAATCTGTTAAAATATGAGTGACACAGATCTCCAACATTCCACCATTTAAACAAAAATTATCAAGTTAGTTTCTTAACTTTAATAGTGAACACTAAGCAACAACTATTCACAAATGCAAGCCCCTCTTTTCTTAGCTACTTACTATCTGACTCCAACTCTGTAAAAATATGCTGTTCCAACAACCCACCTATAAAACATTACAATCTCAAGACCACACAGTCTCTATCTTCCCCGCTGTGTTCACTCTTCCAGCTGATGATCTCCTTGGGTCGTTTTTTTATTGCAAATAGGTTTGACATGAACATGTGTCTTTGATCGAGAGTGTTTGAGATAGCCAGTTAGCACTCCTGCTCTACAGCAGTTACTCTGATGTTGGATGGCAGTAGCTCTCCCTCCAGTGTTCAAAATGCTGGGTATGTATACTCCCCATGATATAATAATTCTCATAATTTGATTGCTGTCCAGGTGTCCAAACAATAATATTCAAATTCTGTTGGCATATGGTATCCTGAGCGTTATTTAAACTATTTGGTTACATTTGAATGGCTGTCAAATCAGCAACCAAAACTCAGGAATCCATTCCTCAGCTTATGGTGACATGTGGAACAGTGTGACCTTCAGCTGGCATCAGTGGCTTTAATTTCTATTCAACAAAACCCATTCTGTCTTAAAGTGCTCATACATGTTTTTGGCTTCATAACATCTTCAAGCTTCATAAAATAAAATGACCAGCAGAATGAAAAGATGGCATCATTTCTTTTCCTCTAATTCTTAATCCCAATTATATGAAATACAAAAGTATTAATCTCAGTTATATCATTCATATTAATTCTGCACACCAATACAACACTGGAATAAGTCAAATCTTATCGACACTGCTTTCCTTTAAATCCGCGAAAACCCATCTGCTATCACATTGTAGGAGCCACAACCTGTACATTTTGTAAGTTTAAAGTCGGTAAGGTAAGACTCCAATTAAATAGTCTCATATTCTGGTCTTTAAATATTCCAAAAAATGCGAGAGATTTGTCGTTGTCCACAAACATCTCTGACAATTTGTTTGTCATATAAACATTAAAATATTGTCAGGCCAGTCTGGAACATAATTCTTCTTGTTCAATCATGGAGATTTTGTTGGTTTTTTTTCTGGTGGATGTTGAGTTTTTTCGAAAAGTAGCCAATTAGCCATTCAATTCCATCATCCTCTTTCTGTATCAATACATCTCCGACCCCTATATCCCGAGCATCAAACAAAATTTTCAAAGGGTTTCAGAATATTTGGTGTAGCTAAAACTGGCGTGGTGATTAATCCTGCTTTAAAATTCTCAAATGCCTCTTGGCATTGTTCTGTCCACCACAATTCTGTGTTCTTCTTTAGTAAATCCATCAGTGGTGCCAAGACACTGCTGAAGTTTTGAACAAACATTCAATAGAATCCACTCAGTTCCATAAACCAAAGCACCTCTTTCTTCGAGCATGGTCGTGGAAATTCCTCAAAGCCCTTCGTTTTTATGTTCCATGGGGTCAACCTTCCATGTCCAATGTAATGTCCCAAGAACGTCACCTCTGCCTTCACGAATTATGTTTTCTTTAAGTTTATTACCAAGGTTGCTTCTTGTAATCGTTCAACATGCTCTGCTAACTGTAACATGTGAGCTTTCAATCATTTGCTAAAGATCACTACATCATACAGATAAGCTGCACAATTTGTTCATATGGCCACACCTCTGTTCTTGAGTCTTAAATGTGGCTGGTGCATTATTCATCAATATGAAATACTCCATAAAGTTTTTTTTTTGTCATCTCCTGTATCTTTACCAGGTAGTTTAACTGACTCCACACTTTTTTTAATTTGAAAGGGGCCACTAAACCTGGTTTTGAAGGGATTTCCTACCACTGGTGGCGATACTGATACGTCATTCCCACGGGAAATCGTCAAAGCTTCAGAGATTTTTATCTGCCACCTGCATCGATCTATACTGTGCCCCCTTCAGGTGATTTTTAGCTAACTCACCTACTCCATCCAATCTCTCCCTCAACTCACTTACATAATCCAAGTGTGAGATATCCGACTTCGGTCCTGTAAGTTTATACTTAATTAATTTCAAAGGACCGCTCACTTCGTGTACTAATATTAACTCAAAGGAAGTAAAGTGAGTAGATTTATTTGGGGCATCTCTAATGGCAAACAATTTAATGTGACACCTTTATCCCAACCATTCGGGTAATCCTGACAGTACGCTGTTAACATGGTCCTCAGTGTCTGATGCTAACTTTGCAAGGCTCCCTGGGACTCAGGATGGGATGCCTTTGATTTGCAGTGCTGTATGCCTAAGCTATCCATGACTTCCTTAAACACTTGAGCGGTAAAACGAGACCCTTAGTCTGACTGAAGCTCTCTGGGCAGTCCACAGCGAGTAAAGAAAGCTACCAACTCTTCCACCTCCCTTTTTGCCTTTACACACCAATAATGGAATTGCCTCTGGAAATCTGGTGGACACATCCATTATGGTCAGCAAATATTGGTTTCCACTTTTACTTTAGACAGGGAAGCTACACAATTAATCATAACCCACGTGCAAGGTTCTTTGAATGCAGGAATTGGCAAGAAAGGTGCTGGTTTTATTATTGCCTGTTACTTAACTACCATTTGGTATGTATGTCACGTACAACAAACATTAACAGCGTCCTTGTGCATTCCAGGCCGCTAGAAATGCTTCCGTACCTTAGCCTGAGTCTTCTGTACACCTAGGTGACCCCCTGCAGTTAGTTTATGAGCTTCCCGTAACACTGTCCGTTACTGCTAACACAATCTGGTGCACTTCGGCCCATTTCCCTTCTGCAGTAACCTATCGGGGTCTCCATTTTAATTTTATGTTTCTATCTTTAAGTTAATAACGTTCGACCATATATTCTGATTCCTTTTCTCTGTGTGTGCATGTGTATGTGTGTATATGTGTGTGTGTATATATCTGTTGTAAGTCCATTAGCCTTTCTGGACTAAACCCCTCTGCCTGATCCTCTGCCTGTTCAGGTTTATCCTGCACCGTTACATCAAACAGGGGGTCAGTTCACTGAGCATCAATTCATTTGTCTTTTTCGTTCGTTTCTCCTTCCTGCTGTAACTTATGACAGTGGGATCTTGTTACTACACAGTCTGGAAAAAATCCTGGGTAATTTTCTTTTAACTCCCCAATTCCCTAGTTTTCCTTTGGCTTCTCCACCACAAGGGGTGCCTATCCCACCTTGCCTCCTGCTAAATCGTTCCCAAGAACAAACTGTATTCCTGGAACTGACACTCTGTTACTCACTGTCACTGTTACTTCCCTAATCTTGATTTGGCATTCCATCCTGATGCTACACAAGGGAATGCTTAATTTCTGTCCCCATTCCACAAATTAACACGCTCTTGATTAACATGCCAGAAAGTGTGAAAAAATCTTTCATCTTTTCCTATTAGAGGGTGAGAGAAAGTGAGGGCTGCAGATGCTGGAGATGAGAGTTGAAAAGTGTGGGGCTGGAAATGCACAGCTCTTCGGCAGCATCTGAGGGGCAGGAGCATTGACGTTTCATGCATAAATCCTTCATCAGGAAAGGGGGAGGGAAGGGAGGGGGAAGGAGGTTGAGAAATAAATGGGAGAATGGGGGTGGAGCTGGGTGGAAGGGAGCTTGCAAGGCGATAGGTAGATGCAAGTGGGGTGTGATGGTGATAGGTCAAACAGGAGGGTGATAGGACTCCTAACGGTGCTAGGACAGCTGGAACCCTCAAACTGTATAACATCAACGTTGACTTCACCAAATTCCAAATCTCCTCTCCACCAACCTCTCCCAGATCCAACCGTTCAATCCAGCACTGCCCTCTTGGACTGCCCTAACTAGCCATCTTCCTTTCCCCCTATCAACTCCACCTTACCCTCCGACATATCACTGTCACTCCCACCTATATCTTCTTATTGCCTTCCCAGTGACCCTTCCTCCAGCCCAACTACTACCCTCATATTTATCTTTCAGCCCCCTTGTCCTCCCGCCATGTTCCTGACGATGGGTTTCTGCCTGATATTCGATTGTTCTGCTGTTTGGATGCTGCCTGATCTGTTGTGCTTTTCTGGCACCTCACTTCTCAACTATTAGAGACTGAGCAGATCCCGTATCTTACAAAATTATAACTTCTTGTCCTTCTCCCCCTGATCTTTCTGAGTAAACTTTATCTACAGAGGTGAATTCTTTAGAGAGATCAGGCACGACCTCCATACCCAGCCCTTGCCTAGGCTGTGCAATTTCCTGCAGTTTCTCGGCTCCACTTGGGGTCTCCTTTACCAGTTTCACTAATGCCACTGGGCTGAGTCTCTTCTACCACATCTTTCCCCAAAATGTCTTCCTTTAACCCAGCATGGTATGTCCCAGCTTACTGCAGTGAAAAAAACTTTTTCCTTGTGCCCTTCTTAAACCACCAGCACTGTAATATTATGTGTTCCACTCCCTTATAATGAGAGTACCTGAGGCCTTTCACCACCTTTCAACCCCCTTGTGCTTCTTTCTTCACCTGTAGTGAACTAGTGTGAGCTACCGTTCGCTTTGTAATGTGTGATCATCCCTTCTCCCAATTTCTATCCCTCACAGGATGAAATTCCTGCCAGACGCTATATTTCATCACATGCCACAATGCATATTTACCTGCCATTTCTGCTGCGCTTCTCACTTCTTGAACTTTTGGTACATTCACATGAATTCTTACTATCTCTGGAAGTGAGTCTTTTAACTTCTCCATCAGATTAATCTCCCTTCAAGCCTCACAAGTCTTATCCATTTTTAAGGCCAGCACCCACCTGTTAAAATAACTGTGGTTAATTCTTTCAAATTCAATATAAGTCTGACCTGGTTCCGCCTCTACTTTTCTGAACTTCTGTCTATATGCTTCTAGTACCAATTCATAACCAATCAAAATAGCCAATCTGACATCTTGATAATCTCTTGATCCCTCATCTGACAGCGCTGCACATACCTCACCAGCTGTGCCCACCAGATCAGTCTGAACTAGCATTACCCACAACTTCACTGGACACGTCATCTGCCTAGCCATTTTTTCAAATGAAATAAAAAAGTTTTGACATTTTTCTCATCGAAATATGGCAAGTTACTAACCTAGCTGTATTCATCCCGACGTTCTCCCTTCATCTCCATCCTGTTAATTTAACTTTCTTGTCTAATTCCCAACTTCTGAATTTCAAATCCCCTCTCTCTTTCTTTTTCCTCTCTTTCTCTTTCGTCTCTCTCTGTTTCCGTCCCTTTATTTATCTTCTAACTCCAGTTGCCACATTTACAATTTAAGTTTGTTCTAACTCTACTGCAGTTGCCTGTTTCTCTGATACATCAAAGTGCTTAACTAACACCATTACAATTTCAACTTCCCTTTTCTCCCTGGTTAAACCCAATTCCAACCTATTTGCTAATTCTAAAAAAATGTCCTCCTTCTGTCTTTCTAAACTTCCTTGGAAAATTTGGGAACCTCTTTAGTAATGTTAAAAGCCATTTCCCTCACTTTTCATCTAACTAACCACAAGTAACAAAATTAAACGAATTTTCCCACTGGTTTTATTTGAAGATCAAAGTCACTAATTGCAATGAGTTGGAATTTGCTGGGACCTGTTGTATCTCAAATCTGTTCAAGTCGGTCCAAGTGCCACACGGCAAGGCCCCAAACTGTTATGACATCAATGTCAAATCCCTCTGTTAATTAAAACCACACACCTAGAAAAGCTCACCTCACATCATAATCTGTTAAAACGTGAGCGACAGAGAACTCCTAAATTCCACTAATGAATAAAAAGTAACAATTTATATGTGTGTAAGTTAGCTCGTTGAGCTTGAAGGTTTGTTTTCAGAAATTTCGTCATCATGACGAGGTGACATCATCAGTGAGAGTATCTGCTGAAGCTCTGGTGGTATGTCCCGCCTCTCTATTTATAGGTCTTGGTTTCTTAAAGTGGGTAATGTCATTTCCGGTTATTTTAATAAGAGAATGTAAACAGGATCTAAATTGATGGGTTTATTGATGGACTTCTGGTTAGAATACAATTCCTCTAAGAAGGTCCTTGCGTGTCTTCGTATGTGTGTGTGCCTTGTCCCAGTCAAAGTGGTGCCCTTCTTTGTCTGTATGTATGGAACATAGTGATAGTGCGTCATGTATTTTGGTGGTTAGTTGGTTATCATGTATCCGCATAACACAACAACAGGACAGTTTCAATGGTGGAAAAATGATTTTATATACACTGTTTAATCAATGTGTGTGTGCAGAGAAGTCGCATTTTTCTTATGTGTGCAATACTTTGTAAATGAACAACAGAGATACAGTTAATAAAAAATGATGCATATGATGTATAAAGTTAATAAAACATTAAAACATGTTTTGATCCTCTCAACGTTCCCTCCTTTTCTGGGATTCCCAACTCTAATCTCTCATTCTCACCATGATGTGTGCTCCAAATTCTTGATTCTGGTGTCCCAACTTAGTTCAGTTAATCCCCTTTCTACCGGGACTTCAATATGTTGGCCTGCTGGGTTTCCTTCCAGAACTAGTGTCTGTCATATTATTGGAGATAAATATTCTGGCATCAGACCCAGCATTTGAACATATTACTCTGTTGTACATGCACTGTACAAAGGACCACAGCACACAGGCATTGCCAAAACATTGGGGGATGTTCATCTACTTCTTTCGATCATGTAGTTTTCTCATTTTCCACATCTCCATATCTATATCCTCTCTCTCGTTCTCCCTTTGTATCTAGTTGAGAAATCCACCAATTATTCTTCGTGTCCCATCTCCCAAAACTCCTTTCAGTTTATATCTAACGCTCTCTTCAAGATGTAATGTGGTTATAATTAAGCAATGTAACTACAAAGACATGCGGGAGGAGCTGGCCAGAGTTAATTGGAAGGGGAGCTGAGCAGGAAAGACCATGGAGCAGCAATGGGAGGAGGTTCTGGGGATAGTTCGAAAGATAATACCAGAAATGCAACCCCAAGAACTTGAAACATGCTCATGGGAGAACAAGGCAGCTATGAGTAATAATGCATCAAACCAAAAGATAAAATATACAATGTGGTGAAGATGATTGGTAATCCAGAGAATTCATTGGCTCTGAAACTACATAACGCTGGCATCACTGACACTACAGAGGTCTTAATCATGATCAGGGAAAGAAACAGAGGAAACACATTGACTTTAAACACAGAAGATGATATTTCTCAAGGAAAAAGATTCAGGTGAATTACACATTTGCATTGAGATCAGTTAAATGCTTTTGTGGAATGTGTCAGGTTGGAAGCAAGACCCGGGGAGAGAGACCCTTAGCAGAATGAGAGTTTGAAAATGGAAGTATTTCCACATCAGAAACCAGGTTAAGTCACTGAGTGCAGGGCTGATGGGTGAATAGGTCTCAGTGAAAATTGGGGAACAGACAGCAGAATTGCATTGCAGATATTGCAGCTCGAAACTGCGTATTCACGTAATGCTGTAGACCACAGCAGCAGGAGAGTCAGACATGCATTAAACCACAACCTGTAACTTTTTGCCAGGGAAACACCTCAGTCTGTCATTACTATCAACACCATCTATGGCTCAGTGACGAGTGTGGGTGAACATGTCAGAGTCAGAATCACATGAACTTTAACCTGATGCTAACTCATTAAAGCTACCGGACTTGACCAACAGATCTGATCGAAGCAGTGCAGTCCTGTCACATTCAGTCATAAATGATGATGGACGATTAAACAAATGACTGGAGGAGAGGGCTCCACAAACATTCCCATCCTAAATAATGGAACAGACGTGAACATCAGTGTAAAACAGAATGATATTTTATCTGCACCATCGTCTGTTGAGTCGATGATACACCTCACCCATATCATGATGCCCACAAAATCACAGATGCCAGTCTTCAAACAATTTGATTCGCTACACGAGACATGAAGAAACAGGTGAACACAGTAGATACGACAAAGGCAGTGGGTCCTGACTCCATCCCTGCAATAGGACTGAAGACTTGTGCTGCACAACAAGCCGTGTCCCTGGGGAAGCTGTTGCATTCCAGCTCCAACTCTGACATCTTCCTGGCAATGTGGAAAATTACTCAGCCACGTCCTGTCCCCTAAGACGGGAATAATTATAATCTGACCAATTACCACCCCCTCAGTCCCATCATGACGGTCAAATTGGTGGGAGTTATTTTTGACAGAGCTTTCAAGCAGCACAGAAATAACCTGCTTAGTGTGGTTTCCGATAGGTCCCCATGTGGAGATGGTGCTGTTGTGGAAATGTCACTGGATTACTAATCCAGACCAGGCTAATGCTCTGGCAGTGGGTGGAAGTTAAAAACAATTCATAAAATATCGAGATCTCAAATCTGGGGTCAGTAACAGTGACCTTGAAGCCAATATCGATTGTAAACAGAATTTCCTTCTCCAATGGACTTTTAGGAAGTGAATCTCCCATGATTTCCTCGGCTGGCCTAAAAGTGACTCCAAAGACCCTGACATGTGATAAACATTTCAATGGTCTCTGAACCGCAGGCAAGGGCTCTCATTTGTATCAAACCACTCCGAGGTCTGAAAGGATGAAACCGGACAGAACACCCGGCCTCAGCATCAGTGTTGGAAAAGGGAATGGGAACACAGTCCTCTCTACCCTGCAGAAACCTCCTTCCTAATATCTGAGAGCTTGTGACAACATTTACAGAGCTTTCCCACAGACTGCACGGAAACAGCGGGATTGGAAAACACATTTAGCCTCCTCATTCTAGTTCATGGAAAATATCACCTCAATGTCCTTACCCCACACGATATACATATCCGTTAATGTGAGTACCCTTGGGAAGCTATAAAATAGGCGGTGCAGTAGTACGTTTGGTCCATCGAGTTTGCTAACCAATTCAATATTATGATGGTTGGCCCTTCATTTCCACACCGTACTCCTGCTCTCCCACCATCCCTTTACTGTCTCTAAATCCTAATTTATAAGCAGTGTCTCGGTTTCCAGGTGCGAGCGAATTCCCCAGGTTCCCCAGTCAGCGAGAGCAGACATTTATTATCATCTCAATGCAGAGTGACTGCCTGTACCTAATACTGTGGCCCCTTGTTTTACAAGTCCCAGCCAGGGGAATTATCATCCCTGCTTCCAATATGTCTCACCCTGTCAGAGTTTTGTATATTTCACTGAGATCTCCACTCATTTTCGTAAACCTCATGAAATACTGGCCCAGTCACCCCAAACTCTGCTCCAACCACAAGCCTGTCATCCAAGAGATCAGTCTGGTCATCCTTCGCTGCTCTCCATCAATGTCAGGTTTGTCCTTTATTAGGTAAGGAGACCAAAACTGCACACAATACTGCACAATGTTCAAGATGATGTCTCACCAAGGCCCTGTACAGCTGCAGTAAGACACCTTTTCTCCTGGACTCACATCCCCCTGAAATGAAGGTCCACACGCCATTTATCTTCCTCACTGCTTTCTGTTTCTGCAATATTACTTTCAGCGACTGGTGTACAAGGAGATGCAGATCCTGTTCAGTGTTACAGCTCCCCACTTGGTGGGTCTGTATACACTGGGCAGTGTGCCAATGCCATGCCAAGTATTGACTTCTGGTTACAGAACTCACTGCGCTGCATGGGCCTCAGAGGTTGATGCAGAAGGAAACAACAAAAAGAAGCATACGTCCCTTTGTAGATCAACATGTTTCAACCAATCCTTTCCAAATGGTAGGCTGCCAATTTATCGTTTCCACCAAAGGGCACACGGTCACCTCTATCCACATTGTTCTCCATCTGTCACGTATTTACCCATTCACTCCACTTGTCTTAGTCTTCCCGGTGCTTTTTTACATCCTCCTCACCCACTCACAATCCCACACCCGTTAGTGCTGTCAGCAGGCTGGGATATATTGTATCTGATTCCAGCAACCAAATGTTTAAAGGGCATTGTGAACAACTGGGCCCCAAGCACCGATCCCTGCGACACCTCAGCAACCTTCCTCTGTTAATTTCTATTTATTTATTTCGTGAATCTCGGAGTCACTGGCTGGGCCAGCATTTATTGCCTGTCCCTAGTTGCCCTTGAGAAGGTGGTGGTGACCTGCCTTGTTGAACGCTGCAGTCCACCTGCTGTGGTTGACCTCCAATGCCATTAGGGAGGGAATCCCAGGATTCTGACCCAGTGACTGTGAAGGAGCGGTGATATATTTCCAAGTCAGGATGGTGAATGGCTTGGAGGGAACCTGAAGATGATGGTATTCCCATACATCTGTAGCCCTTGTCCTTCCAAATAGACATGGTAGTGAGTTGGGAAGTTGGCATCTGAGGATCTTTGGTGAATCATTTCATTGCAGCATGTAGATAGTAAAACACTGCTGCTGCTGCTGAGCGTTGATGGTGGAGCATTGTGGATGAAGGGACAGTCAAACTGGCTGCTTTGTCCTGGATGGCATAAAGGTTCTTGAGTGTTGTTGGGGCTGCAATCATCCAGGCAAATTGGGAGTCTCCTATTACACTTCTGGCTTATGCGTTGTAGACGATGGACAGACATTTGGAAGTCAGGATGCGAGTTACTCGCCACAGTATTCCTAGCTTCGGACCTGCTGTTATAGTTACTTTGTTCGTGTGGCGAGACCAGTGAGTTTCTGAGCAATGATTACCCACCAGGAATCAGATACTGGGGGATTCAGTGATAGTAACACCATTGAATGTCAAGGGGAAGGTTAAATTGTATTTTTTGGTGATGGGCAAGGTCTGGCATTCGTGTGGCCTGAATATTACTCGCCACTTGTCAGCCTGGATACTCTCCAGATCTTGTCGCGTTCGAACATGGACTGCTTCAGTATCTGAGGAACCACAAATGTTGCAGAACATTAAACAATCATTGGCGAACATTCCCACTTCTGACCTTAAAATGGAGGGAAGGTCATTGATGAAGCAGCTCTGAAGAAGTTTTCGGTCACTGCTCGAGGGAGTCCTACAGATTTGGAGCTGAGTTGACTGACCTTCATCAACCATGACCACCTTCCTACTTGTCAGGTATGAATCTAACCAGCAAGGAGTTTGCCTCTGATACCCATTGATTCCAGTGTTACTCAGGCCCCTTGATACCACACTTGGTCGAATGCAGACTTAAAGGGCTGTAACTCTCACCCTCCCTCTGGAATTCAGCTCTTTTGTCCATGTTTGAACCACAGTAATGAGGTCAAGAGCTGAGTTGCCCTGGTGGAGCCCAAACTGGGCGTTATTGATCAGGGTATTGCAGAGCAAGTTGTTCTTAAAAGCACTGAGACCTTCCACTACTTTACTGATGATCGAGAGAAGACTGATGGGGTGTTATTTGGCCGGATTGGATTTGTTCTCCTTTTTATATAAATGAGATGGTTGGGGTAATTTTCCACATAATGAGGAAAAGCCATTGTTGTAACTGTATTGAAACAGTTGGGCGAGGGGAGTGGCAAGTTATGGAGAACAAATTTTCAGTACTATTGCCAGAATGTTGTCAGATTATGGACCCTATGGAGTATCAAGGATCTCCAATCGTTTCTGGATATCCCGTGGACTGAACCAAATTGGTTGATGACTGGTAACTGAATTGCTGAGGACCACTGGAGGAGGCTGAAATGGATCATCCACTCAGCAATTCTGACTGAAGATTGTTGCGAATGCATCAGCGTTATCTTATACACTGATGTGCTGGGCTCTTCCATCATGGAGGAAGCGGTTATTTGTGGAATCTCTTCCTTCAGTGAGTTGTTTAATTGTCCCGAACGTTTCTCGACAAGATGTGGAAGGACTGCAGAACTTAGATTTAACCGTTGCTTGTGGGATCACTTAGATCTGTCTATCACTTACTGCTTATGCTGTTTGGCGCACAAGTAGTCCTGATTGGTGGCTTCACCAGGCTGACAGCTCATTGTCAGGTATGGCTGGTGCTGCTCCTGCCATCCTGCACACTCCACTGAACCAATGTTGATTCACTGGATTGATGGCAATTGTTGCGAGGGGGATATGCCAGGCCATGAGGTTATGCAGGAGTACAATTCCACTGCTATTGATGACCCACAACACCTTATGAACATCCAGATTTGAGCTGCTCGATCTGTTCGAAGTCTGTTCTATTAAGCACCGTGATAGTGCCACCCAAAATGGTGGAGGTTATTCTCAATATGCAGGTGTGACTTTGTCTCCACAATGACTATGCGGTGGTCACTCTTACCGATACTGTCATGGACAGATACTTCTGCAACTGGCAGATTAGTAAGGCTATGGTCAAGTATGTATTTTACTCTTGTTGGTTCCTTCATCACCTGCCGCTCGTTATATCCTTTAGGACCTGGCCAGCTCGATCAGTAGTGCTGTAGCTGAGGTACTGTTGGTGGTGAACATTGAAATTCCCCACCCAGAGTACATCTTGCGCACGTGCTACCCTCAGTGCTTCCTCCAAGTGTTGGTCAGCATGGAGGAGTACTGATTCATCAGTTGAGAGAGGCTGGTTCATGGTAATCAGCAGGAAGTTTCCTTTGCCATGTACAAACTAATGCCATGAGACTTCGTGGCATACAGAGTCACTGTTGAGGGCTCCAAGAGCAATTCCCTTCCAACTGTATCCCACTGTACCGCCACTTCTGCTGTGTCCGTCCTGCTGATGAGACAGGAGATATCCTGGGAAGGTAATGGGGAGTCTGGGACATAGTCATACTCACAGAATCATACCTTTCAGAAAATGTCAGGCTGTTCCTTGACGAGTCTGTTTATTTCTATCCACTGTTTCCTGCCAGCTGTCCCATTCGAGAAACATATCCATATATTCGCCCCAATCCACTCAGATTTGATTTTGCATATTGAGCTTGGAGATTTACCAACATTTTTCTAAAAATCACAATGTTTTACATCATTGCTTCTCTTTCATTTGTCTCCCAGTTTGGTTCTCAAACATAATTCCCATTTCGTAAATCTATGTTAGTCTTGTCTATGACCATTACTTTCAGCCACAATAATTTCTGCTAAACCATTTACTTACTATGTTCTATGTTCCATGTACTCTATCATTTTCCCACACTAGACTCGGTGTTCCTTGTATTGTTAGAACGTTCTGTGAAGACAGAACGGAAGTAGTGGCTTCACAGTTCTGCCATTTCCCTGTTCCCCATTTCCCATTCTCTGGTTTCAAACAGTAAGGAAACTGCACTTGTTTTCTCATATTTCTAACATTGACGTAATTTAACAAGCAAATACACTCTTATATAAGGGTTATACACTCTGATAACCCTTATGAATATAACTCTTCAGAAACTCATCAATTCCTGCCTTAAACTGCTCAATAATTGACCTTCCACGCCATACACTCACAGGGGCATAGACTCTGTGCCAAAAGAAATACAGTAGGATCTATACTATTCCCACTGTCCTACACCAGACCATAGCCTGGAATGTTATGACACTTCCAATTGCTCGTCCAAGTGCTTTTTAACGATTGTGAGGTGATCATTCCCCTCTCAGGAAGTAATCCCAGATCCCCACACCTCGAGGTGAAAAAATGTTTAAATCATCTCTCAACCTCAAACTCTTCACTTTAAAAGTGTGCTCCTTTGTTCTTGACCCTCTCACTAAAAGGAACAGCTGCTGTCTATCCACCCTGTCCATGTCGCTCAAAAACTTATCCTTCTGAATCACTGACTCCTCAGCTTTCCCTGCTCCAAAGTAAACAACCCGAGCTTCTCCAGCCTCTCTCCATAGCTGATATGCTCCATCCCAGGGAACATCCTGGTGAATCACCTCTGCACCCTCTCCAGTGCAATCACATCCTTCCTGGAATGTGGTTCCCGGAGCTACATACAGTATTCCATTTTGTCCGAACCAAACCCCTGTATTGCTCTTATAATCTACAAGGAGAAAGTGAGGACTGCAAATGCTGGAGATTAGAGCTTAAAAAATGTGTTGCTGGAAAAGCGCAGCAGGTCAGGCAGCTTCAAAGGAGCAGCAGAATCAACGTTTTGGGCATAAGCCCTTCTTCAGGAATCTGCCCGAATCATCGATTCTCCCGCTCCTTTGATGTTGCCTGACCTGCTGCGCTTTTCCAGCAACACATTTTTAAGCATTAACCTGTCCAGTCACATTCAGGGATGTGTAGAAAAGCACAATCTGAGCTTCCCAGTGTGCTGCCATTCATTGAGTACTCACCTGTCTGGTTCCTTCTCCCAAAGTTCATCACCTCATATTTATCAGGGTTACAATCCACCTGCCATTGATCTGCCCATCTGACCATTCCATCTGCATCTTCCTGTAACTTAAGGCCTTCCTCCGCACTGCTAACGACCCAGCCAATCTTTATGTCAAACATACACTTACTTATCACAACTCCCCCACTCTCCACCTAGCCCCCTCCACATTCACATCTATATTTTGTTATGAATAACAAAAACAATAAGGTACACAGCACTGATCCCTGTGGTACACCAGGGGACACTGGTCTCCAGTCACACAAACAGCCTTCTCCCACCACCCTCTGCCTCCTGCCACTAAGACAATTTTCATTGTAACTTGTCAAGTTATCCATCATATTGTGAGATTTTGCTTTATTTTTCAGTTTCCCAGGTGGAAATTTGTCAAAGGCCTTCCTTCAAGACTAAATAATCGATCTCCTCAAACGAATTCAATCAAATCCATTGGATGTGACTTCCTTCTGATAAAGTCATGATAATTATCCCTGATCAAACCTTGTGACTCTGATTGGAGTTCGATTTTATCCTTCCCTATTTTATCCAGTAGTTTCCTTAACAGTGATTTAATACTCACTCGTCTATTGTTCCCTGGTCTATCTCTCCCATACTTCCTGTGAAGTGAAATCATATTAGTAGTTCACCAGTTCTCTGGCACCTCCCCTATGGTCAGATTCTAATTAAAATATTCAGTCAGGGTCTTTCGTCCTTCGACCCCTACAGCCGCCTGTGATACAACTCATTCAGACATGGAGATTGGTCCAAATTTACACAGAACAAAGCCTCAAATCCTTTCTCATGTTTTACATCAATCTGTTCAAGAGCTTCCCAGTCCATCTTCTTGAATTCTGTACCTGCCTCCTCCTTCTCCCGAGTAAAATAGATGTGAAGGTCTCATGTAACAATCCATCAATGTTCTCCAGCTTGACATACAGATTGCCACTTGGTTTCTAATGGACACTAACTGTTTGCTGTTTATTCTGTTCTACTTGTCCGTGTGGAATATCGTGGGATTCTTCCTTATCTCGCCTGCTTGTACTTCTTCATGTCCCTCTGTAATTCAGTCCTTTCGATGTTTCTAAGATTCACCACAATCAATTCTCATGTTTTGAAACTCGAGATTACAGGCTGAGGTTCCCCATCAGACAATCTTGCCATTTTACGTATTAATCTGGATAATACCTTTAGCAGTTTGTCTGTAGTCAGTATATTCTTTCTTAGATTGGGACTCCGAATGATACACAATATTCTACGTTTAGTCTCACCAACGCTCGATGCAACTGGTGCACGAAATCCTCTATCTTCCAATTACATTCACATGAATGTAAACCTATTTTTTACTTTCCCATTTGCATATGTTCTTCCCAATACCTCTCGCTTTAATTTTTCTTATGAACTTGCTATGTGAGTTCTTTAAAAAAAGCTCATGAATATCCAACTATACGTCATCCAATGGTTCATCATTGCCTATGTCCACAAGAATCATCTTCAAACCACTCCAAACAATGTTTGACACTTCTGGTTTTCCTTTCATCGGTACATTCTCACACTCCCCAGTTATGTTAAGACCTTCTATATATCTAGTAGCATGTTCTTTGTAATTGAGTCCAACAAATACCCGACTGCGGATGACAAGATAACTGGTCTGTAGTTCACCACTCTCCATCTTCTACTCTTCTTAAACTGTCTGATAATATTTATAATCTTTGACTTATCCAGATTATCCAAATGACTTTCGGGAATGTGTCGGAAAATAAAGTGAAAATCCGCGATGCAATCAACAGGTCTATTGCTGCTTCCTCTGAAATTCTTGTATGAAGTACATCTAGTCTGTCAGATTTATAAATACTCAATCCAGCTTTCTTTTCAAAGATGACCCCAACAATGATAAGAATGACCTTAGACTTTACTTACACAAGTCCCATGGTCACTTGGCATTTCTGGAAGAATTTCTGGACATTCTTCCATGAAGATAGACACAAAGAAACTGTTTCTTTTCCCTGCAATTTCTCTGTTCTCTGCAATAAATTATCCTGAACGCACACCAACTGTTCCACATTTGACCTTCTTTTTATTTTTTTCATACATCGATAGACGCTTTTTAGCAGTCTTTATGTTTTTCGTTTATTTGTACGCTTTTTCTCTTTTTGATTTTATTCTCAGTTTCTTGGTCATCCTTTGCTGGGTCCTACATCTCTGAATCCACTGGTTTACTGCAACACTTGACAGTTTTCTAAGCTGCGTCCTTTCATCTAATAGGTAGATGATGGTGGGGTTGAAAGTGATAGTCAGAGAGGAAGGAGGGTGGAACAGACTGATAGGGAGGAAGGTGGACACATAGGAATGTTCAAAAGGGGCCGTGCTGATTTGGAAGTTTGGAGTAGGATAAGGTGGGATTAGGGGAAATGGGGAAATGTAGAAATCCATTATAATCCCCTGTGGTTGGAGGGTCCCAAGGCAGAAGAGGAGGCTTTCTTCCTCCAGGATTCTGGTGGCTTGGATTTGGCGATGGAGCAGGCCCAGGACCCACATGTCCTTGGCAGATTGGGAAGGGGAGTTAAAGTGCTCAGACACAAGTTGATGGATTTATTCAATGTGGCTGTCCCAGAGATATTCTCTGAAATGATCCACAAGTTGACCTCCTGCCTCACCAACGTAGAGAAGACCACATTGGGTTTAATGGATGCAGTAGATGAGGCATTCTGTCTCCCTTCGTCACCTATCACTTTCAACCCCACCTTCATCTACCTAGCACAATCCCAGCTACCTCCCCCCTGCCGCACCCCCTTCCCAATTATCTCTCAGCCCCCGTGGCCCAGAAGCTTCATTCTTGATGAAGGGCTTATGCCCGAAACATCGATTTATCTACTCTTAGTATGTTGCCTGACTGTGCACTTCCAGCACCACACTCTTCGACTCTGATCTCCAGCATCTGTAGTCCCCAATTTCTCCTCCACCTTCAGGGCTTTCATGACTCAGATTTATAACGGTTACTTCAAATAAAACAAAAACTGTCGTGTACTCAAACAGCATAAAAGAAAACCAATACATTGTGGTCATTGTTCCCAAAAGATCCTTTCCAGCAAAATTTTCAATTAGCTCTTCTGATCACCCAACAATATTCCTAAATAACCTGATCTCGAGCTCAGTGCTCGACATAATGTTAATGTAAACTATCTCACACGTGGTCATGAAATTCAGTTTTCCCAGCATTAGCATTCAATTGGGTTAACACAGTTTAGATATAATTTAAACAGTACATTATTACTGAAGTACCCACAAATGTGTACATCATTTCCTGTTTTATAACATGTCCAACAATTGTATTGCAGCTTTCACTTTGATATATAACTCCAATCCATGTTTGCTCCTCCTTGCTGTTTTTCCCCTCCACCTTACTAGATTCTGTGGAATCTGAGCGACATGGGCTCTGGGGAGATTAATGGTAGAGATCATCGCGCCACATCATTTATGATCTTCTCAAACTTTAATTTCTCCAGATCTCCCGTTATGCTGATGGAGTAGAGAAGGACAATAATCTTCCAACAATGCTCTGTTTTCCCCCAGTGAGCTGAGACAGCTCTAAGCTGGGTGGGAACCTTACAGTAAGCTGGTAAAGTGTTGCTGCTGCTGTCCAGGTTCTTAGTGAGATGTCATCTGGAGTAGTGTGTACAGATTTAATCTCTTTAATGAAGAAAGGATGTTGTTATATTGGAAGCAGCTCAGAGATGGTTCCCTCAAATGATTCCTGCAATGAAGGTGCTAGCGTATACCGAAAAGATGATCAGGTTGACCCAGTAGCCATTGGAGTTTACAAAAATTAAAGATGATCTTATTTGAACATAGATGACAGAAGGAGTCAACAAATGAAGCGAATTATGCAGATAGTGGAGGAATCCATTCTGTTCTTCAGCCTGTTACACAGGAACAACATGAGGATACTCAGGCCTTCGAGCCTGTTACATCAAAACAGTATGAGACTATTCAGCCCCTGGAGCCTGATATACATTTACAGAAGGAGGCCAATCAGCCACTCGAGACGAAAACAGTAGGTCATGCTGCACCAGTATCCTGTTAAACAGCAACAGGATCAGTCCATTCAGCCTCCTCAAGTCTGTAACATAGGAACTGGAAGAGGTCACACAGTGACTGGAGATTGTTACACAGAGATTGCAGGAGACCATTCAGACCTACCGAGCCTATTGCAAGGGAATTGGATAAGGATAAAACAAACTATCTGAGAGTTCTTTCATGAGAAAGGAAGAGGTAATTTAGACACGTGTCTGTTGTATGGGAACAAGAGAAGACCCATCAATCCCTCGGTCCCATCTCTGGGATACATGAGGAGACCGTTCAGTATACCCACCTGTTATGGAGAAGTATGAGAAGACCCATCAGACCCTCAAAATGTTACACAACAACAGGAAGATTCCATAGTCTCCCAATCTTCTAAAGCAACAACTTGAGGAGGTAGTTCTGGCCTTGGAGATGACAAAATGGGAACTCCAGAAAGATGTCAGCCCATCGAGTTTGTACACCAGCAGGATGATGAGTCCATTCAGCCACACATGGCTCTTTCACAGCAATTGGAGCAGACCTTTTAAAGCCTTGTGCCTGTTAAACAGGATTTCAAAGAAAACGTAAAGGCTGTCGAAAGGGAAGAACTGATAATAATGGTCTACTTTAGGGACCAAAGTGTAACAATAAACTATTATAATTTAAGGCTAATTGTTAGAGTCCATTGTTCGGGACATTTGCAAAGTTAAACTACAATCCGTCAGAGTCAACATGGTTTAAGAAAGGACAAATCAAGTTTGAATTGTTTGCTTGAGTTATTTGAAGATGTCACAAACAAGGTGGCTCGTGGGAGATGGAACATATCTGGTCTTCCTGAAGGCATCAGATATGTCACTTCTCCGAAGAGTAAATGGTAAGATCAGACAACTTGGGTTAAGGAGTAATTTATTAGCTTGGATGGAGGATTGGTTATCCAACAAAATGGAGTCAGATGGAATAAATGTGTCATTTTCTTTTGGCAAATGCAGTTTGTGGGGTGCCATTGATTTCAGTACTCATGCCTCAACGATTTGCGATCGATGGCATTACTGTACTCGGTTGATGGGACAGAAAATACGATACCACATTTTCAGATGACACTCACATCGATGGGAAATTACTTCAGAATGATGATGCAAGAGATTTTAAAACTATATGGATAGGTTGGGTGAATGGGCCAACATTTGGCAAGGAAACTTAAAGTGGATAAATATGGGGCTATTCATGTTGGCCAGGATAGTAGAAAGACAAATTATTATCTAAATGGAGAGAAAGTTCAAAGTGTTTAGGTGCAGAGGGATCTGGGTGTCTGCTTGCATATCACAGAAAACCTGCCTGTGGGTACTGCAAGTAATGAGAAATGCAAGCATAATTTCCGTGTTTATTTATAAAAGGATAGAGTAGAAAGGTAGGGAGTGTTGGTGTAGCTATGCAAGGCATTAGTGAGGCTGCAACTGGAGTACAGTTTGGGTTTCCTGCAGAATGAGGTATTTCCATTGGAGGCAATTCAGAAGAGCTTCATCAGATTGATTCCTTATTGAAGTGTTTGTCTTATGAAGAGAAATTGAGCAGTTTAGGCCTATACTCTCCAGTTAATAAGAATGAAAGGAGATCTCATTGAGGTCTGTGAAATGCTAAAAATAATTGAATGTGTAGATATGGAGTGGATTTTTTTTCATGTGGCGCAATCTACAACAAGAGACCAGTGGTGTAGGGTGGAGAGATGGCAGGAAAGTTGAACAGAGGGCGCGTTGACATCAGCCTCATTGAGGGGTTGGATTCCTCACAGATGCTCCTTGTTCTTT
Source organism: Chiloscyllium punctatum (assembly GCF_047496795.1). NCBI lineage: Eukaryota > Metazoa > Chordata > Chondrichthyes > Orectolobiformes > Hemiscylliidae > Chiloscyllium > Chiloscyllium punctatum. Next base: position 44,274 of record NW_027309928.1, read on the forward strand.
TTCAACCCTTCGACTGTGTTGCATAGGAATGGGGAAGGAGAGGGTATCATACAGGAGCAGGCACTCAGGATAAATCAGTCTCAGTTAGACAGAATGTAACCAGTAGGGTCACAGAGTAACCAGTACTTGGTTCTCAACTATTTACAATCTATATTAATGATCAGGAGGATAGAACAGATACACAGATGCTGAGTTTGGTGATGTCGCTGTGATAAACAAGAGATTAAATTATCAAGAGACGGTGGAGAGTCTGCAAATAGATTCAGAGAGGTAAAGGCAATAGATAATAGTTTGGCAAGTGGAATTCAACATGATATAACTGTCATTTCATTTACAGGAATAACGGAAAGCAATATGTTACTGAAATGGAGAGGAATTTTAGGACTTATTGATACTGTGTACTGGTGGGTTCACTCAAACCCGTTCAGACATGGGAGGTTTTGCTCCATCCCTGATCGTCTGCTCCCAGACACTCCAAGTGACCCAATTGCTCTCCGTACACATGGAATACTTTAATGTGTTTGATTATTGGTGGGGATGGTGTTTTGAAACGTGCATCAAGCGGACGGCCTTTATCCAAGATATATTCATTTCTTTCTACGTGGAGACCCAATGACGATGGGAATGGCTGACTGCTTCTGAATGAAGAGGCCATGACTGCTGCCAGGACAGTGGGTATTCACCAACATGATGCACTGTGCATGGGCATACTGTAACATTAATAGAGAGAGAGAGAGAGCTCCTTCAGTTCCTCTACCTCTCCCCTTTGACATGGGTATTCTGCAGATGCCATGCACACCATCGGGAATACCACTATACTGAATACACCCGGCAGCTCCCTGCTGTGGGAGAAACAATGTATTTACCCCATTCACCATATATACCCTCCATCACCGAATGGTGACATCAATGTTGAGATACTGGGAAATGATGGATATGTCACCTAGTTCTGCCTAGAAAGTTATGGAGCATAGAAGCTGAATGAAACAGTGACCCTAACAGCCACTGGCAGCACCACCCGCTCCCTGGTGTGATGCTGCAGGACGTGTTGAAGAAGGTAACACCACTCTGTGACCAGTTCCTTGTTCAGTCAAGGTCCCCTCACACTCTGCTACTGGGTTAAGTGTAGCTTGGGTAGCTGTTCATGGAATACTTGGGGTGTATACAGCAGACCCTTTTCCCCACACACACTCACTCCGTGGTTTCAGAGATTCCCGTCTCTGCAGCCTCTGCTTCATTTGTTGTTCATGTTGCAGGCTCAGATGCTGTAACTACACTCCCCATGATCCATCCAGAGTTGGGTCACCAAATCCTCAGGTCTCCCTGAATGTCTGAGGCAGCTCACAACACAACTTCCAGCAAACCATCCCCAGCACCTCCACTAACTTTTTAATTACAGGAGTCAGTCAGAAACCCCTCGGCTACAAGTGTTGTGAACCAGACCAGATCCACACAAAATATTTTAAGAAGGCCGCTTAGACCCAAACCTATTCTTATTTTAAACATAGATGTGAAGTGTGCGTTCCAGATATGTTGTGACTGGTCAAACCTCTCGACATTAAGCAAAATATAATCCATTCAAATGTTTTGTTTAATATCCAATCGAAGAAAAGAACATTTTGAGATAGCTTATATGTTGGAACACTTACACAAACAATAGATACTGTACCTTTTTGTATGCACTGCTTGGCACAAAGATATATTCAAATACAGATTCTTACATGCATTTTTTTGATCCATGAGGAAACAACATGAAAAGAGGTCTCAGAGAGAAAAGCAGCTGGGGATCATGTATTGATACTTCCAACCCTTCAAGGATCCCCAACAGCTTCTGAATGCTGCAGATAAAAACAAAACAAGAAAACCTGGTCTGTGAGATCTGCCCACTGCCCTTCGATTGTTACCACCATTTAATGAAACCTAAAGGCCTCCTCAGTTATTTTTTAAACTGTGTTCAGACAGCAGTTCTGCACCTCTGCCTTTAGAACCTCTCTTCAAAAACAACCTAAGAGAACATAACCTCTTTACAGTGATAGTAAACTCACAACTCACCTTTAATAAAATGATCCAACAATATACAAAAATGGATTAATTTTAGACCTGCTAATCGTCCTCTATTAGTAGACTGAAATGCATATATATTACATTGACTCTGAGCATACAAATGTTCACAACTAGATTCGATTTCAGTCATTTTACTCCTGCCACAGAATGCCTTTGACTTTCTTCATCCAAGCCTCCATAACGTGTCAAATCTTAGGTTTCTCGCCCTATCAACGGCATAATTTCAAATTGAATAGCAGCAATAATAAGCTCAATCGAAACAGAGTGGTATTCGTCACCCTAAACTTCTTCAATAACTTTAATGGGTCACGATCAGTGATAAAGATTTGTCTCAGGTATGTTATTGGCAACTTAAATGCTGGAATGTTGTAGTGCCAACACCAAGCTCAAGGCCTCCTTCCCCATTGTGGAATAAATCTGTTGATGTTTCCACTGGACGCTCCAACCACACATTACGTAATGGAGCACTTCTCATCTCTCCAATAGTCCTTCTCAATGACATAGCTCCTCATATCTCAACATAAAAGCATTACATGCTTCTGTTACTCTTAATGCTGTAACCCCTTTACCTGCTACTCCTGGCCTGTGCCAATAAACCTTACTCTCACAGGGATATGTTTTAAGAAGATCTCGCACATTCTTCTCAATCCCTCACAGAAACCAGCCTTTGATTTCTGAACCAAATCATAATCATCAGCCATTTCAGCTTCTAATCTTGCCATTTTAACTCTTTTCTCTTCCACACGAGTTGTCACGACTGCAGGAAGTGAATTGTTAAACTTCCCCAAATAAGAATCTCTCTAAGAGTGCTATAGCTTTGTTCTGTTTTTAATACCCTTCCCCCGCTTTCAAAATTACTTTGTTAGATTCTTTCAAACTCAATGTGCATTTAACCATGGACGCTATTTTAGATTCCTGAAACACTGTCTGTCGGCTTCTGGCACAAGCTCCTATTCACTTCAGATGGCTTTCTTCACCTCCTCCTCCTCCTCCTCAGATACCTCCTCCGATAGGGATGCAAATACCTATCAGCTTTGTTTGAATCAACTAAATCCACATGGTCACCGGGCACTGCATTTATTTAGCCACTTTCTCAAATGAAATTAAAAAGGCTCCCCCATTCTTCTCATCAAATTTAGATAATGCCTGGGTTTATTTAAACAGCTATCCATCAGGCCTTTGGCTCCTATGGAGTTGCTCATCCCCACTATCCTCCTTATCCAGCCTACCGTCTTCCTTTATCTCGACCTTATATGTCAACTTTCCTCTCTAATTACTAACTTTTGAAGTTGAAACTCTCTGCTTTTCTTCTCTCTTTTTCTTTCTATCGTCTTCAATTCCTTTTCTTTTATTTCCACTTTTCATCATAATTCAAACAGTTTCAATTCCTTCTCATGTTCAAGGTGCCTCATTTGAAATTGAATTCTAGCCATTTCCAAAGACTCTGATGGCGTTTCCACCAAATGTAATTGCCGAGCTATAGCTGTAATTATCTCTCATTTTCTCACAGACGAACACAGCCCCAACTCCAGCTTGTCTGCCAATTCTTACAGCTTTGCCTTCATTACCTTTTGTAAAACCCCCAACTTCATTTCTTCCACACCCAGAGAACTCTTATTGACTGATAGAATCTTTATACACAAAACACTGTTTAAAGCAACCGAATTCAACATCCGGAACAAAAGACACTAACAACTATCATACACGACCTTTGAACCCAATAGCCTCCCGGTGCATACTCTCCAGTGTCTGCATGAGTTTATTCTGGATGCTCTGGTTTCCTCCCACAATCCAAATATGTGCATGTCAGGTGAATTGGTTATGGTTAGTTGTTCATAGTTTTCAGGGATGTGTGGGTTAGGTGCCTTAGTTGAGGTAAATGTGTAATAAAAGGGTCGAGGAATGGGTCTGGGTAGGATACTCCTCAGAGGGTCGGTGTGGACTTGTTGGGTCGAATTGCCTGTTTGCACACTGTAGGGATTGTAATTCTAAACCCAATTTGGTATTATCGATTTAGACCCCGACAAGAGACCCCAGTTTGCTATAGACCAACCAGACTGCCTCAAACTATTTTAAGGAGGTAGCTTGGATGCCAAACCTTTCCTTATTTTAAAGGTAGATGTGAAGTGGTTGTTCCAGAGTCGATGCAACTCGTCAAACCACTCACCATTAAGCAAAACACAACATACTGAAAGACTCTCATGAAAATACATACAAAATGAAGAGGAATTTAGAATAATTTAACTATTGGAAACCATTACTGTATAATGGATAAAGTACCTTCTACAAATGAACTCTTCCAATATACCAACATCCCATAAACACATCTCTTGGAAATATGCAACATTCAGACATACATTCTTGCATGCAGTTCTCCAATTCAGGAGGAAACAGCATCAAGTCAGGTTTCAGAGAGCGTAGCAGTTGGGGATAAGTTACTAGGCCATTGTTACTGCTATTTATTATAAACCCTAAAAGTGTCGCAAGTTATTTACTTGAGCCGTTTTCAGTAGGCAGTTTGGCCTTTAAGATCTCTTATTTAAAGAAAGGAGAAAATAATCTTTTTTTAAAAGTGACAACATTGTCACACACTTTAGATCCCTGGCCCTTTACTTGAGGGGCTTCCTCGATCGGAAGATCACCTGAGAGGGACAAATACAGGCACAGACCAAGTTACAAGGCTGTGTCTCATAACTTCTGAAACACCCCTGTCCGTGGATCATCACATGGGATATACCAGGAAGTGAAAAACAGCCTGACACACACCATTTCACTGTTTCTGAGCTTCACAATGCCAGCACTCGATACACTAGAGAGCAATAAACAAAGGCCAGGGAAAGAAACAGAGGGACAGAAAGATTCACATTAAAGACAGAAAAAGACAGTTAATTAACTGAAAAGATGTTGTGGAAATATGGGGGAAAAGGCAGGGCAGTGGGACTAACTGGAGAAGTGAGAATCTTCGAGAGTAAACTTAAAAGAATGAGAACATTGAATAAAGGCATTGTCAGATCAGCTGGAATGGTTTGTTACATCAAATTCTCAATCTGCTTCAGAGAACACCACAAACAACATAAACTGGGACAAGATGACAGCCCAGCATGGAGGGCTGTGCAGAGCATGCTCGTGTGTTGCTTAGTAAGCTGCACTATCTGCCCAGCATAGAGCGTATTGCAGACTTTACTATCATATGGTAACTATACTCGCATCAAATTACTGCAATGTCGACAATGAGAAGGTTTACTGTGTGTGTGTTCATCAGAGACTGAGAGAGAGTGTGTGTGTGCGGGATTGGCATGGTTGAATGCGAAACTCATTGTTTGAGAAGGAACGAAAATGCAGGAAACTATTTTATATAAGAACAACTAGCAGGCTTTTTGTTAATCAACAGAGAGAGAACGAGAGAAGTTGGCTGGATGGTTGTTTTGTGATGCAGAGGGAGGCCACCAGCGCAGGTTCAATTCCCCACACTGACTGAGGTTACCATGAAGGGGATGTTCTATCAACCTCACCCCATCACCCAAGATGTGGTGACATTCAGCGTAAACCACCATGAGTGGTTTAACTAATGAGAGCTCTTTGGGCCTCTATTCTATCAATGTTAGCATTTTAATTTTTTTTTATTTTTGACTGAAAAATAGATTTTTATTATTATATTAAAACAAAAACAAAACAACTCAAATAACTGAACAATATTTCACCCATGTGCATGTACATACAAAATAAGTTAAAGTCTATAAACGGACAGAAGAAAAACAAAAATAAACAATAAATAGTAAATAAATAATACAGATCATAATAAGAAAGCGATAGCTCTTGTTCTTCGAGAATATTAACAGATACACATTCATATGTTCACAATTCTTCATATTAGATTCATTAGACAATATCGTCATTGCTTTATAAAAGCCATTTTTAGAGTGGCAGATAAGCCTAATCGTGGTAATCCAAAAAAGATTGCTATATCTGATATAAATCTCTGCTTTCTGGCGCACCATACAGGTGAAAACGTCCAAAGGGATATTCTTATGACGAGTTTACGACGAGCCAACAGACCCGGGGGGTTGGGTTGGGGTGGGGGGGGGGTGGTGGGTGGCGGGGGTTTTTCAGACATCAGACACAACACGATACTTTTCCGAGCACAGGAAGTGTGGGGGAGATACTAAACGAGTATTTTGCATCAGTATTTACCGTGGAAAAGGATATCGAAGATATCACATGTCGGGAAATAGATGGTGACACCTTGCAAAATGTGCATATTACAGAGGAGGAAGGGCTGGCTGTTTTAAAACGGTTAAAGGTGGATAAATCCCCAGGACATGATTAGGTGTACCCTAGAACTCTGTGGGAAGCTAGAGAAGTGTTTGCTCCTCCACTTGCTGAGATATTTGTAATATGGATAGTCACTGGTGAGGTGACAGAAGACTGGAGGTGGCTAATGTGGTGCCACTGTTTAAGAAGGGTGGTAAGGACAAGTCAGGGAACTATAGACCAATGAGCCTGACGTTGGTGGTGGTCAAGTTGTTGGAGGGAATCCTGAGGGACAGGATGTGCATGTAATTGGAAAGGCAAGGACTGATTAGGGATAGTCAACATGGCTTTGTGCGTGGGCAATCATGTCTCACAAACTTGATTGAGTTTTTTGAGGAAGTATCAAAGAGGATTGATGAGGGTAGATGGATAGATGTGATCCATATGGACTTCAGTAAGGGTTTCGACAAGGTTCCCCTTGTCAGACTGATTAGCAAGATTAGGTCTCATGAAATACAGGGAGAACTAGCCATTTGGATACAGAACTGGGTCAAAGGTAGAAGACAGAGTGTGGTAGTGGACGGTTGTTTTTTAGACTGGAGGCCTCTGACCAGTGGAGTGCCACAAGGATCGGTGCTGGATTCACTACTTTTTGTCATTGACATAAATGACTTGGATGCGAGCATATGAGGTCCAGTTAGTAAGTTTGCAGAGGACACCAAAATTGGAGGTACAGTGAACAACGAAGAGGTAACCTCAGATTACAACATGATCTTGACAAAATGGGCCAATGGGCTGAGAAGTGGCAGATGGAGTTTCATTCAGATAAATGCGAGGTGCTGCATTTTGGGAAAGCAAATCATAGCAGGACATATACACTTAATGGTAAGGTCCCAGGGGGTTTTGCTGAACACAGAGACCTTGGAGTGCAGGAGTGAAAGTGGAGTCTCAAGTAGATAGGAGAGTGAGGAAGGCGTTTGGTATGCTTTCCTTTATTGGTCAGAGTATTGAGTACAGGAGTCGGGATGGTCATGTTGCAGCTGTACAGGATATTGGTTTGGCCACTGTTGGAATATTGCGTGCAATTCTGCTCTCCTTCCTATCGGAAAAATGTTGAGAAACTTGAAAGGGTTCAGAAAAGATTTATAAGGATTGGAGGATTTGACCTATAGAGAGAGGCTGAATAGGCTGAGGCTATTTTCGCTGGAGCTTCGGTATGACATTATAGAGGTTTTCAAAAGTATAAGGGGCATGGATAGAATATATAGGCAAAGTCTTTTCCCTGGGGTCAGGGAGTCCAGAAGTGGAGTGCATAATTTTAAGGTGAGAGCAGTAAGATATAAAAGAGACCTACAGGGTAACTATTTCACATAGAGGGTGGTACGTGTATGTAATAAGCTTCTGGATTAGTGGTGCTGGAAGAGCACAGCAGTTCAGGCACATCCAAGTAGCTTCGAAATCGACGTTTCGGGCAAGAATAATTTATTCCTGATGAAGGGCTTTTGCCCAAAACGTCGATTTCGAAGCTACTTGGATGCTGCCTGAACTGCTGTGCTCTTCCAGCACCACTAATCCAGAATTTGGTTTCCAGCATCTGCAGTTATTGTTTTTACCTATGTAATGAGCTGCCAGGTGAAGTGGGGGAGGCTGGTACAAGTGCAACATTTAAGAGGCATTTGGATGAGTATATTGAATAGGAAGGGTTTGGAGGGTTATGGGCCGAGTGCTGGCAGGTGGGACTAGATTGTATTGGGATATGTGGTCGGCATGGACGGGTTGGACCGAAGGGTCTGTTTCCATGCTGTACATCTCTATGACTCTATGACTTATATTAATCTCTGTTTTTCGGTGCACCATACTGGTGAGAAAGTCCAAAGAGATATTCTCCATGATGAGCTTACAAAGACCCAACACATTCTGGGAGTTTCAGACATCCAACACAACAGAATATTATTTCCTAGCACAGAAAGTAAGGATATATTTTTTCCAATGTGCATCTGCGTAAGATACTCTGGGCAGGCGCAGGAAAAGAGAAACGGTGTTTATCTCCACTTCAGTCCTCAAGACCCACTCTACTACACCGAACACAGTGATCCAATATATCCAAAGCCTGCAGCAGGACCACATACAATTAGTAAGAGTGCCTGTCGTCATTCTGTATTTATGACATGGTGAAGATAATCCCACATTGAATTTTGAGATAAAATCTGGTGTTAGATAGACCCTATGAAGAATTTGCAACTGCATGGAATTGGTCCTATTACAGATCAAAATCCTTCGAGCACTTTCACAAATATCCTCCCATGTCTCTAAAGAGATCTAAAACCCCCAAATCTCTCGCACAGACTCACGAAGTTGCACAGTCTTGTCTGAGGAGACACTCTCCAACAAATGATAAAGGGTACTGACATAGAGTGTATTCTTAGCAATAAGCACCCACTTCTCTGTATTGGACCTGTAAGAGTTTGTTGAAAGTGTGTGTTTTTGAAATCAAATCTCTAATCTGGAAAAAAACACAGAAGAAATCTCTACTAGATACTTCATACTTACGAGTTATTTGATCAACTGATATCATTGTTTCTCCCTCAAGTAACACGTGGTGGCTCAGAGGTTTGCACTGCTGACTCATCGCACCAGGGTCACGGGTTTGGTTCCAGCCTTGGGTGAATGGCTGTGTGGAGTTAGTATGTTCTCAACTGTGACTGCGTAGGTTTCCTCCTACGGTCACAAAGATGTGCAGGTTAGATGAATTGGCCAATGCTAAATCACTCAAAGTGTTCAAGCATCTGTAAGTTCAGACTTTAGTCAGGATAAATATAGGATGGGAGGGGAATGAGTCTGGGTGGGTTACTCTTCAGAGGTTCGAAGTTGACTTGCTGGGCCCAAGGGCTTGTATCCACACTGTAGGGATTCTACTAATTCTAAATCACCCAAGCAAGGTACCCCCCTCGCTGCCTATAGTTTAAAACTGGAATCCATTATCCCCGGTTGACAACCTGGTATAGCAATTAAAGCGGTAAGAAACATGGTTTTGGCTGTATTGCCCTCGATCTGACGCATTGTTCTTCAAGTTTTAACAGTATTAATAATCATTAGTTTTTGACAATACTCCATAAATGTTGTCATTTTATTCAAAATTTTGGAGAAGATTTGTAGCTCGGGTGCTCGTTGTTGTGGTTCTGTACGCTGATCTGGGAATTTGTCTTGCAAACTTTTCGTCGCCTATCTGGGTGACATCCTCAGTTCTTGGGAGCCTCCTGTGAAGCGCTTCTGTGATATTTCCTCCGGCATTTATAGTGTCCTGTCTCTGCCGCTTCTGGTTGTCAGTTCCAGCTGTCCGTTGTAGTGGCTGGTATATTGGGTCCAGGTCGATGTGTTTGTTGCAAAAGTTAGAACAAACAGTCTGACCGCAAATTCAACCCAAACTCTGGGTCAGATATGTTGATGACACCTTTGTAATAATTAAAAACACAGAAATAGAGAACACACACCAGATCATCAGACCAGATAATATTAGAAGTGTTTTGAATCCGATTCACGAGAGTGGAAGAAAAGGACAACCAACTCCCATTCCTGGATGTGATGGTACAGAGAACACCGAACGGAGAATTCACCACAAAGGTTTACAGGAAAGCCACACACACAGACCAAGTCCTGAACTACGAAAGCAACCACCCCAACACACACAAACGAAGTTGCATCAGGACACTATTCAAAAGGGCCACAACACACTGCAGCACACCAGAACTGCAAAAAGAGGAAGAAGAACACCTATACAAGGTATTCACCAAAAACGGATACCATCGCAATTTCATCAACAGATGCCTCAGGGAAAGACAACGGAACGAGGACATGCCGCAACCCAAAGGACTAGCCACACGACCATACATCAGGAGCATTTCTGAACTTACAGCCAGACTACTGCGATCACGAGGACTCATAGCTGCACACAAACCAACAGCCACTCTCAGACAACAACTCACCAGAACGAAGGACTCGATACCCAACATGAGCAAAACCAACGTAGTGTACAAAATCCAATGCAAGGACTACACAAGACACTACATAGGACAAACAGAAAGACAGATAACGATCCATATCCATGAACACCAACTAGCCATGAAACGACACGACTAGCTATCCTTGGTAGCCACACACGCAGATGGCAAGCAACATGAATTCGACTGGGACAACATTACCATTATAGGACAAGCCAAACAGAGAACAGCCAGGGAATTCCGAGAGGCATGGCACTCATCCACAGACTCTATCAACAAACACATCGACCTGGACCCAATATACCGGCCACTACAGCGGACAGCTGGAACTGACAACCGGAAGTGGCAGAGACAGGCCACTATAAATGCCGGAGGAAACAGCACAGAAGCGCTTCACAGGAGGCTCCTAAGCACTGAGGATGTCACCTAGACGGGGCGAAACGTTTGCAAGACTTTTTCCCAGCTCGGCGAACAGATGTCATTTTATCTAAGAACAACAGACTAATAAGGGTTCACTTTGTCTGAGAGGGCTCAATGTCTAGCCGTATTGACGCCGAGGCCTCTGCGGCCCAGGCACGAACATAGGATGATAAAAAAGCTTAATTGATTGCTTTTAATCTGGGAAATCTACACCCACAATCTGTGGAGTAGTTGCAATTTTGTTAGCTTGATAAGGAATCGCTTAATGCGACAAATAAAAGAGCTAAACCAGCCATTAAGTATCCTAAACATCTGTCTGGGAAACATCAAAGAAAACATTCACACTGGGTATAGAAAATGACGAAGGACATTCATTTAAATAACAGCTATCTGACCTAGCCAGGATATTTGAAATGCCTGCCATCTTTGAAGGTATTGTTTAATTTTGTCAAACAAATAGACACAGTTCAGGTTAAATAAATGATCAAAGACAGATGTAATGAATATACTGAATTAGAGAAACCACCCCCGTGATCATTTAAAGGAAAACCAGGATTTGCCCTCAGTATCAGGTATTTCCCTAAGACCTCCCATCGGCATGGCCACCAACTTTGTAAAATTAATCTTATCTTCCAGAAAGGCAACAAGCGAATCAATGCATTGCATCACATGAACAACCGAAATTACGGGATTTGACAAAAAACATAAGACCCTAATCTGCATACAATGTAATCTTACGTGACGTCTATCCCACCTCTGGGGCAGATATGTTGGCATCCCTAAGGATGGCCTCCGCCAGTGGCTCCATCCCCAACGTAAACAACAATGGTGAAAGGTGTCAACCTTTGCGCTGCCTGGAGAAATATTAATACCACTGGTTGGCACACCATTAGTGTGAACCACAGCCAGAGGATCGCGGTAAAGGACCCTCACCAACTTGATAAAAACTTTGCGTATACCAAAGCGTCCTAATGTACAGAAGAGATCCGGCCACTCAACCCAATCAAATGCCTTCTCTCATATAAAGAGATCAATAATCCCTGGACAGATTATTGTTGACACTCCTGGATGATATTGAGTAAAATCTTAACATTGTAGGAAGATCTGCGGCCCTTTATAAAGCATGCTTGGTCTTCTTTGGTAACGGAAGGCAGCAAAGTTCCCACCTTAATGTACGGATCTCAGACAGGATTTTGAGACCAACATTTAAAAGTGAGATTGGGGGTGTTCCAAGATGGCGGCGACCCTGCAAGATAATCGAGGTCGTCGAAAAAATATTCGTTTGCTGGGCCTTCCCGAACAGGAAGAGGAAGGCCAGCTTACAACATTCCTCGAGCAGTGGCTGCCACAGCTTTTAAATCTGGAAGCTGGATCAGGCCAGGTAAGGGTGGAATGGGCCTACCAGGTCGCAATACGCGGGCCTGGCTCGAACCAGCGCCCACGCCCGGTCCTGTTCCGGCTGCAGAGCTATAGGGAGAGGCAGATACTTCTAGAAGCTTCTAGAAATCTTGGAAAAGATTCTCAAGCTATGATCTATAAAGGATCCAAGATCATGTTATTCCAGGACTTTTCCCCGGCTCTGGTCCGAAAGAGGAAGGCATTCGATGAGGCGAAGAAGCGTTTAAGGGACTTAAATATTCATTACTTACGCCTTATGCTACCCAGCGACACTACGCTTTAACCATGAAGGATCCGTGTATAACTTTGGATCGCCAGAAAAGGCTAAGGAATTCTTGGACTCTCTTAGATAAATTGAAAGAGATAATGGATGTTGGTTTGCCTTTGCCCCACTCCGGTTTATATCCCCCCCAACACTTTTTCCTTACCTTATTATTTAATAATATCTTGGGGGGTGAAGAGAGGGATTTATTTATTTGTTATCTATTTAACATTTCTCCCCCCCCCTCCCCCCCCCTCCGCCGGGGCTTTTTAAAATTTATTCTATGTATGTATGTGGGTATGTGTGTGTGTATATATAATATATATAAGCCAGGGACTTTAGTTAATATTGGTGGTGGGAGGTGGTTACCTTATTCTATTTTACCTCTGTCTCTAGGAGCGGGGTTGTTTTCCCTTGTTATTTTGTATTATTATATTTAATTATTTGTTGAGGTTGTAATTTTGAGTTATATACGTTTATGCATGGTATTAACATTACCAAATATATTCAGGTGTTGGTATGGGTGGGGGTAGGGTGCTCACTGTTAACTCTAGCTTTGTATTATATCTGAATTCTCCTCATCCTATTGAGGAGCGCCTGGGTCAAGGGTGGGGCATTGGTTGGGAGAGGATATGATGGACCTTTGGAAAGGAAGTGACACTCCCTGGGAACAAGGGGGAAAATCTCCATTTAAATACTTTTTTTTATTATTTAAAAATAATTTTTTAATTATAGTGTTGTGAGTGTATTAGAGAGCCTTTAGTTCTGTGAATTTTATATTCTCTATGCTCGGGATGTTCTGGATAGGGTTTCCCCTCCCGAGGGGTCTCGGATTTGCCCAGATGATTATGGTTGATCAGTCGGTTAAGCAGTGCACCTGGAATATCAAGGGGTGTAATTCGCCAGTCAAAAGGAAGAAAATATTATCAAATCTTAAGAAAGAAAGAGTCGATATAGCTCTCCTCCAAGAGACACACCTGTTGGATAAAGAACACTTGAAATTACGACAGGGTGGATTTGATCAGGCCTTTTTTTCTTCTTTTAGCTCAAAATGTAGGGGAGTTGTTATTCTTGTTCGGAAGAATTTCCCTTTCAATATCCTAAATCAGATGAAAGACGAATCTGGACGATATATTTTGATTAAAGCCCTTAAAATTGCAGAGGAAAATGACATTTTAAATGTGTACTGCCTCCCGGCACACCCCTTTAAATTTATAACAGAAGCCTTTTCAAAATTGATGGATTTTGGTGCCCGTCATACAATTATAGGGGGAGACTTTAATTGTATTATGGATCCGGAAATAGATAGGATTCCCAAGAGTACTCCAGGAGAATCTCCCAGATCTCGACAATTGGTGGATCTGAATAAAGAATAAGGATTAGTAGATGTATGGAGATGCCTTCAACCACAGGGCAGAGATTTTTCTTTTTACTCCAATCCACATATATGTCATACCAGAATTGATATGTTTTTTGCCCCCTCGATTTTTAAAAAATTCCATATCATCCTGTAAAATAAGTAGTATAGCAATTTCCGACCACGCTGCTGTATATATGGAAACCAAGGCGAGGCACAACGGGACATCCCCTCGGCATTGGCGTATGGACCCCTTCCTAATGAAGGATAGTAAATTTGTAAAGTACTTCTCTCAAGAATTTAAAACTTTTTTAGAAATTAATTTAGGTACGGCTAGCAACCCATCAATGATGTGGGAGACCATCAAAGCTTATGCGCGAGATTTGGTCATCTCCTACATAGCGACCCAGAAAAAATTAAAGGGAGAACAACAGCGTCTGCTCGAAGCTCGCTAAAAAGCGGCTGAAACAGCATACGCTGATAGACCTTCTATTATTAAATTGCAAAGGATTACGGCCCTTAGGAGAGCTCTAAACACTACGCTTACTCAAACGGCTAAGAGGGTAATATTATTTGCAAAACAAAGGTTACATGAATTTGGCGACAAACCGGGTAGATACTTAGCATTTCTTGCAAAGAAGAAAAAGGCCCCTCAGACTATTACGTATATCAAGGATAGTATGGCTATTTTGACTCATGATCCAGGTATTTTGACTCATGATCATAAAAAGATTAATGTAATCTTTAGAAAATTTTATTCTGATTTATATAAATCGCAGGATTGTGAAGACAGGACGAGGAGGATGCAATCATTTTTTAAAAGTTTGACCTTTCCGGGCCTAACTCCAGAATAGGTATTCGTCTTAAATGCTCCCCTTACAGTCCAAGAAATACTTGACGCAATCAGGCAACTTCAGAGTGGTAACGGACCTGGCCCAGATGGTTTTCAAGTTGAATTCTATCAAGAATTTACCGAAATATTGGCTGGTCCACTTATGGACATGTATAACTATGCATATAGTCAGGGCTGTCTCCCGCCTTCACTGAAAGAGGCAAATATCTCTCTTATCCTTAAAAAAGGAAAGGATCCAGAAGATTGTACATCATACCCACCAATATCCTTGCTAAATGTAGATTTTAAAATCCTTTCTAAAGCGTTAGCATTGAGACTAGAAAGGGTACTCCAACATATCATAAAGGAGGATCAGAGGGGGATTATTAAGGGCCGTAGATCATCCAATAATATGAGAAGGGTTTTGAATATGATTCATGTCTGCCATCAGGGAAAGATACAAGGAGTAGTAGTTTCATTAGATGCGGAAAAGGCATTCGATAGGGTTGAATGGTCATATTTGTTTTACACATTGGAAAGGTTTGGCGTTGGAAAGATGTTTACCAAATGGGTCTCAACATTGTATCGTGATCCCAAAGCAGTTGTGGTTACCAATGGATTAGGTTTGGATAGCTTCAGTGTGGGTAGGGGCTGCCGTCAGGGATGTCCTCTCTCACCACTGTTATTTACGCTAATGATTGAACCACGACCAGAAGCTATACGAGCTGACCCTAATTTAACGGCCCCGAGGATTGTTACAGGTAAACATAAAATTACCCTATATGCAGATGATGTTCTTCTATTCCTCAGTAATCTTCTGATGTCTGTACCTCGCTTAATCCAAGTTATTAATACATTTAGCGCATTCTCAGGCTATAGAATTAATTTCTCAAATTCGGAGGCTATGCCAATGGGTGGCCTTGCTATGATACTCCACTTAACGGACGGATCCTCTTTTCCCTTTCATTGGTCCCTAGAGGGTTTCTTATATTTAGGCATTTTTATTACTCTAGTATTTGGTCAGTTGTATAAGGCTAATTTTGTGCATTTACTGGAAAGGATAAGGCAGGACCTCCAGCGATGGGGAGACCTTCCAATTTCCTGGCTGGGTAGAATAGCACTAATTAAAATGAATGACCTTCCCCGTCTCCTATACCCTATGAGAATGCTTCCGGTGATGCTGCCGAGGCTGGCACTACGTAAATTATATGGCTGGTTGGGTTCCTTTATCTGGAATCATAGACGGCCCCTCATTAGGCTGAAGAAGCTACAGCTTCCACAGGCAAGGGGAGGATTGGACTTCCCAGATTTTAGGAAATATCAGTTAAGTTCCCTATTAAGTTACATAGCTGATTGAGTCTTGTCTGCTCCACAATCAATCTGGTTGGACATCGAGGCCTCTCAAGTAAAATACCCACTTATTAACCTTTTATTTTCAGATAAGAGAAAAATCATTATGGATCACTGTAAAAACCCGATCATACGAAACAATTAAAGCTTGGAATATAATGCGGCAAAATGGGGGCAACTCACGTAAAATATCCCCCTATGCGCCAATAGTGGGAGCATGGGGATTCCAACCGGGGTTTACAGATGCCACTTTTAAACTCTGGAGATCCAGGGGTATCTCATGTCTAGGGGACCTATTTAAAGATGTGATCCTGATGTCTTTTGAACAGCTGCGTCAGAAATTCGGATTACCTAATGGAGACCTCTTTCAATACTTCCAAATTCGAGACTAGAAACAGAAGAAGACTACATTATTAGATAGTCTTTATAAATCAGATAGAGAATGTAGAGTGCTACAACCAATGGGAGTATCTTCCGTCAATACTCTCTATCATTGACTACATGATGAAGTATCAGGAGATATGGACAATCTGCGTAAAGCATAGGATAGGAGTTTGGACTAGAAATCTCTATAGAAACATAGAATGACATTTGGGAAAACGCTAGGAGAATTACCATCTGTAACAGACCTCAGGCTATCCAGCTGAAGATACTTCATAGGGCCCATTTAACACCGGATCGATTGGCAAAAGTTAAGGCAGGAGCATCTCTAATGTGTCCCAAATGTAAAATAGAGGTGGGCACTCTTGTACATTGCCTATGGACCTGTCATAAGATCCGTAGATATTAGACTAAAGTAGCAAGTACCCTGACAGAAATTTTAGGAACAGAAATTCAAGTGGACCCTGTATCTCTCCTTTTGGGCTTTGCGAACTTTCCCTCCCTGGACATGTCCGGGAAGAGATTATTTTCTATTCTCTCTTTCTGTGCAAGGAAAAATATTTTGGTAAACTGGGTGGCTGAGGGCCGCCCTGGACAATCAAATTGGCACAGATTAATTATGGAATGTATTCCCCTTGACTTCCTTGCAAGTATGGTGGCACGGTGGCACAGTGGTTAGCACTGCTGCCTTACAGCGCCAGAGACCTGGGTTCAATTCCCGCCTCAAGCGACTCTCTGTGTGGAGTTTGCACATTCTCCCCGTGTCTGCATGAGTTTACTCCGGGTGCTCCGGTTTCCTCCCACACTCCAAAGATGTGCAGGTCAGGTGAATTGGCCATGCTAAATTGCCCGTAGTGTTAGGTAAGCGGTAGATGTAGTGGTATGGGTGGGTTGCGCTTCGGCGGGGCGGTGTGGACTTGTTGGGCAGAAGGGCCTGTTTCCACACTGTAAGTAATCTAATCTAAAAAAAAAGACCGAATTGTTTTATAAAATATGGCAGCCCTTCTTGAATTACATAAATACAGATATTTCGGCTATCCTAACAAGTGATTTTGTTTAAGTGAGATTACGGACCTGGTTGGTCTGGGGCCCCTGAGGAGAGGAACCCCGCACGAATACGAGTTTTGTTACATTTGATGTTAACACATTCCGAGCATGTATCTCACTACCCAATTTCAATGTTATCCGATGTTTTATTTTGGGTTTTTTTCTCTCTCTTATTTGAATAATGGAAGAGACTTAAACATACACTCTGGTTAGTTGTAGGTTAGATTAGTTGTTAGTTGAGTTTTGTTTTTTTCCTTTCTCGGTATTTTTTTCTTTTCTTAAATTTTGGCTATTGTTTGGCTGATCTACTCCAGGGCTAAACTCCACTCTCTTCCCGACACCTTGTATCCCTCCACACCTCTCTGAGTTAGGGAATTCCAGACATTCACTACCTTCGGAGAGAAGCTATGACTCTGCATCTCAGATTGAAATCGATGTTCCTTATTCTGTATCTGTGTCCTCGAGTTCGACACTTTGCTCAAGAATGAAAAAACACTTCTCAACATCTACCTTCTCCAACCCATTCTGTGTCTTGTAGGTTTCAGCATTATCACTCCTTATTCATTTAAACCCCAATGAATTATCGCCTCACCATCTTAGAGATTCTCAATAACATAACCCTTTCTTCCCAGGAAACCGCCTAATGTACCAACCGAGTTCCTTGCTGCATCATCTTGCTGACTTTATGCTTCATACACAGGAAGACTTCAAACCCTTTGTACTGTTCCTTTTCTGGAAGTCCTCCCCATTAAGTAACAGCCTGCCTTTTGATTCTCAATGTCATCCTCAAACTCGGATGTAGATTACACTCAGCTCCCTCCTTCAGGCTATCAGTATAGAGTGTAAGTAACTGATGCCGTCAGACTGATATTTGTGGTACTCCAGCAGATACACCTTTACCATAAAGATCCATTAATCCTGACTCTCCGATTTCTCTGTTAAACAATCATCATCCCTTGTTAATACAGTATCCGACGTCCTGGAGCTCCTGTTTTGTGTAAGAACTTTTGTTTTGTAATACCTTGTGGTAAATCTCCAGAAAGCCTGGTGTCCTCCAGATCCCCTTTATCAAGTGCACTTGTTACATTTACAGGCATCTCCAGAAAATCTTTGCATGATTTTACAGGGCAAAATATCATTTCCCTTTCACAAAACCACCCTGACTCTGCGTGAAGCTTTTCTAAATGTCCATTCTTGCCAGGTTTTCCAAACTATACTAGTCCTATCTGTTTTCATTAGGTCCATGGGCCTCCAAATGTTTCCCATTCATATGTTTGTGCAAATGAGATTTAAATGTTGTAGCTGTCCTTGCATCTCCCACTCTTCCTCTGGAAGCTCATTCCATACCCACACCGCCCTCTGTGTAAAAAAGTTGCCCTTTAATCCCTTTTAAATCTACCCTCTTTCACCTTAAACCTATTCCCTCTATGTTTGGATTCTCCTACCCTTTGGAAAAGACCTTGACTATTCACCCTATCCATACCTCTCATGATTTGATAAGTTTCTATAATGTCACTCCTCAACATCCTACACTCCATCTGATACTAACTTCAAGAACAAGCGTTTAAAGATAAGCGCTGCAAAATTAAACAATATTAAAAATGACAGGTAACCAACACGCGGCCCAAAAGTCAAACTGTGATTGTTTTTCTCCATGTTAAAATACTTAGGCAGCATGAAACGCGTACTAGTGCCAATAAGAAGTCAAGCACCTGAATTCCTTTATCTATAGGGGGTGAGGATCACGAAAGTGAAAATGTATCTGTGGCCAGATTTATATTCAACATGGTCAACATTCTCCCTCCTGGCCTCCGTATAGCTTTGTTTGGTTGTATCTTTTTTATCTTGCATTCAATAGAGAGAACCCCTTTCCCCATTCACACCTTATTTTCGACCCGTTATACAAAATCCTTTCTTTCACCACTGCTAAAACCTGTTTTTCTTTTGCCACAACCTCTTTTCCCTGCCACCCATCCTCTACATCTGGCAAGGGACTAAAAGACCATTTTGCAATTGTATTCAGTTTTGAAGAATTGTCACACTGGACTCTTTCTCTGCAGATGTTGACAGACCTTCTGAGTTTCTCCAGAAATGAATAGGTGCAGAACAATTTTTCAATTAAATAAATAATTATGGATACTGGAAATAAAAATAAAAAGCCTTTATAGAAGGTTCACTGGACCTGAAAGTTTAACTTTGCATTCACTCCAGAAAATTCTTCAACATCTTTCGCAATTTCTGTTTTTGAACACTTTCCAACGACGTATTGTCAAAGATGCCCAAAAATCCTGTCCAACATGGAGTGCCGTAAACTGGGAACTGAACAGTAACGCATGGTAACAAGTTCCTTGACTCTGAAACTGCATAAGGCTAGCATCACTGATACTGCAGAGTTCTGAATCATGGTCAGGGAGAAAAACACAAAGAAACACATTCACTTCAAATACAGAAGATGGCATTACTGAAAGGAAAAGATTCCGATTACTACCTTAAATGGATATTGTTTATGTAACAATTTGGAGGCGTGACACCAAGGAAAGACTTCCAGCAGAAAGAGAATATGAAAATGGAAGTATTTCCGCATCAGAAACCAGAGTAGGTCACTGAATACAGGGCTGATGGGTGAATGGGTCTCGGTGTGAACTGGGGGGCAGTCAGTTGAATTGAATTGTAGATATTGCAGCTAAAACTTGGTTATCATCTAATGCTGTAGATTTCAATGACAATCTGTAACCTTTCCCCCAGGATAGTCCATCCTTCTACCATTTCCATCAAGCCGATCCATGGGTCAGTGACGAGTGTGGGTGAACATGGTCGGGTCGGAATCACGTGCACCTAAACCTGATGGCAATCCATTAAAGCTACCGCACTTGACTGGTTACACTACGAACAGGAGGACGAACCTCTGATATTGAGAGAGAGAGATGATCCCAAGACTAACAAATCAGATATAAGCTCTGTCGCCCTGACAAATCCATGCATAAAAGTCGATGGACCATTAAACAACTTACTGGAGGAGAGGACTCCACAAATATCCCTATCCCAAATAATGGAACAGCCCTGTGCATCCATGTAAAAGAAGCAGGATCTGCACCATCCTCAGCCAAAAGTGTTGAGTCGATTACCCACCTCACCCTCAATATGATACCCTCAGAATCACAGATGCCCGTCTGAACCAATTAAATTCACTGCACGTGATATGAAGCAACAACTGGACACTGTAGATATGACAAAGGCACTTGGCCCTGACACCATTCCTGCAATAGGACTGAGGACTTTTGCTACACAACAAGCCGTGTACCTGAGGAAGCTGTTTCATTTCAGCTCCAACTCTCACATCTCCCTGGCAATGTGGGTAATTACTCAACTGTGTCCCATCCCTAAGAAGGGAATAATTACAATCGGACCAATTACCACGCCCTCAATCCCATCACGATAGTAAAATTGGTTGGGGTTATTTTTGATAGAGTTGTCAAACAGCACAGAAAAAAATCAGTTCAGTGTGGTTTCCGATAGGCCCCCATGGGGAGATGGCACTGTCGTGGAATTGTCATTGGATTGCTCATCCAGACCAGGATAATTCTCTGGCAGCTTGTGCAAGTTGAAAACAATTAATAAAATATCGAGATCTAATACCTGGTGTCTGTAATAGTGATCGTGTATTCAATGTCGATTATAGATGTCGATCTCCTTCCCCAGTGTACTTTCAGGAAGTGAATCTCCCGTGCTTTCCTGGTCTTGCCTAAAAGTGACTCCAGACACACAGACATGTGAGAAACTCTTCAATGCTCTCTGAAACGGCCAAGCAAGGCACTCAATTGTATCAAACTGCTCCGAGGTCTTAAAGGATAAACCCGGAGAGAACATCCGGCCCCAGCCTCATTATAAGAAAAGGGAACGGGAAACACAATCCTGTTGTCCCTGCAGAGACCTCCTTCCTAACAGCAGAGAGCTTGTGACAACATTTACATAGCTTTCCCACACACTGCACAGAAGCATCGGGAAAGGAATATGTCATACAACTCATTGAGCTTTCCCTATTCTAGTTAATGGCCGAACATCTCCTCTACGCAGTTTTCCCCATACAATATACATATCCCTTAATATGTTTAAACATTGTTAACCATAAAATGAGAACTGCTGTAGTCCATTCAGCCCACCAGTTTTGCTCCTCCGTTCTATGTACAGGCAGTTCACCAATAACACGTGTTGATTAAATACAATTCGGCTGCAATGCAATTCATGAACCTTTTTCTATAAAGTGAACTGGCGTTTACTGTGATGCGATTCCTTGGCGGGCACCAGCTGAACAGCAAACCCAGCCTCAGAAACCCTCTATCTACAAAAGGTACAATCAATGTGTTCAGCTAAAACAGGAATGCAATCGACTCTGCAGGCCTTGAAACTGAGCCTGATCTGGGAATTGTAGTCCATATTTAAAAAGAACTTTATTTCAAACTGTGGGGAGAATCTTGGAGAGAACTGGAATTCGGCATCGGCATCACATGGTCCGTCAGCCCCGGCGCGCTTTCTGGTGAAGATTGTGGTGAAAGGTACAGTGCACCAGTGAGTGACTGTCGTGTGAAAGCGTTACATTTACAGCACTGTTCCATTACAACATGTAATTAAAAGATTTATTTAGACTGTCCTATTGTGTGTTAGACCAAATTTAAATTTTGAGTTTTGCTGATATTTATGGGAATTCGCCACTTACCCTCTTTTTTCCATAAAACCCATTGTTAATATTGCACGATTTTCTACAACACAGTGTTGTACAGGAACACAGTTATTGTGTTATTGGAGAACAACCTGAATAATAGCTGATTCTTCTATCTTCACACCATACTCCTGCTCTCTCCCTATCCCTTGAGTTTCCAGAAATCCTTATTTATATTCAGCCCCTTGACTTCCACAGCCTGATCTGGGAGAGAGTACCCCTGGTTCGCCAGTCTCCGAGTGCAGACATTTATTCTCACCTCAATGCAAAGTGGCCTGTCTGTACCTAATATTGTAGCCCCTTGTTTTAGACGTTCCAGCCACTGGAATTACCATCCCTGCTTTTAATCTGTCTCGCCCTGTCAGAGAGTTATATATTTAACTGAGATTTCCACTCATTTTCCTAAACCCCATTGAATACAGGTCCAGTTACCCCAAACTCTGCTCCCACAACAAGTCTGTCATCCCAGTGATCAGTCTGGTCATCCTTTGCTGCTCTCCCTCAATGTCAGGTTTGTCCTCTGTTAGGAAAACAGACCAAAACTGCACACAATACTGCACAATGTTCGAGATGGGGTCTCACCAAGGCCCTGTGCAGCTGCAGTGAGATACATTTACTCCTGTACTCAAATCCCCCTGAAATGAAGGTAAATACAGCATTTATCTTCCTTCCTGCTTTCTGGTCCTGCAAGATTGCTTTAAGTGATTGGTGTACAGCGAGATCCAGATTCATTTCAAAGTTACAGTTCCCCACGTGCTGGGCCTACATACAATGGTGAGCGTGCCAATGCCATTCCCAGTATTGACTTATGGCTTCAGAGCTCACTGTCACACATGAACTCGGAGGGCTACGCAGAAATAAACAATAATGCGGCTTAAGTTAATTTATAGTGTAACATTTTTCAACCACTCCTTTTTCAAATGAGAGGCTGCCAGTGCATTGTTCCCATCAAAGTACACAACATCTCATCTCCCCCATTACTCTCCACCTGCCACGTATTTGCCCAGTCACTTCACTTTTCTCAATCACCTTGGAACTTTTTTACATCCTCCTCATCCACTCACAGGCTGACACCGTTTAATGCTGTCAGCAGACTTGGGAATATTTCATTTGCGCCCCTCACCCAAAGATATGATGTGTATTGGGAATAGCTGGAGCCCAAGAGACGATCCTTACAATATCGTCCAAGCCTTCCATTTAAAAATAAAACATTGTTTATTCCTACTCACTCTTTCCTGCCAGCTCTCCCATTCTAAATCTATGACCATATATTAGCCCGAGTCCCATAGGATTCGAATTTTCACAATAGGCTTGGGGCTTTATCAAAAATCTTTCTGAAATTCCACTCGCATGGCATTGATACCTCCTCCATAATTTTACTAAAAGCCACTTTCTCAAATATGATTCCCATTTCAGAAATCTCTGTTGACTTTGTCGATGCCCATTAATTTCAGTCCAATACTTTCTCTGAACTGTTTAGATGTTATTTTCATTCTATTCCCCTTTTCTCACAAGACCAAAGTTCCCGAGTATTGCTAGGAAGTTTTCTTTTTGGTTTTGTTTTCTTCTGTGAAGGCATAATTAAAGTATTTGCTCCATAGTTCTGCCATTTCCCCGTCCTCAATTAGCTGGTATCAGATTGTAAGAAATCTGCAACTTTTTTCTCTTAGTTTTGCCATTGACATATTTCCAGAAAATATTAAAAGTTCTCTCTTATCAACTTTGTTAAGATAATCTTCAGAAACCCATCAATTCCTACCTTAAGCTACTCAATGATTGACCTTCCACAGCCATCCAATCACAGAAGCACAGACTCTGTACTACCAGAAATACAGCACAGTCTACATTCGGCCCATTTTCCGACACAAGACCTTAGCCGTGAATCTTAAAGCATTTGAAGTGCACAACAGTGTCGTTTCTAATGGTTTGAGGTTAGCATGACAACTCCACTCTCAAGAAGTGCATTCCAGACCCCAACACGCTCTGGTTGAATAACAATTCTCAAATCTTCACTAAACCGTAAATCCTTCACTTTTAAAGTGTGGCCCAAGTGCAACAGCAACAGTTGCTGTCTATCCACCTTGTCCATGCACCTCGTAATCCTATCCTTCTGAATCACAGACCTCGCATCCTTCTCTCCTCCAAACTAAACAACCTGAGATTATTCAGCCTCTCTCCATAGCTGATATGCTCCATCCAAGGGAACATCTCTGCACCGCCTTCACTACAATCACATCCTTCCTGTAATGGTGTTCCCAGACCTACACACAGTATTACATCTTGCCTTCACCAAAGTTCTGCATAGTTCTTATAATCTATGCCTCGATTAATAAAGGCTATGTTTACATTCCCCTAGCCTTTCCCAGATTGTGTATTAACCTGTACAATCACATTCAGCGATTTGTGGAGAAGCACCCTCTGAGCTTTCTAGTGTGCTGCCATACATTGAGTACTCCCCTGTCTGGTTCCTTCTTCCAAAGTTGCATCACCTCATAGTTATCAGGGTTACATTCCATCTGCCATTGATCTGACCATCTGACCATTCCATCAGTATCTACCTGTCACATAAGTCCTTCCTCCTCACTGCCAACCACTCGGCCAATTTTTGTATCAAATACAAACTTATTTATTGCACACCCCACCCCCCCGTCCATATTCACAGCTGCATCATCTATGAATACCACAAATGATCAGGATAAAAATCTCTCAACATCAGTTACATCACGTGGTTGTGCACGGTGATGAAGAAGCAGCTTTACAAAAGCTAGTGCTGCTGAATAAACCTGTTAGACTATGTCTGGTGTTATGCTATTTTTAGATTTGTCCACCGCACGCCAACATGAGCACCTCCGAATCACAAATAATAAGGGACGCAGCACGGATGCCCATTGGTACAGCATTGGACACTAGCCTCCACTCACACAAACAGCCTTCTACCACTCTCCTCTTTTCCTACTACTAAAGTTGATTTAGATGCAACTTGGCAAGTCACTAATGAGTCCTCCGTGTTCACTGGTTATTCTGTTCCGCTTGACACACTTGTAGGTTATCTGGGGATTCTCTGTAATCGTGTCCATAAGACCATAAGATATAGGAGTGGAAGTAAGGCCATTTGGCCCATCGAGTCCACTCCGCCATTCAATCATGGCTGATGGGCATTTCAAAAGCACTTACCCGCATTCTCCCCATAGCCCTTAATTCCTTGTGACATCAAGAATTTATCAATTTCTGCCTTGAAGACATTTAGCGTCCCAGCCTCCACTGTACTCTGCAGCAATGAATTCCACCGGCCCACCACTCTCTGGCTGAAGAAATGTCTCCGCATTTCTGTTATGAATTTATCCCCTCTAATTCTAAGTCTGTGTCCACGGGTCGTAGTCTCCTCGCCGAACGGAAAAAAATTCCTAGCGTCCACCCTCTCCAAGCCATGTATTATCTTGTAAGTTTCTATTAGATCTCCCCTTAATCTTCTAAACTCCAATGAATACAATCCCAGGATCCTCAGCCGTTCCTCATATGTTAGACCTATCATTCCAGGGATCATCCGTGTGAATCTCAGCCAGACACGCTCCAGTGCCAGTATGTCCTTCCTGAGGTGTGGGGACCAAAACTGGACACTGTACTCCAAATGGGGCTTAACCAGAGCTCTATACAGTCTCAGTAGTGCAACGGTGCTTTTATATTCCAACCCACTTGAGATAATTGACAACATTGCATTAGCTTTCTTAATCATGGACTCAAACTGCATGTTTACCTTTAGAGAATCCGCAACTAGCACTCCCAGATCCCTCTGTACTTTGGCTTTATGAATTTTCTCACCGTTTAGAAAGTAGTCCATGTTTGTGTTCTTTTTTCTTTATTTCTTTTGTCCTGCCTTGCCCCTGTTTTAGTCAGTCCCATCCACGCACAGAATTTCCTCCTTATTGCAGTCTTCAATGGTTTGTCCCTTATCCTGTCATTATTTGCCTTGAAAATGGGTTAGACAGCCTGATAAATTTTCTGTTAATTTCCAACTGGCTGTATGCTTTGTGAGTTTTATAAAGTTCACAGTGACCCACAGCTGATTCGTTGAAACTCTAGAGAACACAGGCCGAGTTTCCTCATCACGCAATCTCGCCATCTGAGGGATTTATCTGGATAATGCCCATTACACCTCCTTTGTGGTCAGTATATTCTTTCTTAGATTTGGTCACCAAAACTGTTCTCAATACTCCAGGTACAGTCTCACCAACACTCTGTGAAACTGCTTCAACATGTCTTTTCATCTATATTCTGACTCCCTTAAAGGAAGGCAAACCAAACTTTAAGATTCCACTTACATATATTCCTCCAAATACCCTTCACATCATTTCATTTTCGAACTCACTGTGTGAGTTCTTATAGAAAGCCTTCTGATAATCTAAAATATGTCAATTCTACTGGATCCCCATTATCTATGCTGTAAGAATCAACTTCAAACAATTCCAAAAATTGTCAAGTATGATTTCCCTTTCAGAAATGCATACTGTGTCTCTCAAAGTTTGATGTTAATGTCTAAATATCCAATATCACATCCTATATGATAGATTCCAACAGTTTCCCGACAAATGTCAAGTTAATTTGTCAGCAGTTCTCCACACTATCTCTTCTTCCTTTTGTAGATGCTTGGATCCCTACCATTCATCTATAGTGGGCGGCACGGTGGCACAGTGGTTAGCACTGCTGCCTCACAGCGCCGGAGACCCGGGTTCAATTCCCGCCTCAGGCGACTGACTGTGTGGAGTTTGCACGTTCTCCCCGTGTCTGCGTGGGTTTCCTCCGGGTGCTCCGGTTTCCTCCCACAGTCCAAAGATGTGCAGGTCAGGTGAATTGGCCATGCTAAATTGCCCGTAGTGTTAGGTAAGGGGTAGATGTAGATGTAGATGTAGATGTAGGGGTATGGGTGGGTTACGCTTCGGCGGGGCGGTGTGGACTTGTTGGGCCGAAGGGCCTGTTTCCACACTGTAAGTAATCTAATCTAATCTAATCATATAGTGGTTGGATCACGTTTACTAATATATAATTATATACACCAGTTTCCAGACTCTGCAGAATGTACAGGAAAATAAAATGCAGTCATCGACAATGCAATCAATATTTCTATTTGTGATTTATTTCTGAAGATTTTGTTATGAAGTACATCTGGTTTGTCAAGGTTAGCAATGCTAAATCCAGCTGCATGTTCAATATTGCCTTGTTACTGATATGAATTGACTTTATGTCTTTACTTCCACAAGTCCTATACGATCACTTCGTATTTCTGGGTGATTTTCTGGATCTTACTCCATTAAGACAGATGTAAAGTAACTGGTCATGTGCTTTGCCATT
Organism: Chiloscyllium punctatum; assembly: GCF_047496795.1. Classification (NCBI taxonomy): domain Eukaryota; kingdom Metazoa; phylum Chordata; class Chondrichthyes; order Orectolobiformes; family Hemiscylliidae; genus Chiloscyllium; species Chiloscyllium punctatum. Next base: position 71,697 of record NW_027309928.1, read on the forward strand.
TCCCTGTTATCCACCAGAAACTCGTCTCTCCCAAATGCAAATTTCCACATTTGACAATTTTTTTTCTTTTGAAATATCGATCATAGGTTTTTGCAGTCTTTGTGTTCCTGTTTGTTTGCATGCATGTTCGCTTTTTGATTTCCTGATCAGTTTCATGGCCCTCCTTTTCTGGATTGCAATTTTCTGTGAATTCTTAGGATTCCACAATGTCTGGAATTCTTCTGAAGTCACTTCCTGTGATTAATATATTCTTTAATTTGTTATGTTAGTCATCATTAAGTCAATTACTCACTCTTTGGTGTTTTCACCTGCAATAAGTAGACATATCTTTCAGACTATGCAGTATTTCTATAATTCTCCTGGTCCTGACCAGATATATTCAGGAACACTGCAGGAGGACAGAGAAATAATAGTGGGGGCCCTGGTCGGTACTTTTGTATCATCGGTAGCCAACGGGTGAGGTCCCGGACGACTGGAGGGTAGCGAATGCTGTGCCTTTATTCAAGAAGAGCTACAAAGAAAAACTTGGGACCTATAGACCAGTAAACCTGACATCTCTAGTCGGTAGGTTTCTTGAGAAGATTCTGAGAGAGAGAGACGATATACATGCATTTGGAAAGGCAGGGTGTGAATTTGAGCAGTCAGCACGTCTTTGTGCATGGGGGATCATGGCTTAAATATTTGTGAGAGTGCTTTGGTGAAATGACCAGTAACTTTGATAAGGGCATGGTGGTATACGTAGTGTACATGGATTTCAGTAAGGCCTCCAGTAAGGTTCCACATGGATGTTTAGATCATATGGAATTGAGGGGGAGCTGGCAAATCAGATGCAAAATTTGCTTGATGGTAGGAAACATAGAGTAATAGTGGAAGCATGCTTATCGGACTGAAGGCCTGTGACGAGTGGAATGTCTCAGGAGTCAGTTCTGGGACTATTACTGTTTGTTTCATGCATGTATATTGTAAATATATTTACAGATAAGTGTCTGTTCTTGCATTTTAGAAAGTCAAATCAAGGCAGGAGTTTCATGGTGAATGACAGGGTCTTAAGGAGTGTATTGAGACAAAGGGATCTTTGAATTCAGGTTCAAGGTTCTCTGAACGTGGAGTCACAGGGAGATAGGACAGTGAAAAAAGCATTTGGCACACTGGCCTTCATCAATCAGAGTAATGAGTATCGAAATTAGGGAGTTGTGTTGCAGTTATACAAGATGGTGGTGAGGCAATACTGGTACTGTTATGTTCAGTGTTGTTCACTTTGCTATAGGAAGAATGTTATTAAACTGGAACTAGTGCAGAAGAAATTTACAAGGATGTTGCCCGGACGGAATGGTCTGAGATATAGTGAGAGGTTGGGCAAGATAGGAGTTTTTACTTTAGAGTGTATGAGACAGAGGGGGATCTGATAGAAGTGTATAGGATCATGGGAAGCATGGATAGAGTGAATGCACTCAGTCTTTTTTTCCACAGGATTGAGCAACCTATGGACTAGTGGGCATCAATTTAAGATCGGAGGGGTAACAGTAAAAGGGAAGCTGAGGGGCAATTTCTTTTACACACAGGGTGGTATACATATGGAATGAGCTGCCAGCAGAAGTGGTTGAGGAAGGTACATTCACAAAATTTAAAATGCATTTGGACAAATACACGGATAGGAAAGAATAAGATGGATATGGGGCAAGGGCAGGGAAATGGGGTTAATGTGAATGGACATTTTGTTCGGAATGGACCAGTTTGGGCTGAAGGGCCTTTCTCTGAGCTGTCGGACTCTATGACTCTCACAATCATTGCTTCTCCCATTGAATGTTATATCGTACTTCCCCAATTCATTGGAGCGAACTTGACCCTCTATCCTCCGGGCTTCCATGATGTTTGACCAGAATGTTCAAACATTCGAGATTGTATTCAGACGCCGTGTAAAAATGCAACATATTGATGTCACTATTCCTCCAAAGCTGCTTCAGAGCAAGGTTATTAATTAGTCCTCCTGACAACACAACACCAAATCTGAAATAACCTGCTCTCTAGTTTGGTTCACAACATACTGTTCAACCGACCTGATACACACTTACGGAAGTTATTCTTCACAGTATTAGTAGTCACTGCAATTTCGGTGCAACTTGAGACCATCCATTATTACTGCAGCACCCTCACAGGATGAGGGTGTCGCTGGATAACCAGTATTTATTACCCATGCCAGAGGGCAGTTAACAGTCAGTAGTGTTGTCTCGAGTCTGCAGTCACATGCAGGCCACACCAGGTAAGGACAGCAGTATCCTTCCATCAAGTACATCAGTGAACCAGATGAGTTTTTCCAACAATCGACAATGGATTCCTGATCATCATAAACCCTTGATTCCAGATACTTATTGAATTCAAATTCCACCATCTGCCATGGCAGGATTTCAATTCATGTCCCCAGAATATTATCTGGGTCTCTGAGTTAAGAGCCCAGTGATAATATCACTGTGTCATTGCTCCCCCTTGCATATACTTGCATACCTAATTTCCAGAACATATGTTGTAAATTATTTACGTGACAGATTTGGTTTTGATACATAACACACTAATGTTTGTTTCACCTTGCTATTTGTAAGATCCACCCAAACTGATTCTGTGGGAAGTGATGGAAAGGGTCTGTGGCGTTATTACTGATAGACTTGGACAAGACATTCAGGGAGACTCACTTCAACGCTGAGATGATCTGAAGAATTGGTCAGCAATACAGGACAAGCATCAATATTCTTTCCGCCCACTTTTCCAGAATAAGTGTCACCATATTCTTCTGCTCCCTCGCACTCACTGTATACCTGTTATAACCCCTACCCCCGAACAAGGCTCACACTCTATCTCCAAATAAGGCTCAAGCATGACCACACTCACTGTTGAATTCAGCACCTTCCTTCCCCCACTTTTTCTGTCACTGACGCAATAGCCCCGCACACTAATACCACTGCATGGATACAACACTGTGGTCAGACTCCCTGCGTACATCTCACCCTTCCCCCTTCCCCTTTCCCAGCATTAACAGCAGGGACACCCACTCCCACCCTCACTCCGTCCCTCCTCTTCTCCCATTGCAGGAGAAACATCCTGGAATAGGACATAAAAGGCCAAGCCGGGTGTTAGAGGGCCCGATATCCGTTTCCTCACCCTCTAACTCGACATGTGGGGAGGATCCTGGAAAGAGCCAGAGAGGACCAGGACACCTTGTGTGGAGATTCTGAAACATCGATGTCCCACCAACCAAGTAAGCAGCAATGTTCAGTAAAGAGGAATTCTCAATTTAAACTCGCTGGGAGTTCCAATCTCATCTCTCTCACTTTTCAGGCTTCGTTAAAAGCATTAATGAAAGACTAAAAATAAAAAATAATGTTTATTCTCTTCAGTAAAAATGTTAAAAAGAAAAAATAAACGATATAAGTCCATTAAGAAAAAATCTAAAACATGATGTTCATTCAAAATGATGGGCAATCCTCACAAATACTCGACATCATTTCTCTCACGAAATATTCTTACGAGTATTCAAGCATCTGCTTCTTTAATTTCAAAGGAATATCGTGCCCTGCTATCAAATGCTCATTGTAAATGTCCCTTCCTCTCTGAACTTTTCGTAAACTGTCAATATATTTCCAAATAACTGGACGTTCCACTCCAAGTTCGCATTGTCTTCTCCTGTGGGCAGCTTCTGCAATATTGTCTGTTTTGTCCTCATTGATTAAAGTTCTTTCATATAAATTCCACATTCCAACTGGAAAAAGCGGTGGACGCTGACCATTTCCTCTGCGTGATCTTCTACCTCCATAGTTATCCTCGAATCAGTCCAGCAGCGGTTGCAGTTCATCTGGAAGCGCATCAGACAAATGTTCAATAGCTTCATGAATGTTTTCAATGTGAATAAATACAAGACCAATTATCATTTTAGCTCTGAAAGTAAACTCTGAGTCAATGTTACACTTACTCAAGTGTCTTTTCTAACATTTTTACTGATGGGAATAAACATTATTTATGTTCTTATTGCTTTGATTCATGCTTTTATCGAAGCCTGAAAAGGAATAAATATGCCCTGCGCTGAAATTTGTTCTGCGCCTAAACGGGTCTGCGGCAGCACAGGAGGACGCCATATAACCATCCCAGGCTGTTATGCAGAAGCAGGGACACCCTGGGTAGCTGTCAGGAAATACAGAGTATAGATCATTACTCATTTTGTGTTTGGAAAGCTGTAACGAGTGGAATTCTTCAGGTATCTGTATGAGCTCATCAACAAATTACAATCTATTGTAATGAACCGGATGAAGGAGATGGGGCTCAGTTTGCTCATGCACCAGGATAGTCATTCAATAAGATGTCAAATGGAGACAGAGCATCTGCAATGGGATACAGACAGGGGGAGGGTAGAACGTCTGCAATGGAATACATCCAGAGGGGAGGGCAGAGCATCTGAAATGGGATACAGACAGTAGAGGAAGACTGACTGCAGTGGGATACAGACGGGGGAGAGCAGAGCGTCTGCAATGGTACAGATGGGAATGGCAGGGAATCTGCAATGGGATTCAGACAGAGGGAGGACATAGCGTCTGCAATGGGATAGGGACAGGAGGAGAGCAGAGCATCTGCAATGGGATACAGACAAGGGGAGGGCAGAACGTCTGCAATGGGAGACAGACAGGGGAGGGGAGAGCATCTACAATGTGATACAGACAGGAGGAGGTCAGAGCGTCTGCAATGGGATACAGACAGGGAGAGGGTCTGTATCCCATTGCAGAGAATAAATGAGAATAAATGGATAGAATTGAGGAATTGAAGAGGAGAGGGCATCAGTTTAAGCTGAGAGGAGAATGAATAAAAGGGAAACTGATGGAAAATGTTTTACACAGAGAGTGGTACACAAAGGGAATGAGCTGCCAACGGAAGTGGTTGAAGCATTTATATGAACGATATTTTACCGGCATTTGGGCAAGTGCATGGATAGGAAAAGACAAGAATGCTATGGGCCAAGTGCTGGGAAATGAGTTTAGTGTAGTTGGATATTTGGGTCAGCATGGACGAGTTTGGGCCAAAGGGCCTCTCTGCCTCTCTCCAAGCTGTAGGACTTGATGACCCTACAAATAGAACAGCATTTGGGTCAAACTCTCATCTTTCCTTTGGTCATGAGTTCGAATCATATTTGGAGTTTCCTCCACTTTCAAGTTAACTTTGCAGATATTTTGCTTTTCAGTTTGCTATCAACAATACGTGTGTGTGTGTGTGTGTGTGTGCGCGCGCGCGCACGTGCGCGTTTCTCAGTATTTTCCAAAGGGAAATATCAATGTACATATTTGCAATATCCTCTCGTCATTCTCTTTCCATCATAGTTTGAGCAATTTTGTTTTGGTCATAAACGTGTTGGTTTAGTAGGTTAAAGAAATATGCCTAACTTGTTCCTAACACTGATCCTGACACACTCTGAGAACTATATCATTGGCCTTATGACCAACCTAGTTATAAATATTTATTGTGGCCAGTGGAAGATTGGGGCTAGAAAAGGGAGCAGTAAGCCAAAAAATCACAGGGAGTTATGGACTCAATCAGCCAGTGTCAGTGTCGAGGAGTTCGTTGGAGTGGATTCTGAGGGATAGGATTTACATCTATTTAGAAAGACAAGGACTGATTAGGATCAGTCAATATGGATTTGTGTGATGGAAATCATGTCTAATTAATGTGATTGAGTATTATGAAGAGGTGACAAAGAAGATTGAAGAAGACACTGTGGTAGATATTGTTTACATAGACTTCAGCAAGGCATTTAATACGGTACCTCATCGTAGATAGATTACTAAAATTAGGTTATATGTAATCTAGGAAAAGCTAACCAATTGGATACAAAATTGGATTGAAGGTAATAGATTGTTTTCCAGACTGGAGACCTATGGCCAGCGGTGTGCTGAAAGAATCAGTGCTGAGCTCACTGCGTTTTTTCATGGATATGAATAAATTTGATGTGATTATCAGAGGCATGGTTCATAAGTTTACACATAACATCACCATCGTGGTTCAGTGGACAGTGAAGAAGATTATCTCAGAATGTAACGGGATCCTTGACCAACAATGAGCCAAGGACTGGCAGATGGAGTTCAATTTAGATATTTGTGAGGTTTGGCATTTTGGTAAGTTTATGCAGGGCAGTTCCCTGGGGAATGTTGCTGAACAAAGAGATCTACGGGTGAAGATTCATAGTTACTTGAAAGTAGAGTTTAGTTCGGTAGAGTGGTGAGGAACGTAGTTGGCATGCTTGCCTTCATCGGTCAGAACATTGAGTATAGGAGTAGGGGTAGCGAGTTGTGCTTGTATGTAGGTGAGCCACTTTAAGAATACTGTTTACATGTCAGTTGACTCTGCTAGAAGATGAATGTTGCGAAGCTTGAAAGGGTGCAGAAAAGATTTACAAGGATTTTCTGGAAGCTGAGGGTTTGAGCTACAGGGAAATAATGAACAGGTTGAGGCTTTCCCCCCTGGACTGTCAGAGGCTGAATGGTGACATGACAGAGGTTTTAAAAAGTCCCGAGGGACATGGATAGTCTGAATGGGCAAGATCTTTTTCCCAGTGTCGGGGCACCCAGAACTAGACGGCATAGTGTGAAGGTGACAGGGCAAAGACTTAGAAGGGACCTGAGGGGAAACTATTTCATACAGAGTCTGGTGGGTGTACTGTCAGAGGAACTGGTGAAAGGGTGTACAATTACACATTTAAAATGTATCTGGATAGGTAAATAAATAGGAATGGTTAAGAGGGATGTGGGCAAATGCTGGCAAGTGGGAAGAGATCTGTTTAAGATGCCAGATTGGCGTGGACAATTTGGACAAAAGGATCTGTTTCCACTGTGTATGACTCTCTTTTTCTCACAGCGGGATGAGGAAAAATTCTAAAAGGGCCATTCGAATGGGAATTCTCTTCCTCGGAAGTTTGTGGTGCCTCTCTGATCACAAGTATTCACAGCTGAGTTAGTTAAAGATTTGACAGAGAAGTGAGTCACAGATTATGGGACACAGACAGGACGATGAGGCTGAGACCACAATCTGATCAGCCACAATCTTAATGCCTGGTGGAGAAGGCTCAAATTCTCTAATGACCCACTCCTGCTCCTCAGTCCCATGTTTCTGTGTTCCATTCAACCCCTCTAACCTGCTGGACAGGAGCAGTTAGAGTCCACTTATTGTTATAGCATGGTGCACAGAAACAGAGGAGACCATTTCGTCCCTCAGGACTGTCCCACTCGGTTTGGGAGATTTGGAAAATGTAATTGGAAGACCCAGGCTAGATATGAAAGAGGGCGGTCATCTCTCTTTACAGAGCTTCCCTTCTCTGTAACTTGTGCTTCATTTGTTGAATATGTTGTCGAACCAGATTCAGTGTGAATACAGCCCCCAAATCTCATCCAGCGATAGCTCACAAAAATCAGCTGGTCTCCCTGATTGCAACATTCCATAAAAGACCTTCCAGAAAAATAACACCTGCTAACTTTCCAATAACAGAATGGGAGAAGGTCAGAAACAGGGGCAGGTCATTCACATCCCAAGCCTGCCTTGCCCTTCACTAAGATCAAGGCTGACCTGCTCCAAGTCTCAAATCCTCCTTAATATCCAAGTCTTCTTGAGCACTTCCATAGAATACAGAACAAAGAACAGTACTGATGTGGAGATGCTGGTTTTGGACTGGGGTGTACAAAGTTAAAAATCACACTACACCAGTTTATAGTCCAACAGGTTTAATTGGATGCACACTAGCTTTCGGAGCGTCGCTCATTCATCAGGATATAGTGGAGGGCTCAATCCTCGCACAGAATTTATAGCAGAAATTTACAGTGTGATGTAACTAAAATTATACATTAAAAAATTGATTGTTAAGCCTTTTATCTGTTAGAATACAGTGATAGCTTCACTTCTTTCATCTGTAAATCTCAAAACCTTTTCTTTTAAAGTTGCATTCTCAGGTTAGCTGTAAACAATGGTGATAGCTAGACAATTTGATGAAGGTGTTGGCCCCCTGTGTTCTCTGTCTATGCCATGATGTTTAGTTTGATTCTAATCTAAAAAGTTAGATAACGGAGTTTTATATGAATTCATGCAGGTTTTGAGCTCAGAATTCTACATGCATGCACTTAGGACCTTCAGCCCTCGACGTTGTGCTGTTTATCCTACTCTAAGATCAGACTAACCTACATGCTTCCATTCACCTTGTTCCTTGTGCCTATCCATGAGTGTCTTAAAGGGTATGGGTGGGTTGCATTTCGGCGAGTCGGTGTGGACTTGTAGGGCCGAAGGGCCTGTTTCCACACTTTAAGTAATCTAAATCTAAGTATTTGACTCTACTAAGACTGCTGGCGGTGCATTCGATACACCCACCACTCTTTGTGTAAAGCATCTACCCCGATATTTCCCCTAAACCTTCCTCCAATTAACTTAAAATTATGCCACCTACTGATAGACATTTCTGCCCTGGGAAAATGTTTCTGGCTATTCACTCTCTCTATGCCTCTCATCATGTTGTAAACCTCCAGTGAGAAAAGCCCTCACTCCCTCATGGTTTCTTCATAAGACCTGCTCTCCAGTCCAGGCAGCATCCTGGTAAATCTCCTCTTTACCCTCTCTAAAGCTTTCTTATCCTTCTTATAATGAGGAGACCAGAACTGAACACAATATTCCCTGTGCGGTCTGAGCAGGGCTCTATCGAGCTGCAGCATAACCTCGCGGCTCTTAAACTCAACCCCCCTGCAACAGATAGCCAACACACATACACCTTCTTAACAACCTGATCAACTTGGGTAGCAACGTTGTGGGATCTGTGGACACGGATCCCAAGATCCTTCTGTTCCTCCACACTGCCAAGAATCCTCCCTTTTACCATGTATTCTACAATCACATTCGAGCTTGCAAGGTGAATCATTTCAGTTTGAACTCCATCTGCCGCTTTTCAGCCAAGCTCTGCATTATATCGATGTCCCGTTGCAACCTACAATAGCCCTCCACATTCTGTACCACTCCAACCACCTTTGCGTTATCGGCAGACTTACTAGCCCACTCTTCAACACCCGTATCCAAGTCATTTATAAAGGAAACAAAGATCAGAAGTCCCAGAACTGATCCCTGCCGGACACCACTGGTCTCTCTCCGTGATGTAGCTCTCTGTGTAAGAGAATTCCTGACTTTCACTACCCTCTATTTGAAGAAAACGTTCTCTGCTTCAGCACCATGACCTATTGATATGAACAAAAGAGGTAACGCAGGGGCTCAGGTAAGAGAGACTGGCCCTGAACTCAAGGCAGTATTTGACTGAGAATGATATCAAGGAACCTGAACAAAATCGCACTTAATGAGAATTAATTACGATGTCTCCACTTTTTGGAGTCATTCACGGCACAAAGGAAGATGATTACCATTGGTGGGCATCAATCATCTCAGCCGTGGGACACAATCTGCAGGAGATCCTCAGCGTAGGTTCCTAAACCCAGGTATCTCCAGTTTGTCATCATAGAATCCCTACAGTGTGTGGAAGGAGACTATTCAGCCCATTGAGTCCAAACTGAGCAGTTTCGATTCCCTACAGTGTGGAAACAGGCACTTCGGCCCAACCAGTCCACACCGACCCTCCGACGAGTAATCCACCCAGACACATTTCCCTCTGACTAATGCACGTAACACTATGGACAATTTAGCATGGCTAATTCACCTGGCGTGCACATCTTTGAATGATGGGAGGAAACCGGAGCACCCGGAAGAAACTCATGCAGACAAGTGAGGAATGTGCAAACTCCACACAGACAGTTTCCCAAGGCTGGAATCGAACCTGGGACCCTGGTGCTGTGAGGCAGCAGTGTTAGCTACTGAGCCACCGTGCCAGCAGAAGAGGGGGCATTCACTGAAGTCTACAAAATGTTCAGAACAAGTTGTCCCTCTTCAGGTCTTGAAACCATGTGCAGCAAGACTTGGACAACGTTCAATATCGCGCTGTTAAAGTCTGGGTAACATTTATGTAACAGAACTGTACATTTGACCAGTAAAAGGAGTTCATTCAGTACCTCAATCTGGTTTCACAAGAAAGTGGTGAAGCCATTCATCCCATCAAAACTACTGGGCAAGAAGAAGGATAGACCATTCAGCCCCTCCTGCCTATTGCACAGGAACGTGGAAGTCTGCTCTCTCCCACATGTCACTTACATGGGAACAGAAAGAACCATTTCACACCCGGAGTCACTTACAAAGGAACAGGAAGAGGTTATTCAGCTTGTCAAGCCACTAACACAGGAACAGGAAAATGTCAGAGATGCTCCACCATCACAAACAAATGGAGCAGGTGCTACACAGACAGACTGCTCCAAATTGATCGACATGGCTTAATTACTCATGGTACATATGTGTTACTTTAACATGGTTTTCTGGCAGTCGGAATGAAGCCAACATTTTTTAGCCATTCTCCAAGTTACCTTCCATCTCCAAGAAAGCAGACCCATGGTCTCCGTGGAGGTCAGAAGCTGTTGGGGAATAACTAACTGTTTCAGAATGAAGGTATTGTGGCTGCTGACAGGATTGTGTACAAAGTGTCACACAGTAATTGTACATTCAAGTTTTCAGAGTTCATTCAGAGCCTGTACCTCTCTGTCAACCGACATGGGGGCTCTGCAGATGCGTGTAAACTGTCGTGAATCAAACATTTAATGAAACATATGAAATTTTCACCCTATTCAGCTGTTTGGGAAATAATGAGTTTCTGTCCATACCCATCAAACTTCTTCTTCTCTCACAGAGCTACAGATTAAGCACATAGTTACTGTACTCTCTCCTCATGGTAACATCATGCCAGTGTTTAGTCTGGTCAAACTACTTTGCACTCTCTCAGTGACAAAGAGATCATTGATTATAAAGCAGACCAATTCTTTACACAATCCACCAAATACTCTCTCAACAAAACACGATCAGTGGGAAAGATTTTCTAACTTTTATACTTCAATCATTTTGCATGAAGAGCCACATATCATTTACTTCCTGTCTCTATATGAATTATGTCAGTGACTTATGACCAAGGACATCCAGGTCCTTTTCAACAAAAGCACTCGCCAACCTCTCTACTATTTAATAAATATAAATGTAGATGATAATATTTGTTGTTCACAACTGAATCATTTTTATACCTTGTGAACAGCTATTGCCCAAACACGGCTCCGGCTGCCACCCATCGATCATTCAGTCCAGAGAAAAACACTATTCTTCTCGTATCTCCATTACCCAATTTTTAATCCATGTGGTATATATTCCACCCCAACCTACCCATGGACTCTAACATTCCCCATTCTCCTGTATTCAAACATGTCAAGCGTCTTCCAAAATTACAAATACTCCACTCCCATTGGTTCTCAACTGTCGATGTCACAACGGACCTTCTCTACAAACAGGTTTATCAAAGATCATTTCCTTTCCTGAATCTAGGCCGAATGTAACAAATCACATCATTATTCTCCAACTATGCAGTTGTTACGTTCCTTATAAAATGTTCCAAATTTTTTTCTCACAGCTGACATCAAACTATTTATTTTTCTGTTTTCCCTCTCCATCCTGTTTCAAATATTTAGGTTGAGAATAACTGCTTTCCAGTCTGCAGGATCCTTTCCAGAATCTCACTAGCTTTGAAGAATAATCAGTAATTCTTTCACTAGCTCTTTTCTCATCTCAATCACTCTGGGATGTAGCTCATCAGATGCAGCAACTTATGAAACTTCAAATCAATTAGATTTTCAATGACATACTCTTCGTTAATTCTGATTTCCTGCAGTTTCCAATTTTTACCAGTCACTCTGTTCTGGAAATTGGTTTCTCTGCCTTCCCCTGTGGAGATGGAACCAATACTTTCCTCTCAGTAGGCAGATGATTTCAGTCAGCTTGTGAATACATTGGAGGACTGCACTTCAGAGATGGTGGATATATTACCCACTGCTGCCTGCATAGTTCCAGAATAAATCCAGTTTAATTCATCATGAGTGTCAGCATAGTCCTGTCCCTGGTGTGAGGCAACAAGTTTTACTGAAGGAGGGGATACAGCTCAGTGCCCACCTCAATTTTGAGACAAGCTGGTTTTACACTTTACACCTGAATGGGTGCAGCTTAGACAAATGTTCCTGGAAATCCCAGAGAGAAAGATACAGTGCCTCACGCCTCCCAGTTTACACAGCTTCCCTTTTTGTAGTCTCAGCTCCATTTGTTTACCATGGACCCAGCCACACTGTAAATGCAGTATTCAGAGTGGGGTCCCCAGACCCTCGGGGGTCCCTGAATGAACCCAGTAGCTGACATTACAATCCTGAGAACACCATCCACAGAACCTCCACTGACTTTCTAGATGACAGCAGCAAGTCAATTCCCCACACCCACAGTGCATTCACTCAGTGTCGAAAATGCCTTGGTCTCCTCAGTTTCTCTTCCTGGCTGAGAAAGCTCTTACATATCTACACAGTCGCACAGTAACAGTTCCTCTCTCCAAAGAAGCAGTTGACAATGGAACATTACATTTCTCCACATCTCAGCGACTTTAAGAATTGCTGATGGAGTTGATCACCACACTCAGAGACGAGAGATAGAGGGAACATAACTCACGGTAAGCAAGGACATCCCGTAATAAATATGATATTCAGGAAGATGTGAAAAGGTAGAACAACTTCCCATTCTGTTTTCCTTTCAGTCCATCATCAGCAATCTTTTTGCTTGCTTTTCCTTTCTCTGTCTCTTTCTCTCTCTATCTCTCTCTCCCTCTCTCTCTCCCTCTCTCTCTCCCACTCTCTCTCTTTCTCTGTCACTTTCTCTCTCTATTGCTGGATATCATCCACTCAACACAAACCTCCCGCTCACCATACCATCCATCCCTGATATAATAATATTATTTCTCAGTTGCATTCAGTTTTGATAGGTTCACTGAACTAGAAACATTATTTGTGGGTTTTTTTTCGACAGACTGCCATACCTGCTGAGATTCTCCAACATTCTTTCAGACGGTGGGGAATTTTATTTCAGATCGCCAGCATCCCCATTTCCTTGGTTATTTCACCGTTAATGTTGTTGTTTTGCGGGATGCCAGCATCACTGGCAAGACGAGCATTTGTTGTCCATTCTAACTGCCCTTGACCATTCGGCCATTTATCAAGGCAAAAGGAGGCAACCACATTGTTGTGGAACTGAGGTGACACTTAGTTCAGAGAGGGAACTCATGTTAGGTTTCTTTACCAAAGGTTATCAATAAAATAAGAAAAGAAATCCTGATGGTTTATTGTTGCCATGCGTGAAATTAGGCTTCATTCCAATTTTTGATATCGGAATTTAAATTTAATCATTGGCTGTGGTAGGATTTCAGACAATGCTTTTAGATTCATAACCTGTGCCTCTGAATTACACAGTCAGTTACATTATTACTCTGTTTAAGAGTCCCTGTTATGAAGTTACTGTAGAGACAAGAACACGTTTGTGGTCAAACTATTTGTAATTGGAAGAGAGGTCAGAAGAGAACTGGAACCATATAATCTGTTGTTAACGAAGGGGTAGGTGATGGCGAAGTCAGCAATAGAACTCAGGCAGAGCTGGAGATTGCGGATTTTATGTAGGTGGGTGTCGGTAGGTTTGATCACAGAGAGAATATGGAGACATAAAACAGTTTACGGTAGAAAGGAGACTCAAGGTTCTGAACAGTCTTATTCCTTCTCAGATGTTTATGATTATGTATTTTGGAAATGCATGAGAAGGAAGTGGCATTGGTGACTGAAAGTTTATGTAGTTGTTAAATATAATCAACCAGAATAGCAATAACATTCAGCATCATTTATAGAATTGACAGAGGTGGACTTACCAGGAACACCAATAATAGCGAGGATGGGATAGTAGCCAGCTTGAATTATCATCAGTACGGCTAGTATCCGCAACTCTAACCATGCCCAATCCCAAGAAAGCCAGGAAAGACCCCAGGATAAAACCCTGTCCATTGTTGTGACATTCAAGTCTAATGTTCTCAGATTCGGATCCATTGTTGGAGCATTCTAATGTTATCAGATTCTGATTCCTCTCTCTTCCTCTGTAGCTACTGATCACAATCTTGTTGAGGTTGACGCTGCGCCGAATACTATGGCATAACAAGTTGAAAGAAGTCCCTAATTATGGAAGAGGAAAATCCTCCAGTGACCCAGTAAGATCCAGGAAGACTGATATTAATCACAGTCACTGAACAAACAGCCCCAGTTAACCCCATTTCACGGTAACTCTGATATATCATAATAATACTTGGTGTGGGTGGGATTTTGATATCGATGATTATTGGGTTAATGGCACATCTCCAGTTGTAAACATAGAGGTGAGGAAGCGAGATAATTCTTTCTCTTCACAAGCTCGATGCTTATGCTGTGTTTTGGCAGTATAGGAATTGCTGGGCTCCCGAGGCCGTCTGTGTCTGATCACCAGGCCCGCTGCATCTTTTCGTTTTATTTATTTATGTTTAACTTTGACTTCTGTCTGTCCAGCATTTAACTGCTTAGGTGGGTTTAGGCATTTTTGAGAGACACCTACAGAGCCATAGACGATGTAGATGTGCTCTCTAGTTTGGTTCACAACATACTGTTCAACCTACCTAATACACACTTACGGAAGTTATTCTTCACAGTTTCAGTGCAATTTGAGACCATCTATTATTACTGCAGCACACACGATTATTTGTTACTCATTCACAGGATGAGGGTGTCGCTGGATAACAGTGAACCAGATGAGTTTTTCCAACATCGACAATGGATTCCTGGTCATCATAAACCCTTGATTCCAGATACATATTAAATTCAACTTCCACCATGGCAGGATTTGAATTCATGTCCACAGAATATTACCTGGGTCTCTGAGTTAAGAGCCCAGTGATAATATCACTGTGTCATTGCTCCCCCTTGCATATACTTGCATACCTAATTTCCAGAGCATATGTTGTAAAGTATTTACGTGACAGATTTGGTTTTGATATATAACACACTAATGTTTGCTTCACCTTGCTATTTGTAAGATCCACCCAAATTGATTCTGTGGGAAGTGATGGAAAGGGTCTGTGGCGTTATTACCGATAGACTTCGACAAGACGTTCAGGGAGACTCAACTCAACGCTGAGATGATCTGAAGAATTGGTCAGCAATACAGGACAAGCATCAATATTCTTTCCCCCCACTTTGCCAGGATAAGTGTCACCATATTCTTCTGCTCCCTCGCACTCACTGTATACCTGTTATAACACCTACCCCCGAACAAGGCTCACACTCTATCTCCAAATAAGGCTCAAGCATGACCACACTCACTGTTGAATTCAGCACCTTCCTTCCCCCACTTTTTTCTGTCACTGACGCAATAGCCCCGCACACTAATACCACTGCATGGATACAACACTGTGGTCAGACTCCCTCCGGACATCTCACCTTTCCCCTTCCCCTATACCAGCATGAACAGCAGGGACACCCACTCCCACCCTCACTCCATCCCTCCTCTTCTCCCATTCCAAGAGAAACATCCTGGAATAGGACATAAAGGGCCACTCAGGGTGTTAGAGGGCCCGATATCCGTTCCCTCACCCTCTACCTCGACATATGGGGAGGATCCTGGAAAGAGCCAGAGAGGACCAGGACACCTTGTGTGGAGATTCTGAAACATCGACGTCCCACCAACCAAGTAAGCAGCAATGTTCAGGAAAGAGCAATTCTCAATTTAAACTCGCTGGGAGTTCCAATCTCATCTCTCTCACTTTTCAGGCTTAGTTAAAAGCATTAATGAAAGACTAAAAATATAAATAATGTTTATTCTCTTCAGTAAAAATGTTAAAAAGAAAAATATAAATGATATAAGTTCATTACAAAATATCTAAAACATGACATTCATTCAAAATTATGGGCAATCGTCGTAAATACTCGACATCATTTCTCTCACTAAATCTTCTTACCAGTGTTTGTATTCTAGCATCGGCTTCATTAATTTCAAAGGAATATCGTGCCCTGCTATCAAATGCTCATAGTAAATGTCCCTTCCTCTCTAAACTTTTCGTAAACTCTCAATATATTTCCACATCAAGTTCGCATTGTCATCTCCTGTGGGCAGCTTTTGCATTATTGTTTGTTTTGTCCTCATTGTTTAAAGTTCTTTCATATAAATTCCACATTCCAACTGGAAAAAGCGGTGGACACCGACCATTTCCTCTGCGTAATCTTCTACCTCCATAGTTATCCTCGAACCAGTCCAGCAGCGGTTGCAATTCATCTGGAAGGGCATCAGTCAAATGTTCAATAGCTTCATGAATGTTTTCAATCGGAATAAATGAAAAACCAATTTTCATTTTAGCTCTGAAAGAAAACTCTGAGTCAGTGTTATACTTACTCAAGTGTCTCTTTAACATTTTTACTAAAGGGAATAAACATTATTTTTATTTTCATTGCTTTGATTAATGCTTTGACCAAAGCCTGAAAAGGAATAAATATGAGCTGCGCTGAAATAGTTCTGCGCCTAAATGGGTCTGCGGCAAAATGAGCTGCACCAAACAGGTCGCACCAAACAGAATGAAGTATTCAGTAAATTACACACCACACGGGGACGCCATATAACCATCCCAGGCTGTTATGCAGAAGCAGGGACACCCTGGGTAGCTGTCAGGAAATGCAGAGTAGAGATCATGACTCATTTTGTGTTTGGAAAGCTGTAACGAGTGGAATTCTTCAGGGATATGTGTGAGCTCATCAACAAATTACAATCTATTCTAATGAACCGGATGAACGAGATGGAGCTCAGTTTGCTCATGCACCAGGATAGTCATTCAATAAGATGTCAAATGGAGACAGACCGTCTGCAATGGGATACAGACAGGGGGAGGGTAGAGCGTCTGCAATGGGATACAGACGAGGAAGGGCAGAGCGTCTGCAGTGGGATGCAGACAGGGGACGGCAGAGCGTCTGCAATGGGAGGCAGACGGGGAGGGCTGTGTGTCTGCAGTGGGACACAGACAAGGAAGGGCAGAGCGTCTACAGTGGGATGCAGACAGGGGGAGGGCAGAGTATGAGCAATGGGATACAGACAGGGGGAGGGAAGAGAGTCTGCAATGGGATGCAGACAGGGCGAGGGAAGACTGTCTGCAATGGGATACAGACGGAGGATGGCAGACCGAGGGCAGTACATCGATAATGGGACACAGACAAGGAAGGGCAGAGCCTCTGCAATGCGATACAGACGGCTGAAGGCAGTGCGTCTGTATTGGGATACAGACATGGAAGGGCAGATCGTCTGTTATGGGACGCAGAATGGGCAGGGCACAGCAACAAGCAATGGCATACAGACAGAGGATGGCTGTGAGCAAAGGTTCAGCAGAAAAAAAACAGTGCAATATATATGTGATGGAAATTTTCTGTTTTGTGGAAAAGACGAAACAGCAGAAATTTATTTAAATGCAAGGAGAATGCAGAACTCAGTGTTACAGAGGGATTTGTGCGTCTTAGTACATGAATCACATCAAATTAACCTGAAGATATAGCAAAGGATTTGGAAGGTAAATGTCGTGATCCTGTTCCGTGCAAGGGGTGTTGGGTATGATCTTAGCGATGTTTTCTGCATCAGTACAGGGCATTGCTGAGATTACATCTGTTGTATTATGTGTAGTTATAAATGCCAAAACTGAAAATAAAACAAAATTGCTTTCGAAAGATGTTTCTCTTTATGCATTCTTGGGCCGAAGGCATTACGTTATGAAGAATTAACAGTTCAGCCTGAAAATGAGGGTTGTTTTATTGACCATATAAGATCTTGAGAAGAGTGTAGTTGGTGAATACCGGATGGATATTTCTTCTTGTGTGGAAGAATAAAACTGGGGAAATACTTTAAGAATAAGTCAGTTCCAAAGGAAAAGTCATTGGACAGAAAAATTGAATTCTGAATTCTGTTCCTAAATGCTGACAGACAGGCTGAACTTTTCCAGCAATTACTGCATATGTTTTAGAATATTCATTTCAACACAGATATTGTGAAGACATGAAACGCCTATTTTTACATTATGCAAGCACATATTAACACATCTTCAAAACAAATATGACCATTTATTGTGAATGAATTGATTCTGCAATAATGCACTGACCTGGAGTCGAGAATGTAATGGAGTCATATAGTTTGGACAATGTTCAAGAAGAGCTCACGGAGTTCAGTGTGGGACTGATAACGTTACTGATTTAACTTACAGATGGAAAATGTAGCCTATCTGTGGAGAAACATTCTATTGCTGCCTTTCTCTTTCCCTATCGCTCATCACAGCAATGTTTGGGAGTGAAAAAAAGCCCAGTCGTCTTTCCCACTTATGGAAGATGCCTGATGAGGATTCATTGGAATCTCCCCATTGCCTGAAGCAAAACAATTCAGCCAAATTCAACTGTTTCATGAAGAATTCCCATTGTCAGAAGGCTGTGCAAGTAGAATAACTAAAGAAGTAATTATCCGACTCGATAGTTTGGGGAACAGACAGGAGATTCTGTGGCTGCAAATGGGAATCCGGAATGGTGTGTAGCGTCCCACATGCCAGGGTCCAGGATGTCTCAGAGCTGCTGCAGAATGTTCTCACCGGGGGTGGGAGTGGGGGGAAGCAGCCAGAGGTCATTGTGCACATTGGTACAAAGGACAGAGTGACACAGGTAGAAATAGTGATGACATCCTGCAGAGTGATTATAGAGAGCTAGGGAAAAGGAGAAAAGACAGGACCATAACAGTGGTAATATCCACTTTACTTCCAGTTCTCCGTGCTAGTGAGGGTAAGAACAGGAGGAGATGGCAGATAAAGGGGTGGCTAAAGAATTGGTGCAGGGGGCAGAGATTTTTGGATTACTGGGATCTTTTGTGGGGCAAGGTGACGTGTTCAGGAAGGCCGGGTTGTACCTGAACTGGAAGGGAACCAATATCCTGGCAGGCAGGTTTGCAACTGCTGCAAGGGAGGGTTTCAACTAGATTGGCTGGGTTTGGGGAGTGGTGGGATCCTCAACAGCAGGGAGACAAGTGCGAGGCTGGAAGAAGATTCAGTAATCAGAAACAGTAAAATGAAGAGACAGGTCAGGCGAGACAACGACGGGGAGCAAGGAATGTCTGTTGGATTAAATTGCAACTGTTTCAATGCAAGATGGCTGACAGGTAAGGCTGATGAACTCAGGGCATGGATTGGTGGATGGGACTGGGATATTATATCCATTACTGAAACATGGCTAAGGGAGGGACAACACTGGCAGCTTAAAGTACCAGGGTACAGGTGTTTTATACGGGACAGAGATGGTGGAAAGAGGGGACAGAGAGTTTCATTTTTGATTAAGGCGAGTATCACAGCAGTAATCAGAGATAAAATAACTGATGGATCATCCTGTGAGGATTTGTCTGGGAAGCTAATAAATAAGAAGGGAATGGTGATAGAATTTGGATTGTAATTTAGGCCCCCAAATAGTAAACAAGGATTTAGGGGAATAAAAATATGTAGACAGACTGGGGAGATATGCAGTGCCAATAGGATTGCATTAGTAGGAGATTTTAATTTTCCTAACATAGACTGGGAATAACATAGAATTAAGGACTGAGATGGGGTGTATTTATTAAGTGTGTTCAGAATAGGTTCCTCCAGCAGTAAGTAGAGAGTGCAACTCAGGAAGGGACGAAACGTGACCTACTCTAAGATCTAGGGCAGGACAGGTGACTGAGGTGACAGTGGGAGAGCCCTCTGGGACCCGTGACCATAGTTCTATTAATTTTTAAATAGTCATGGAGAAGAACAAAACTGCTCCGCATGTTCAAGTTCAAACTTGGGGCAAGGCGAATTTTGATGGAATGAGACAGAAGCTTGTAGGGGTTGATTGGAGAAGTTTGTTTGCAGGCGAAGGGACCTCCTGCAAGCGGGAGGCCTTTAAAAGTGAAATGTCGACAGTTCAAGGTCTATATGTTACTGTGACGGTAAAAGACAAGGTTGATAGGAAGAGGGAACCTCGGATGTCAGGAGATAATGAGGCTTTGACCAGCAAAAAGGCAGCGAGGCTCAGGTCCAGGCAGCTTGGATAGAGGGAATGCCCGGAGGTGTACAGGGGATACAGGAGTTTACTGAAGAAGGAAATCAGGAGGACGAAAAGGGGGCACAAGATAGCTTTGGCTGAGAAGATTAGGGTGAATCCAAAGGGGTTCATTAAGTATATTAAAGTAAAAAGAATAGCTAAATGAGACTATGACCCCTCAAAGTCCAAAATGGACGTGAATGTCCAGAACCGTAGGAGATTTGCGAGAGTCTCAATGAATATTTCTCCTCTATCTTTACCGTGGAATAATACATGAAACTTGGGAGGCTGACAAAAGTCTTAGTGTTATCTTGGGGTGAGTCAATATCACAGAAGAAGATGTGTTGGATCCATTAGAATGTATGAAGGTGGGTAAATCTCCTGGGCGTAAACAGATGCATCCAAGAACACTGCAAGAGGCGACAGAAGAAACTACTGGGACCCTGGTTGATATTTTGGCATCATCGTTAGCGACAGGTTAGGTTCCAGAACATTGGAGATTAGCAAATGTTGTGCCATTATTCAAGAAGGGAAGCAAAGAAAAATCTGGGATCGATAGACCAGGAAGTCTAATATCTGTGGTACGCAGATTGCTTGAGAAGACACTGAAGGGTGAGATACGCATGCATTTGGAAAAATAAGGTTTGTTTAGAAATAGTTTTTTTGACAGATCCCTTCAGTATGGAAACAGGCCGTCTGGCACAACAAGACCAGACTGACCCTCCAAACAGTCACCCACCCAGTTCCATTCCTCTACCCTATATTTACCTCTGACGAATGCACGTAACACTATGGGTAACTTAGCATGGCCGATTCACCTGACCTATAGATCTTTGGATTGTGGAAGGAAAATGGAGAACCCAGAGGAAACCCACACAAATACAGTGAGAATGTGCAACCTCCGCACAGAAAGTCACCCGAAGCTGGAACCAAACCCGGATCCATGGCACTATGAGGCAGCAGTACTAGCCACTGAACCACCATGTCACCCTTACTTTTTCTCAACACAGTTCAATGACACAGGCACAAAATCTATTCTGCCCTTCACCCATGATGCACGTTCCAATATCACATACCATGGTTAATTTATTCTCCACTGAAAGTGTCATCTTATTATTAGTTTGTTATTAGTTTGATATCTTATTAGTTTGATATTATTAATTTTAATTATTATTATTAATAGTTGTTTTTATACTGGAAAAATTGCATGGCTTTGTGAGTGGGAGATCATGCCTCTCAAATTTGTTTGAGTTCATTGATGAAGTGACCAGGAATGTTGATTAGGGTAGGGCGGTAGAGTGTGTGGTTTTCAGTAAGGCCTTTGACAAGGTTTCCATTGATAGGCTGGCCTGGAAGGTTAGAATCGCATGGAATCCAGAGGGACCTGACAAATTAGATACACAATTGGCTTCATGGTAGTAAGTCGAGGGTAATAGTGGAAGGATGCTCTCGGACTGGAGGCCTGTGACACATGAAGTGGCTCAGGGGTCGCTGCTGGGCCCGTTGCTATTTGTTATCTGTATCAATGATATTCTTGCGAATGTACAAGGCATGGCTAGGAAACTTGAAGATGACACTAAGATTGGTGGTATCGTGGACAGTGAGGAAGTATATCAGAAATTGCAGCAGGACCTTGATCAAACTGGAGAAGTGGGCCGAGGAATATTTTGGCAACGTTAGATCAAGGTAGGAGTTTCATGGTGATTGGTAGGACCTTAAGGAGTGTAGTTGAGCAGAGGGACCATGGAGTTTTGGTCCACCGTTCTCTGAGAGTGGGGTCATAGTTAGACATGGCAATGAAGAAGGCTTTTGCCACACTAGCAAGCATCAGTCAGGACATGGAGGAGAGCAGTTGGGAAGTTATGTTGCAGTTATACAGGATGTTGGTGAGGCTGCACTTGTAGTGCTGTGTTCAGTTTTAGTCACATTGCGATCGGAAGGATGTTTTTAATTTGGAATGTGTGCAGACGGAATTTATAAAAATGTTGCCAGGACCCAACAGTATGAATTATAGGGAGAAGTTGGACAAGCGAGGACTTTTTTCTTTAGAGCACAGGGGAGGGGTCTATAGAAGTTTACATGGATAGGGTGAATGGACCCAACCTTTCTTTCCTAGAGTTGGGGAATCAAGGAGGGGAGAGCATCAGTTTAAGGTCAGAGGGGAAAGAATAAAAGGGAAACTGATGGAAACTGTTTTACACAGAGAGTGGTACACAAAGGGAATGAGCTGCCAACGGAAGTGGTTGAAGCATTTATATTAACGATACGTAAATGGCATTTGGGCAATACATGGACAGGAAAGGACGAGAATGCTATGGGCCAACTGCTGGGAATGGGGTTAGCGTGGTTTGATATTTGGGTCAGCATGGACGAGTTTGGGCCAAAGGGCCTCTCTGCCTCTCTCCATGCTCTAGGACTTGATGACACTACAAATAGAACAGCATTTGGGTCAAACTGTCATTTTTGCTTAGGTCATAAGTTCGAATCATATTTGGACAATGTTCTTTCAAGTTAACATTGCAGATATTTTGCTTTTCAGTTTGTTATCGACAATACGTGTGTGTGTGTGCGTGCGTGTGTGTGTGTGTGTGTGTGTCTGTCTGTCTGTCTGTCTGTCTGTGCGTGTGTGTCTGTGTGTGTGTCTTTGTGTGTGTGTGTGTGTGTGTGTGTGTGTGTGTGTGTTTCTCAGTATTTTTCAAAGGGAAATATCACTGTACATATTTGCAATATCCTCTCGTCATTCCTCTTTCCATCATAGTTTGTTTTGGTCTTAGACATGTTGTTTTAGTAGATTAAAGAAATCTGCCTGACTTGTTCCTAACACTGACCCTGACACACTCTGAGAACTATATCATTGGCCATATCACCAACACAGTTATAATTATTTTTTGTGGGTAGTGGAGGAGTGGGGCTAGAAAAGGTAGAAGGGAGCCAAAACAACACAGGGAATTAGCGACTCAATCAGCCAACGTCAGAGACGAGGAGTTCGTTGGAGGGGATTCTGAGGGATGGAATTTGCATTTGTTTAGAAAGACAAGGAATGATTAGGGATAGTCAACATGGATTTGTGAAATCATGTCTAATTAATGTGATTGAGTATTATGAAGAGATGACAAAGAAGATTGAAGAATACACTGTGGTGTACAATTTTTACACAAACTTCAGCAAGGCATATAATAAGGTTCCCCATCGTAGACAGATTACTAAAATTAGGTTATATGTAATCTAGGAAAAGCTAACCAATTGGATTAAAATTTGGTTGAAGGTAGTGGATTGTTTTCCAAACTGAAGACCTGTGGCCAGCGGTGTGCTGAAAGAATCAGTGCTGAGCTCACTGCTTTTTATCACGGATATAAACAACTTTGATGTGATTATCGGAGGCATGGTTAGTAAGTTTACAGATAACATCACCAAATTGGTTCAGTGGACAGTGAAGAAGATTATCTCAGAATATAACGGGATCCTTGATCATCAATGAGCCGAGGACTGGCAGATGGAGTTTAATTTAGATATTTGTGAGGTTTTACATTTCGGTAAGTTAAAGCAGGGTAGTGCCCTGGGAAATGTTGCTTAACAAAGAGAACCATTGGTGAAGATTCATAGTTCCTTGAAAGTGGAGTTTAGGTCGGTAGAGTAGTGAGGAACGTGATTGACATGCTTGCCTTAATCGGCCAGAACATTGAGAATAGGAGTAGGGGTAGCGTGAGGGGATTGTACAGGACGTAGGTGAGGCCACATTAAGAAAACTGCGTACATATCAGTTGACTCTTTTAAAGGATGGATGTTGTTAAGCTTGAAAGGGTGCAGAAAAGATTTACAAAGATTTTCTGGAACCTGAGGGTTTGAGCTACAGGGAGATGATGAACAGGATGAGGCTTTTTCCCTTGGACTGTCAGAGACTGAATGGTGACATGACAGAGGTTTAATAAAGTCCTGAGGGGCATGGATAGACTGATTGGACAAGATCTTTTTCCCAGTGTAGGGGTGTCCAGAACTAGATGGCATAGGGTGAACCTGACAGGGCAAAGACTTAGAAGGGTCCTGAGGGGAAACCTTTTCATACAGAGGCTGGTGGGTGTACTGTCAGAGAAAGTAGTGAAAGCGGGTACAATTACATGTTTACAATGTAACTGGATAGGTACATAAATAGGAATGGATCATGTGATGTGGGCCAAATGCTGGCAAGTGGGACGAGATCTGATTAAGATGCCTGATCGGCATGGACAAATTGGACAAAAGGATCTTTTTCCACGCTGTATGATTCTTTTATTCTCACAGCGGGATGAGGAAGAATTCTAAAAGGGCCATTCGAATGGGAATTCTCTTCCCCGGAAGTTTGTGGTGCCTCTCTGATTACAAGTATTCACAGCTGTGTTAGTTAAAGATTTGACAGAGAAGTAAGTCACAGATAATGGGACACAGACAGGACGATGAGGCTGAGACCACAATCTGATCAGCCACAATCTTAATGTCTGGTGGAGAAGACTCAAATTCTCTAATGACCCACTCCTGCTCCTCAGTCCCATGTTTCTGTGTTCCATTCAACCCCTCTAACCTGCTAGACAGGAGCAGTCAGAGTCCAATGATTGTTATAGCATGGTGCACTGAAATAGAGGAAACAATTCGGTCCCTCAAGACTGTCCCACTCGGTTTGGGAGATTTGGAAAATGTAATTTGAAGACCCAGGCTGGATATGGAAGAGGTTGCTCATTTTTATTTACAGAACCTCCCCTCTCTGTATCTTGTGCTTCATTTGTTGATCATATTGTAGACCCAGATTCACTGTGAATACCGCCCCCAAATCTCACCCAGTGATGGCTCACAAAATCTACGGGTCTCCCTGATTGCAACATTCCATAAAAGACCTTCCAGGAAAATAACACATACGAACTTTCCAATAACAGAATGGGAGAGCATCAGAAACAGGGGCAGGTCATTCACATCCCAAGCCTGCCTTGCCCTTCACTAAGATCAAGGCTGACCTGCTCCAAGTCTCAAATCTTCTTAATGTCCAAGTCTTCTTGAGCACTTCCATAGAACACAGAACAAAGAACAGTACTGATTTGGAGATGTCGGTGTTCGACTCGGGTGTACAAAGTTAGAAATCACATAGCACCAGGTTATAGTCCAACAGGTTTAATTGGAAGCACACTAGCTTTCGGAGCGACACTCCTTCATCAGGTGATAGTGGATGGCTTGATCGTAACACAGAATTTATAGCAAAAATACACAGTGTGATGTAACTGAAATTATACATGGAAAAATTGATTGTCTGTTAAGCCTTTCATCTGTTAGAATACCGTGACAGTTTCACTTCTTTCATGTGTAAATCACAAAACCATTTTTTAAAAAAATGTTGCATTCTCAGGTGAGCTGTGAACAATGGTGATAACAAGGTGTTGGCCCCCTGTGGTCTCTGACTATGCCATGATGTTTAGATTGATTCTAAGCTAAAAAGTGAGATAATGGAGTTTTTCATGAATTCATGCAGATTTTGAGCTCAAGGTTCTACATGAATGCATGCAGTTAGGACCTTCAGCCCTCGACATTGTGTTGTTTGTCCTACTCTAACCTACATGCTTCTGTTCAATTTGTTCCATGTGCCTATCCAAGAGTCTCTTAAGTTTCCCTCACGTATTTGACTCTCCTCCCACCAATGGTCGTGCATTCAACACACCCAAAACTCTCTGTGTAAAGTATCTACCTCTGATATCTCCCCTAAAACGTCCTCCAATTACCATAAAATTATGCCAGATAGTGATAGACATTTCTGCCATGGGAAAATGTCTGGCTATTCACTCTCTATCTGCCTCTCATCATCTTGCACACCTCTATCAAGTCACCTCTCATCTAAATATTTCCTCCAATGAGAAAAGCCCTCACTCCCTCACGGTTTTTTCGTAAGACTCCTAGTCCAGGCAGCATCCTGGTAAATCTCCTCTTGACACTCTCAAAAGCTTCATTATCCTTCCTAAAATGAGGAGACCAGAACTGAACACAATATTCCCCATGCGGTCTGAGCAGGGCTCTATTGAGCTGTAGCAAAATCTCGCGGCTCTTAAACTCAATCCCCCTGCAACTGAAAGCCAACATACTATACGTCTTCTTAACAACCCGATCAACTTGGGTGGCAGCTTTGAGGGATCTGTGGACACGGACGCCAGGATCCCTCTGTTTCTCCACACTGCCAAGAATCCTGCCTTTAACCATGTATTCTGCGTTCATATTCCAGCTTGCAAAGTGAATTACTTCAGTTTGAACTACATGTGCCACTTCTCAGCCCAGCTCTGCATCCTGTCGATGTCCCATTGCAACCTACAATTGCCCTCCACATTCTGTACCACTTCAACCACCTTTGTGTCATCGGCAAACTTACTAGCCAACTCTTCAACACCCACATCCAAGTCATTTTTGAAAATAACAGAGAGCAGAGGTCACTGAACTGATCCCAGCGGGACACTACCGATCCCTTTCAGTGATCTAGATCCCCTAACTCTCTGTGTAAGAGAGTTCCTGACATTCACTACCCTCTGTTTGAAGAAGACCTTCTCTGCTTCTGCACCATGACCTATTGATATGAAGAAAAGAGGGAACGCAGGGGCTCAGGTCAGAGAGACTGACCCTGAATTCAAGGCAGTATTTGACTGAGGATGACATCAAGGAACCTGAAATAAATCACACTTACTGAGAATTAATTATGACCTCTAAACTGCTTGGAGTCATTCACGGCACAAGGGAAGATGATTATCATTGGTGGGCATCAATCACCTCAGCCGTGGGGCACATCTGCAGGAGATCCTCAGCGTAGCTTCCTCAGCTCAGGCATCTCCAGTTTGTCATCATAGAATCCCTACAGTGTGGAAGGAGGCTATTCATCCCATTGAGTCCAAACGGAGCAGATTAGATTCCCTACAATGTGGAAACAGGCACTTCGACCCAACCAGCCCACACCGACCCTCCGAAGAGTAACCCACCCAAACAGATTTCCGTCTGACTAATGCACCTAGTATAATGGACAATTTAGTATGGCCAATTCACCCTGCGTGCACATCTTCGGACTGTGAGAGGAAACCAGAGCACCCGAAGGAAACTCATGCAGACAAGTGGGGAATGTGCAAACTCCACACAGACAGTTGCCCAAGGCTGGAATCGAACCTGGGACCCTTGTGCTATGAGGCAGCAGTGTGAGCTACTGCTTCACTGTGCCAGCAGAAGAGGGGGCATTCACTGAAGACTACAAAATTTTCAGGACAGGTTGTTCCTCTTCAGCTCTTGAAACAATCTGTGACCATGTATAGCAAGACTCGAACAACATTCAAGATCGTGTTGTTAAAGTCTGGGTAACATTATGTAACAGCACAGTACATTTCCACAGTAAAAGGACAGGTTCATTCAGCAGCTCAATCTGGTTTCACGAGAATGTGGGGAGGCCATTCATCCTATCAAAACTACTGGGCAAAAGAAGGATAGCCCGTTCAGTCCCTCCTGCCTGTTGCACAGCAAGGTGCGAATCTGCTCTTGTAGGGGGTAGTGTAATTTTTAAAAGGTTTGCTGCCTTTTTGTCTTTTCTACCTCATAGTAAACACAAGCATGTAGGGGGTAGACGGTGAGCTGCCTTTTAGTCTTTTGTACCTCATAGTAAACACAAGCAGACACTCGAAACTGTTGCCGGACCTCCCCCACGTTTATATGAATGAAACAGTTGTAACAGCTTTCCTCGATAGTTGAGAGATCGCCCTTAACCACAGTTGTACAACATCATCCATATAAGGGAAGAACGGGAAGCTCAAACACTGATTGGCCAAGTGAATAACAAAATAATCGCAGGCACCAGAACCCAAATAAGGAAAACAATGGGGAATCCTAGCACTCGTTGGTCAAGGCAGCAGTAGTAGACCCAGCCCACATATAGATGTATATAATGCGTGGAGATTACTATGCTTGTGTGTGTGTACCTTTGGGAACAGCACCCGACTTTGCAAAGTTGAATGAAAAAGTTTTGGACAGACTCCTCCGTGTCTTTGTTCCTGGGAAGGGAAATAAAAAGTGCCGTAGATGGGGCTGGATAGCCACTTATCTCGCACAATTGGGGGCTCGTCCGGGATGAAATAATTATTGCCGGGGTGGGGGGCAGTCTCTTCGGCTCACGGATCAAGCCTGATTACAACAAAGACGCGTCTAGTATATATTTATACTTCTCACTGATCAGCTTCGTCCGTCGGCCGTCGGCCAAGAGAGGATGTGACCCGGCTCATTTAAAAATAATTTTGAATCCTGGAAAAGGAACACACGGACGAGTGCTGGGACGACCGGTTAGTGACTATACACGGGGGTACACACATTTGAAAAGGCCAGACAACTCCGTGCACGGATCAAGGTAAGAGGTTCTTTTGTTCTTCCTTGTTGGCCGCGTGGTTTTGACGGTCATCTGTGAAAACGCTTTGGGCGTTTAAGACCAGGACTGAAGATAAACAACGGGAAATTGTGGTTTTGACGGTCATCTGTGAAAACGCTTTGGGCGTTTAAGACCAGGACCGAAGATAAACCATGGGAAATCAGACTTCTAAGGAAAAGTCAGGGAAGACTGCAAATGGGAAAGAAATACCCCCCGATAGTCCATTAGGTCGGACGTTAAGTCTGTGGACGGATAGTAGTAGAACGAAGGACTTAAAGAAAGAGACCATGATAAAATATTGTTGTTTTATATGCACCAAAGAACCTATCCGCGCCCCCTCGGTAGTTTGGCCCGAGTATGGGTCTGATGAAGACTGGGTGTGTCAAATCGTAAATGTATATGTTAACAGAAAACAACCGTTTGACCCAGAGGAGAGCAAATATGCCGCCACCTGGTTGGCGGGCGACGGCGAGAGTCCCACGCGTCTCTATCCTCTGATTCCCCAAACAGACCCGAGGAAGCCCCAGAAGTCTTGGGACATCCTCACCGACGGTTTGCCACCGTCTTCCCCGCCCCCGTATATACCACCCACGCACGACCAGGCGTCCAGCGCGGACCTCCCTCCTGCGATGGATAATTCCGAGTCCCAGCAGGCTACGACCAGTGAGGAAGGGACTGCTGGGTGGGGGGGGGTCACAGGAGGGGGCGCAGAACTCACCCCAGGCACTAGGAAATCAGTCCGACTCGAGATGCGGAGAGGTCGAGAAGAGGGATTGAGAGCTGGGAGGAGTGACAATATTGAACAGCTGAACCCCTTACCAGAGGTGCCGTTTGGGAACGAACGGACCGGGTTTGTAGTACAACCTTTAAATTCTGGGGATATCCGGCAACTCCGTAATGAACTACCCCGTCTACTGGACGACCCCGTCAGTGTGGGAATACAACTGGACCAATTTCTGGGGCCCAGTATATACACATGGGCTGAACTGCAGGCCATGATGAGAATACTATTTAATTACGATGAAATTGTTATGATCCGGAATAGTGCAATGGCCATTTGGGATAGGGAGCATCAGGACGGCCCTCAGCGTGGAGAGCAGAAGTACCCCTTAGAGGACCCCCGGTGGGATCATAACGACGCGGGGGGACGGGCCAATATGACAGACCTCAGAAGCCTTATAATCAGGGGGATCCAAACCTGCGTGCCCAAACAGCGGAATTTAGCAAAAGCATTTGAAGTTGGACAGAAAAAGGATGAATCCCCGAGTGAGTTTTTAGACCGTTTGCGGGAGTCCATGCGAAAGTATTCAGGTTTAGACCCCGATGGGGAAATAGGCAAAAGCATGCTTAAGGTGCACTTTGTGACTAAGTCATGGCCTGACATTTAGAAGAAATTACAGAAAGTGGAGGATTGGGCTGAAAAGGATGTTGCAGAATTATTATGGGAAGCACAGAAGGTGTACGTTCAGAGGGATGTAATAAGGGAGAAACATAAGACAAAAATGATGGTTGCAGCCGTACGGGAAGCTTGTAAGTCCACCGGAATGGGGGAGGGAGATTATGGGGTGGAAAGAGGAACGTCGAAGAAAATTTGGAGAGGGAGAGAAGCGAGACGGGGCAGAAGTGAGAGAGGAGGATCTTATGGAATTGAGCGCCCTCAGAAGGCCGGATGTTACCATTGCGGGAGACTGGGACACTTCAAAAGGGATTGTCCCGAGTTTAAAAGGGAAAGAGAAGGGATGTATGAAATGGAGTGTGAACAAATGGATTAGGGAAGTCAGGGGAATATCGGAACACGGGCCTACCAAGAACCCCTGGTAAATTTACGGGTGGGCCCATTTAGACAAGATGTAACCTTCTTAGTTGACACAGGCGCTGGCAGGTCCTCAATTCCCCTCCATCCGAGGGGGGTTGGCTTCCAAGCCAAAACATTAAACATTTCAGGAGTTAAGGGTGGGGTTTTTAATGCGAAAATATTCGAACTACAACCCTTGCGGCTGGAGGAGGAGGAGCTCCAGGTGGAACTCCTTCACCTCCCCCATCTTCCCTATGGGTTGTTGGGACGGGATTTGATAGTCCGTTTCGGATTGCGAATAGAAGTGGGAGAAGAGGAAGAATTAGCCGTTACCATGTCATACCTTAATGAGTCCCGATTGACAGAGATAGACCCTAGGGTTTGGGTCGCCAAAGGGAACCGGGGGGTCTCGCAATTCGACCTGTGGAGGTAAAATTAAAGCCCCAGAGCCCCGACGTCAGAGTGCGCCAATACCCCATCTCTTGGGAAGGGAGGCAGGGCCTGAAGACAGTTATGGAAGACCTAATAAAAGATGGATTGGTAGAGCCCTGTATGTCACGATACAATTCCCCCATCCTGCCGGTCCGGAAGTCGGACGGGAGGTACCGAATGGTCCAAGACCGAAGGGAAGTAAATAAAATTGTCCAAGTTCGGCACCCTGTGGTACCGAACCCATACACTATTCTGGGGCGAATCCCCCCGGACCACGGCTGGTTTAGTGTTATCGACTTAAAGGATGCCTTCTGGGCGTGTCCCCTGGACAAGGACAGTAGGGATCTTTTTGCTTTTGAATGGGAGGATCCTGATACTGGCAGAAAACAACAGTACAGGTGGACCGTACTCCCCCAAGGATTCACTGAGTCCCCGACTCTGTTCGGGCAGATTCTGGAACAATTATTGGAGGGACTAACCTTGTCCCCGGCCCTTAAGCTTATACAATACGTGGACGATCTCCTTTTATCCGGACCGGCGGAGGAGGACGTCCTACTTGGGACTAATGCCCTGTTAAATTACCTAGCTGAGAAGGGGTTAAGAGTGAGCCAGAAGAAGCTCCAATATGTCGAGAAAGAGGTTAAGTACCTGGGACACTTGATAAGCCAGGGACAGAAACGAATAAGTCCGGAAAGAGTGCGGGCAATAATCGAACTAGGCCTCCCAACGACCAAGAGGGAGTTGCGGATGTTTTTGGGACTCTTTAGGCTATTGTCGGTTATGGATAGACGACTATGCCCCCCTTACTAAAGACTTGTACCTAAAACTCATTGAGGAGGCACCCAACAGAATAAAATGGGAGGAGGAGGAGAAAAAGTTAATTGAAATCCTAAAAGGAAAATTGATGGCCGCACCTGTTTTAAGCTTGTCGGATTTTAGTAAGACATTTCGTCTCTTTGTGAACTCCAGAAAGGGAACCGCTCTTGGAGTATTGACCCAGGACTGGGGGGGAAAAAGGAAGCCCGTGGCTTTCCTATCAAAAATTCTGGATCCAGTCTCCCGAGGGTGGCCGGAGTGTGTCCAAGCGGTGGCAGCCACGGCAAAGCTGGTAGAGGAAAGCAGGAAGTTGAGTTTTGGGGCCCCCTTGACAGTCACTACTCCCCACCAGGTTAGAACTATCCTGAATCAGAAGGCCGGGAGGTGGCTGACTGACTCGAGAATTCTGAAATATGAAGCCATATTGTTAGACCGAGAAGACCTCCGAATAGAAGTTGGGGGCTGCCAGAACCCGGCGGACTTTCTTTGGAAAGGGGAAGGGGAGGAGGAACTGGAACACTGCCGTTCAGACATAATAGAGTACCAGAGTAAAGTGAGGGAAGATCTGAGGGATACCCCCTTACATGCAGGTAGGCGGTGGTACATTGATGGGTCCTCTCGAGTGATAGATGGAAGAGACACAACGGTTATGCAGTCATTAGTGAGACTGGTTGGGAATTAGTGGAAAGTGGACGGCTACCGAATGCCTGGTCGGCACAAACGTGCGAATTGTACGCCTTGCACCGGGCTCTGAGGAATTTAAAGGGAATAGCCGGGACAATCTACACTGACTCTAAGTATGCCTTTGGGGTAGTACACACCTTTGGGAAGATCTGGAAAGAAAGGGGAATGATAAATAGGAGAGGAAAGGAGTTGGTCCACGAGGAACTAGTAGCCATGATCTTGGAGGATTTGTTGCTGCCACAAGAGATTGCTGTAGTACATGTGAAAGGACACCAGAAAGACGATAAAATAGAGACCCTGGGGAATCAATTGGCAGATGAACAGGCAAAATTGGCTGGGATGGGGAAGGAAGTAATAAACTGCCTGGTAAGGATTCCACAGATATCCGAAATTACCGAAGTGCCCACGTTTACTGACAAAGAAGAAACTCTTCTCGCGTCTCGGGGGGTACAAAGGATAGGGAAGGCAAGTGGACCTTACCCGATGGCCGCCAGCTACTAAATCGACCGTTGACGCGGGACATTATTGCCCGTTTACACCAAGGGGGTCACTGGGGCGCCCAGGCACTGTGTGATGCCTTCCTGCGCCGATATGCTCACCCTGGTCTGTACACGGTAGCCAAGCAGGTCACAGGAGATTGCATAACATGTCGAAAGATTAACAAAAGAGGGCTGCGGCAGCATGCAAGACAAGGGGTAGGAGTCCGGCCTATAGGCCGTTTGAGTATGTCCAGGTAGATTACACTGAGCTCCCCCCCATAGGTCGCCGGAAGTATCTATTAGTAGTAGTAGGTCACCTGACAGGATGGGTGGAAGCTTTCCCCACTACCACGACAACGGCAACTCAGGTTAGCAAGATGCTACTCGAGCAAATCATCCCACGATTTGGGCTACCCCGCGCTATTGACTCTGACCAGGGGAGCCACTTCACCTCGACCGTCCTCCAGAATGTAGTGCAAGCAATGGGGATTGACTGGGATTTGCACACACCCCCTGGCATCCCTCCTCCTCGGGCAAGGTCGAAAGAATGAACCAGACCATCAAAAAGCAGCTAACCAAGCTCACTAGTGAAATCGGCATGCCTTGGACCAAATGCCTACCCCTTGCCCTGTTGCAAATTCGCACCCAGCCAAGGTGGGATTTGTACGTCTCCCCTTTCGAAATGCTGTTTGGCCTCCCGTTCCATGGGCCGAAGGGGGAACCTCCTGTATTCGAGTCTCGGGATATGTTTGTGCAAAAATATGTGGTGGCTCTGGGGTCTGCTCTATCTCGTTTACGCCAACAGGGACTTTTGGCACAGACGCCGCCCCTCGAGTTTGCGGTGCACACCGTCAAGCCGGGTCAATGGGTCCTGATTAAAAGCTGGAAGCAACGTACCCTCGAACCAACTTGGGACGGTCCCTTCCTGGTACTTTTGACGACCGAAACGTCTGTCCGTACGGCCGAAAAGGGCTGGACACATTACACTCGAGTCAAGGGACCAGTGCCACAACCGACGGAGGACAAACGAACCTCTCTGACAAAGGCATCTAAGGAACAGAGACCCTGGGAACGAACTAATCGGACTTTTGCGAGTCTAAAGGAACTGTGCCCTCGGGCTACGGGTGTCGCGAAAAAAAAAATGCGGTCAATTGTATTGTTAACTTGCTATGCCATTATCCTTGGGCTGGGTCATAGTGTGCGTGTTACCCAATTTGGCCTCTGGAAAAAAACAAGCAGAGGACCGTCAGTGGTTCTCCATCTCCGTGCTTGCCAACCAATCAACACAGACATTTAGCTTAGACCTATGTGAGTTGGTGCCCTGTAGGACTAAAAGTCAACTGAATCAAACTAAGCGGAACCTAGAGAGAGAAAGGGGATTCCAGGGTCAGACGTTCGTATTACAATTGTATGGTAGGGAAGGCCTAAATAGGCCTCCAGCCCCCGGGGTCCAGGCTATGGTATCAGTTGTCCGTGATCCCATCACCCCTGGACGGGATTGTAGTCAGAATCAGTGCAATCCGCTCTATCTGACCATAAAGAACTTGGAAAAGAACGAGGCGAGCCTTAATAGAACAATACTGGGTATTAGAGTTGGGGGCCAGGCAGGATGGGGGGGGGGGGGGGGGATGCAGCTGTGCTGCACGTATATCACGGTCATTGAAGCTGAGTCTAGGGGTTCATCCACCACTGATAAGCAGGAAAAGATTAGAATAATTGAGACGCCGGATTTGGAAAAGACCTTTGAAATAGAAACGGGATACGGGGAGGTGAATGCCTGGATGGAATGGGCCAAATATACTGTGAGGAGCATGAAAAAGAGTGATTGCTACGCATGCAGGAGTGCCCGCCCTAACCCTCAGGTGGTCCCATTCCCGCTGGGATGGGAGAAACACCCACGAGCCATGGACTGCATGATAAGACCGAGAGGCCTGGAACGACTCCACTTGTCGACCCTTGAGTTTGAAGTTTCCCCCCGTCAGGTCTGAGGGGGCGCCCCGCCCGCCATCATTCTCAGGGGTAACGGGTACGCACCAGGCCTGCATCTCTCGGACGGGACTACAGTGGGACGACGATGTGGGGACATTTGACAAGTGCAGCGGATCAATTCGGCTGGTCAATGAAACTACCGGGGGCGGGAATTACTCCCACATTCATGTGCCTAGGGCAGACCTCTGGTGGTACTGTGGTGGGAGGGTTCTGCGACAGACCCTGCCCCAAAAATGGACGGGCACTTGTGCAATCGTTCAATTGGCCATCCCATTCACCCTGGTATTCGAAAAACAAGAGCGACCCCGTTCTAGTGGAAGAACTGAGAGAGCTTTGGAGACCTCTTTCGATGATAACATATATTTAGATGCCATAGGGGTCCCCAGGGGTGTTCCTGACGAATACAAGGCTAGGAACCAGATAGCGGCGGGTTTTGAGTCGTCACTGTTCTGGTGGGTGACCATCAATAAGAATGTGGATTGGATTAATTATATTTACTACAATCAGCAGAGGTTCATTAATTATACCCGGGATGCAGTGAAAGGAATAGCAGAACAACTGGACGCCACTAGTAGGATGGCGTGGGAAAATAGGTTGGCCTTAGACATGATGTTGGCAGAGAAGGGGGGTGTTTGTGTCATGATAGGCACTCAGTGCTGCACTTTCATCCCCAACAACACAGCCCCTGATGGGTCCATCACCCGCGCCCTGGATGGACTCACCACATTGGCGGACGAACTGGCCGAAAACTCAGGCATCGACTCTGGCCTCACGGACTGGTTGGAAGCTTGGTTCGGTAAATGGACGGGGGTGGTCGTTCCCTTTCTTGTCTCATGTATAGTGGTGGCAGGAGTACTCACTGCCCTTGGGTGTTGCGTTATTCCCTGTGTCCGGGGATTAACTCAACGACTGATCGAAACCGCCCTTACTAAGAAGGATGTTCCCTATGGGCAGGTTGAACGAATAAATCTCGAGATGGAACAACGTGAATCCCTCTTGGGCGGGGGTAGTATTAGAGAAGGTCAGTTTGATGAACAAGCTCGGGAGTTATTAAATGCCCTGGAGAAGAAACTTACGGTTGAGAAATTACAGGCCGGAAGAAAAGACACGGGGGATTTGTAGGGGGTAGTGTAATTTTTAAACGGTTAGCTGCCTTTTAGTCTTTTCTACCTCATAGTAAACACAAGCAGACACTCGAAACTGTTGCCGGACCTCCCCCACGTTTATATGAATGAAACAGTTGTAACAGCTTTCCTCGATAGTTGAGAGACCGCCCTTAACCACAGTTGTACAACATCATCCATATAAGGGATGAACGGGAAGCTCGAACACTGATTGGCCAAGTGAATAACAAAATAATCGCAGGCACCAGAACCCAAATAAGGAAAACAGTGGGGAATCCTAGCACTCGTTGGTCAAGGCAGCAGTAGTAGACCCAGCCCACATATACATGTATATAATGCGTGGAGATTACTATGCTTGTGTGTATGTACCTTTGGGAACAGCACCCGACTTTGCAAAGTTGAATGAAAAAGTTTTGGACAGACTCCTCCGTGTCTTTGTTCCTGGGAAGGGAAATAAAAAGTGCCGTAGATGGGGCTGGACAGCCACTTATCTCGCACAAACACAGTGAGAATTTGTACATGGACCCAGAGGCGACAGTGAATGAATGCATTTTGTCAGTGCTCGTTGGGACAGGGTTGATATGAAATCGTGGAGATGCTCTGTGATACAATTAAATGAATGAGCATATATATAGAGAGGGATGGTTCTGAGTGGTGTGGCCTTCTTACAACCCAATAAATCTCCAAAGACGGTGGAAATGTATCTCAGTTTACCGAATGAGGTGATGGAGGAAGTAGCAGGTACACTTGCAAACATTTTCAAATCCCCTCTGGCCACAGGAGAGGTGTCGTCGGACTGACCATGTGGTACTGTTATTCAAGAAGGGACATGGGATATACCATACAGCTATAGGCCAGTCAGGCTAATATCGTGGGTGGGGCATCTGTTGGAAAATATTTTGGGAGGTTGAATTAATCAGCATTTAAAGAGACTGGAATTCATGAAGAACACTCAGAATGGTTGTGTTAAGGAGGGGTCAGGTCTTACCAATGGGATTGCACTTTTTAAGGAGGTGACCAGGTGTGTAAATAAGGGCAATGCTTTCCTGTCGCCTGCTTGGAGGTCAGTAAGGCTTTTATCAGGATCCATATTGGAAACTGATAGTGAACATAAAAACTCAAGATCCAAGGAATTTGGCGCAGAATGCTGAGTGGCAGGAAGCAGACAGTGATGGCCCAATTAGAAATCTCTGTCTGTTCATGTCTCACTGTCGGGGTCTTACTATGTGGTTGATAGAAAAGATTTAGATTTGAATGGTGGAGGGTTAATCATTGGGTTCATGAATGATATGAAGATTGTTGAGGTGATGAATACTGAGGAGGATAGTCTTAGATTACAGAAGGATGTAGATGTCCTTGTCAGATGGACCAATCAGTGGCAACGGGTGAGGTGCCTGAAGACTGGAGGGTGATTAATGATGTGACATTATTGAAGTAAGGCTGCAAGGAACAGCCATTGAACTATGGAGCTGTGAGCCTGATGGCAGTGGTGGGTAAGCTGTTGGAGGGCACTCTGAGAGACAACTTACATGCATTTGGAAAAGCAAGAATTGATTAGGGATAGTCAGCTTAGCTTTGTTTATGGAAATGATGTGTCCAACTTGACAGAGCTTTTGAATGGATGACCAAGGAGACAGATGAGAAGGGTTCACATGCGAGGTTGCTTAGTGAAAGGTTAGATGAGATGGCATCCAGGGAGAGAGGACAGCACGGTGCCACAGTGGTTTGATTCTAACTCCCGGTGACTGTCTGTGTGGAGTTTTCACATTCTCTCTGTATCTGTGCGGGTTGCCTCCAGGTGATCCAGTTTCCTCCCACCGCCCAAAGATGCCATGGGAAATGCAGCATTACAGGGATAGAGTAAAGGATGTGAGTCTGGGTGGGATGCTGTTCAGACAGTCAGTGTGGAGCCAATGGACCGAATGGCTTGCTTCGACACTGTAGCAATTCTAAAATTAATCCAGAGAGACAAGTAATGTTCTGGGGACCTGGGCTCCAATCTTGGACAGGGGTGGATGTGGGTCCTTCCAGTCTGAAGGGGTTTGAACACAATCTGAGGGGGGAGCTGGGCTGAGCCCTGAAGTGTTGAGGATGTGAATGTTTTGTGGAGAAACTGTCTCAGGGGCTTTGGGGGTTAAATACAATAAAGTGATGCTTTCTTCGGTATTGAGGGAGCACTTTCTGAGGTTTTGAGAGAGCACTTTCTGAGGTACTGAGGGAGAACTATCTGGCGGTACATTGTGCAGAGGGTAGATAGATGCAATTCCCTGAGGCACTCTGGTGTTGTAATTTGAAATGGAAGCCAGTCCCCATTTCAGAAGATTCAGATCATTTTAAACAATCAGTGAAAAATGACATCAGGATGTGTCTGAAACATGGTTTGGGGAAAAAACTTTCATCAATCTATTGTCACTTGTTGCTTGGAGACGTTTTAGAAAAGCAGGCACCCAAACAGACTAACACTGTCGATGCAAGAGGTGGTGCACAGGAAGATCCAACAAGTCATCTGTAGCTGCTGTCTGTCTCCCTGGAGCAGTCATCATGTGAGATCAGGGTTCAGTCCTTGGAGAAATCATTTTTCCAGCAATACCTCAACCATGCCTTTCCAGCCGTGCGTGTGTGTGTGTGTGTGTGAGAGAGAGAGAGAGAGAGAGAGAGAGACTGCCCGTGTTTGTGTGTGTGACAGCGTGGATGCATGTGTATCTCTGTGTGTCTGTATGTGTGTGCGTGAGAGAGTGAGAGAGAAAGCATTTGTTTATGTGGGAGTGTGTGACTGTGTGTGTGTTTGAGGGTGCGTGTATATGTGAGAGAGTGTGTCTGTGTGTGTGTGAGAGAGGTCCGTGTGAGAGATTGTGTCTGTGTGTCTGTGTGTATGTGACAATGTGCCTGTGTGTGAGAAGGACTGTGTATGTGCGTGAGAGAGAGAGTGTGTATGTGTGTGAGAGAGAGTGTGTCTATGCGCCTGTGTATGAGAGAATGAGTGTGTCTGTGTGTAAGAGACTGTGTGAGAGAGTGTGTGTATGAGAGAATGCGTAAGAGAGAGAGTGTGCATGTCTGAGTGTGTAAGAGACGGTGTGTGACAGTGTGTGAGTGAGAGTGTGTGTGAGAGAGTGTGTGTCCACATGTGTGTATGTGAGAGAGAGTGTGAATGTATGTGTGAGAGAGTGTGTCTGTGTGTGTTTGAGGGAGCGTGTGTCCGTGTGTATGTGTGTGTGAGAGAGAGTGTGTGCCTGTGTGAGCATGTGTGTGAGATAGTGTCTGTGTGTGTGAGTGAGAGAAAGTGTGTGTGCCTGTGTGAGAGAGAGAATGTCTGTGTATGTGAGAGAGTGAGAGTGTGTGCATGTGAGAGTGTGTGTGAGAGAGAGTGTGTATGTGTGTGAGAGAGTATGCCTGCGTGTGTGCTTTTGTCTATGTGTGTTTGTGAGAGAGAGATAGTGTGCCTGCGTGTGTCTAAAAGAGAGTGTGTGTGTGTGAGAGTGTGTCTGTGTGTGTGAGTGTGTGAGTGTGTGTCTATGTGTGTTTGTGAGAGAGAGGTAGTGTGCCTGTGTATGTCTGAAAGAGAGAGTGTGTCTGTGTGTGAGAGAGTGTGTCTGTGTGTGTGAGTGTGTGAGTGTGTGTCGATGTGTGTTTGTGAGAGAGAGGTAGTGTGCCTGTGTATGTCTGAAAGAGAGAGTGTGTCTGTGTGTGAGAGAGATTGTGTCTGTGTGTGTGTGTTTGTCTGTGTTTGTGCGAGAGAGTGCATCTGTGTATGTGTGTGAGTGAGAGAGTGTGCCTGTGTGTGTATATGTGTGTGTGAGAGAGTTGTGCCTATGTGTATGTATGTCTGAGAGTGTGTCTGTGTGTGTTTGAGGGAGCGTGTGTCTGTGTGTATGTGTGTCTGAGAGTGTGTCTGTGTGTTTTTGAGGGAGTGTGTGTCTGTGTGTATGTGTGTCTGAGAGGGTGCCTGTGTGTGTGTGAGAGAGAGTTGTGCCTATGTGTATGTGTGTCTGAGAGTGTGTCTGTGTGTGTTTGAGGGAGTGTGTGTCTGTGTGCATATGTGTGTGTGAGAGAGAGAGCGTGTGTAAACTAGCCAATCTTATCAGGTGCCCATGAATATAAAATCTAGCTGCTGTTTCAGGTGAATTGGTCCTTGTGTCTCCAAAGACACAAAGGATGCTTAACTGGAGGAAAGAGAGTGCTCTTCATTCCGGTGGGGATTCATCCAGTTAACCTTCCCCACACACTAACATCCCTCTGGCAATGCAATGAATAGTCCTGCACACAGTGCTCCAGGTACAAACAAAAGAAATGTCACCATAGTCTTACCAGAGCATGGGACAGCTCCTCATTACAGACCGGTGTCTGGTGGGGATTTAATCAGAGGGTCACCATGGCCCAGCTGAGGGGAGAGGTTGGGAAGGAGAGTCCTTCAGAGTAACTTCAGCTAGTGTGGAGAGCTAACTGACCAGCCAACTGAGCTAACTGACCTCACTCCAGGGGCATGCCGTGTATAACCCAATCATATCCAGACTCCACCTCAATAGGATCTAGGAGCAAGGCCATTCGGCCCCCACCCTAACCCAGAAGGGAGAGCACGGGAAGCTGATGAAGGAAACAAGCCCCTCCCATGTGGCCTTCTGAAATGGAGCTGGAGGACAGGGCAGACCTGGCCTGCTGTTTGCTTCCCCGTGACTGGCCTGCTCCACCTTACAGTGAGAGACTGAGGGGAATCTCGAGGAGATTTCACTTCTCACTGAGAGGCTCCAACTCCAATCCAAATCAGGCTGGTTCCCTCCGAGACTCAGGGAAGAAGAGAGAGAGAATCAAATTATTCTGCTATGCAGAATCATCAGACAGGAGCTGGAACCAGAGAGAGTGAACGCACACACACACACAGGTGCACACTCACATACAGACACAGACACGCACATGCACACACACACACACAAATTCAGGCTGTTTCTGGGAATTTTACCACAAGGGGCGAGCTCTATACTAAGGAGAGACAAAGGCGCAAAATACTAGAGAGGGGGCAGCTGCACAGTCCGATCCCATCGATCTCACTGCTTCCCACTCCCATGAGACCTCTCATGTCTATTTCTGTGTTCCCAGTTCTCTCTCCCACATCTTTCCTTCAATTCCTATCTCTCAACATTCTTCACATCTCTGCCCTGTTGACATTTCCCTGTAGATTCCCTTCCTTCAACACTCTGCCACTTTGTCACCGCACCATGTTTTTCAGGAATACTTAATCATTCAATCTTTTACAAAACCAACATCTTGCTCATCTCTCTCTGCAACTTTCTCTCAGCTCTGTGGGATCTTGCTATTCTTGTCTGTACATCATTCTCGCTGTATCGCAGCAGACCCCCCCCCCCCCTCCACCACCACCATCCAACTCTCTCAGCTCTATCACTCTGCTGCTGCAACTCCTCTATCTCACTCTGTCCTATATCACTCCCTGGGTTATCTCTCTTGCTGTCTATCTGACCTTCTCTCCATGTCTTCACCTTCCCTTTTTCACCTTGTATCTGTCTGATATTGTATTTCTCTTCCTGGGGTTTTACTCTCTCTCTCTCTCCCCCCCCCCCTTTCTCTCTCTGCCTCTCTCCTGCTCTCTTTCAGTTCTTCTCACTTTCTCTCCCTCCCTCTGTCTGCCTGTCTTTCTCTTGTTCTCTCCCTCCCTTTCACTGTCTGTCTGTTCATCTCTCTTTATCTCTTGTAGTTTCTCTTCCTCTTTCTCCCTGGACCTCTCTGCTCTGTCCTAGTGACTGGGGAAGGTACATTGAGAAGAGTTTGTCTCTTTAACGCTGGATGCAGTACAGTTAATGCAGGGGATCAACCTTTTCCTGGTCTCTTCCGGGTTTTACCCCGACTGTGGGGAGTGGATAGTGTAAGGGACATAAATTACTTTTCTCATTGAGTCTGAAATCAAGCAAAAGAGAAGGGGAGGGTTACAAAAAGAGAGAAAGAGACATGAAGAGAGTGGGGATGGAGAAAGTGAGGAGAGAGAGGTGGGCAATGAGAGATAGGGAGACGGAGAGAGTGAGAGAAGCACAGAGTAAGACAGAGAGGGACAAGAAGAAGGACACATATGGAAGGAGAAGGACAGTGTGTGTGGCTAGAGAATGGTTGCAGAGTGGGATCTTGCTGTGTTAGTCTCTGCACCATGTCCTCCAGCCCAGGAGCTGTGGGTCTACATGGGAAGGGGGAGAGTGGGAGACAAGGAGGGAGTGGGACAGCCAGAGACAGGAGGAGTGTTTGATGGGGTTTTGGGGTTGGTGGAGAAAGGAGGGTCTGTTGTCAGAGAGAGAGAGAGAGAGAAATTGAGGGAGGGATAGCATGAGATGCAAAGTCTGAGACAGGACAGAGAAGAGGTCTCCACAGAAATGATAGCCAGTGAGGCCATTCAGGGGCCAATCCTGAGGATCCTGAACAGGACCAGGATCATTTAATGGGGGAGGGGGGAGAATGGGCAGAAAAGACTCTATATGTGATGCAAACCTGTAATTCTGGCACTGGGAAATTGCTGTGCATGAAAACAGGCCAGTCAGTCAACCCAGACTCATTTACCTGTGTGAGAAAGTGAGAACTGCAGATGCTGGAGAGTCAGAGTTACAAAGTGTGGAGCTGGGGAAGCACAGCGGGTCAGCCAGGAGAGTCGATGGTTCAGGCCTGACCTGCTGGGCTTTTCCAGCTCCACACTTTTCCACTCAACTCCCTCTGCCCCAAGGAGTGGGGCTCACAGCAATGTTGGGGGCAGCGAAATATTCGGTGGGGCAATTACTTGGGAGGGAAGATATTTGGGGAAGGGGATATTTGGGAGGAGAGTGAAAATGGGGGGCATTGTATTTTTGAGGAGGTTCAAAATTAGGTGAGATCTTTCAGGTTTGAAATAGTGAATAACAGAAAGGGAGGGTGAGAAAAAGGGAGAGAGAGATCGAGAGAGTGGGGATGGAGAAGGGGGGGAGGAGAAAGATGGGCAGAGGGAGACAGGGAAAGGGAGAGAGTGAGAGAAAGACAGACAGAGAGAGAGACAGAAGGGCAGAGGGAGAGAGGACAGAGAGAGGGAGAGAAGGGGAAGTCAGACTGAGACAAACAGGAGTTAAAACATGGACAGACTGAAGGGGTGACACTCGTTATTCCAGTTGGTTTCCACTCTCTCTCGATGGTTTTTCACATTCCCTCTCTCCCATGCTCCTGGGTTTTGCTTCAGCCTCTCTCTCTCTCTCTCTCTCTCTGCCCGGTTTTGCCTCTGGGTCTGCCAAACTCTTTTCTCTCTTCCTCTCTCTCTCTCTGGATAGTCAGATGGTCTCTGTCTCTTGCCATGCTGGTCTCCTCAGAAGGCCTCCAGAGATTCAGGCAATCAATCTGCAGATGAATCCTGTTTTTGTTCATTTCTGGATGGTTTTCAGGAACTTTCTATCATTGTGACCAATTATGAGAATCCGTTAATAGTTTGAAGCATTGCCAATCATTTGGATGGCTTGTTGCTGTTAGTTTCTTCGTGTAGCAGGACCCGGTGCCTTCCTGTCTGGGCCCTCATTTGTTTGTTGGATACGTCTGTCCAGAATAACTGCTGCCTTTTACATTATGCTGTGTTTGCGCTGTGCCTGGTGAGCGGGTTTTGTGATTAGCGAGATTTCCTTGGCCAATAAACCTTGGCTGTCTATCTGTGTTTCAGCCAGGAGTTTGTGACATTTCCCCCAACTCATCCACTTGAATGGAAAGAAAAGAAGCTTATGCAATAAATTACAAACCTAATTTTATTAGCTGGTTATGCTTGTTGTCAGAGTAACCAGCTGTCTGTGCAATAGCCATTGTGTACATTGGTCAAACTGATGGTCTTATGGCTGATAAGTGATATCAAAAAATCTTGACAAAACAGAATCAGGCCGTTCGGCCCACTGAGTCCACAATGACCCTCTGAAGAGAATCCAACTCAGACCCACTCCCCCAATGATATCCCTGAAACCCCGCATTTCCTATGGCTATTCCAGCTGGCCCGAATATCCCTTGACACAATGGGCAATTTAACATGGCCAATCTGTTGTAATGGCAACTATGGGCAGGAAATCAATACTGGGCCCAGCCAGGAACACTCAAACACTGCAAATGAATGAAACTAAAGTGATCACCTGGGGAATTCCATCTACCTTCCAGTCCCTGAGGGTGTGTCCAGGCATTATTCACCATGATCGTACCCATCTGTTACAGCCTGCAATCCTAACCACCGGTATCCCGAGATATATCATGGTGAGTGCGGTTAGGGCTACAGCCGATGTGAGAAGAGCCGAATTCTTGGATAACATGCTATGGGAATGTCATGGTATGACCTGGTCCTTCACATTACGTAAGTATGGTCCCTGTCAATGTTCCCTCTATCTCCACAGTAAGTGGGAGGAAATCATGGTAGCCCATCCAAATACCTTTTTTTATACAACTCTGATAATTTGGACGTCATCCTAACTTTGTCACTTGGGTTAATTGGAATCCCTCATACCAAGCCCAGGTGTCCCAACGATAGTGTCCTGACAGCTGTTATTAACCCAGCCATTGGTCATTCACAGTGAGAGATGTTCGTGTAGGTGTTCTCCTGGAACAAATATTTACGCTCTCTGTCACGAATCCAGAATGGGATATTCCCTTGGCTGGCCCGCCTGAGTTCCTCCTTCAGCTGTTCCATCATTCTGTTACCGTAGATACTGCACAGGGTGTGGTTTAACAGCTCACCGTCACCTCTGCTTGGGCCCTGGATGATCTGGTTAATCGTTTTGGTGTGACCCTCCAGTTTGGTCTCTAAGTGATGGTTAACCTGATGTTCCACTAGTTGTCCCATGGTCTGAAGATAAGACCATAAGACATAGGAGTGGAAGTAAGGCCATTCGGGCCATCGAGTCC
Organism: Chiloscyllium punctatum; assembly: GCF_047496795.1. NCBI lineage: Eukaryota > Metazoa > Chordata > Chondrichthyes > Orectolobiformes > Hemiscylliidae > Chiloscyllium > Chiloscyllium punctatum. The sequence continues at coordinate 116,369 of NW_027309928.1, forward strand.
ACTCCACCATTCAATCATGGCGGATGGGCATTTCAACTCCACTTACCTGCATTCTCCCCTGGGTTTCCTTTATTCAGTCATTCTCAGGCTCATGAGAGAGTTGTTGGGTCAGGATCCTGAGTTTATTCTCCAAATTAGCAAAGTCAACGTACTGACCCGTAACACTCCTGCCCTGTATACCGTGGCTACATCATTAAGGAGTTCTCTTTTCATTCATCTGTTAATTACTGTTCTGGGTTTTCCCTCATATTTCCCTGCCCTTCATCCCATTATCCTGTGGGCCAGTTGGGAACATAATAATTTTAATGAGGAAGGATGCCATTCTGGTTACTGTACCCCTGATGCATTTATTATGATGAGTGTCAGTTTGTGGTAAATGTTATTGAACAAGGAATTCCCTGCGAGTTTAATGACTAGCCCATTACAAGAGCCTGATGTGTATGGGACAAGCTGTGGGAGGAGCCTTCCCTCCTGGTCTCAGCCGGTTTTTAATTTTGTTTCTGAGGAATTTTCCCTGATGGGCTTCCTGAGGTATCACTGTCTGAACTCTGACCCCTTGTCCGGGCTGTGTGCTCATTATCTCACGACCATACACCCGTTCTCGGGGAAACCCGACCAATCGGCTGTGATCCCTGAGCTCCTGTAACACAATGTGGAAATCCCTAAAGTTTATTTCGTATTCAGCGATTAATTAGCAGAGGGCCCAAGCCTCCTGCGACCACACCTCCTCCCTCACCTCCATCCAAGTTCCTAAAGGAGCCTTTCACATCCATCAAAGTTTTACCTGCACACCAACCAATATCATTTATTGTATCCGTTGCTCCCGATGCCGTCTCCTCTGCATTGGGGAGACAGGACGCCTCCTAGCTGAGCACTTTAGGGGACATCTCTGGGACACCCGCACCAATCAACCACACCGCCCCATGGCCCAACGTTTCAACTTCCCCTCCCACTCTGCCGAGGACATGAAGGTCCTGGGCCTCTTTCACCGCCGCACCCTCACCACCAGACGCCTGGAGGAAGAACGCCTCATCTTCCTCCTTGGAACACTTCAGCCCCAGGGCATCAATGTCGACTTCCCCTTCCCCCACCTTACCCCAGTTCCAAACTTCCAGCTCAGCACTGTCCCATGACCTGTCCTACCTGCCTATCTTCGTTTCCACCTATCCACTCCACCCTCCCCCGATCCTAACACCTTCATCCCCATCCCCACTCATCTATTGTATTCTATGCTACTTTCTCCCCATTCCGACTCTCCTCTCATTTATCTCTCCAACCTTCAGGATCTCTGGGTGTATTCCTGATGAAGGGCTTTTGCCCGAAACGTCGATTTTACTGCTCCTCGGATGCTGCCTGAACTGCTGTGCTTTTCCAGCACCACTCTAATCTAGAATCTCATTACAGAGGGCATCTGAGGGGTCGAATCCCAGGTGTCCCTCCTTCTTTCTGAGACACGGGAGACAGAGGCTTGGGCACAGTTTCTCATTGCGAAGAGAGGTGCAGGTCATATCCCTGAAAGCCCAGAAAAGGGACCCAGAGTCTCCGGGGGAAGCTGACGGGGGGAGGGGAGGGACATTCCACTGGTTGTTGTTCTGCAGTTATGTAGCGCCTCTACAGAATCTGCCTTATCCTGCCCTCGAGCAGTGAGGACGGCTGATTCCATCACATCACGGATGCCCCTCCCGAGCTGTTGGCCCTCAGTGAGAGCTGGATGGCCTGTTGGACTTAGGCACATGTCGATTAATTGAGTTTGCTCCTCAGCATCCACTCTGTGTATGACAGACTGTCGGTCAATCTCATCCAAACATGTATCTGGGATGGAGACGGGATGGTTTTGGTGCTGCCCACCAGCTGGGTACCTGGAATGGTTGTATATGGAGTAAGACCATCAGCTGTTTGACACTGGGTAACCACAGGGTTCATGGAATCTGAGTTCGGCTGTGTCTCAGGGCTGGGGGCAAAAGGTGCAGTTACCAGGGAGACAGGCAGTGGGAGTCTTCATCTGTGAGCGGGTGTGGATGTGTCAGTGTGGGGCCTGTCGTTATCTCCCTGGGGAGGTAGAACCCCAAAGGCACACATTATCCCATTCTGGGAGGAGTCCTGGTTCCCTAGGGATTGTATTTGTTCCTGGCACCTCCTAATAGGGCCTGATGTGTGTTGTTCCGTGTTGCAGGTGTACAGGACCCATGCAGCTGCTTGGAGCTCATACACTGTCCTTCCAGATTGTCAATGTAACCTGAGGCTGCCTCACCATCCCCAGAGACCCTCCTTTCACTGGATTGGGCTCTTCCCAATTGGAACTGGAGTAGTCCCATGTGGGTGAGATTTTCCTGCAACGTTCTGTCCTGCTCATTGTGTCGGAGACCTAGCTCGGTCACAGCCTGTAGGTTTCCCTGGGGTGACCGGATCCCAGCGGCCTTATCCCAACCGGGGATCCTCCAGGCTATCGGCAGTGGAGTGAGCCTTCCAGCTTCTTTCCCCAGCTCTCTATGGGCATCTCACCACAGCTCTTGTGCCAGGAATCCTTCACTGCAAGGCCAGGCTGGCTTCCTGTGAAATTCTGCAGGACTGTTTCACATTTGTCCCGACTCGTGTTCGTGTTGCTTTAGCCGTTTCTGTATTATGGGACAGGTGGGTATGTTTATAGAGACATAGGGTTCTACAGCATGGAGACAGGCTCTTTGGCCCAAACTGGCCCATCCACACTAACCCCGTTTCCCTGCACTTAGCCCATATCCTTCCAATACGTTCCTATCCATGTATTTGTCCAAGTGCATTTTAAATGTTATTAAATGTATCCCCCTCGAATACTTCCACTGGTAGTTCATTCGGTATGAGTACGACCGTTTGGGTAAAACCCTCAGGTTCCCTGTTAATCTTTCCCCTTTCAGCTTAAACTGATGCCCTTTCGCCCTCGATTCCCAAACCTTGGATAAAGACTGAGTGCATTCACCCTATCCATGCCTCCCATGATCTTATACACCTCTATAAGGACATTCCTCCCCCCCCCCCCCCCAACCCCCACCGTCAGTCTCTTACACACTAAAGAAAATGTCCTAACTTGTCTCTCTATAACTGTCTAGTTGAGTTCTGGCAACATCCTTGTAAATTTCTTCTGTCCTCTTTCCAGTACAATAACATCCTTCCTACAGCAAGGTGGGTAAAACTGAACACAATACTCCAAGTGCGGCCTCACTAACAGCCTGCACAACTACAACAGAACTTCCCAACTTCGATATTCCATGCCCTGACTGGCGAAGGGCTCATTGTGCCAAAGAACGCTAACAAATTTGTGAGGCATGGTCTCCCACGCACAAGGCTATGCTGACTACTCCCAATCAAAATCTGTATTTCCAAATGCATGTACATCTAATCTCTCAGAATCTTCTCAAGTAACTTACTGACCACACACGTTCGGCTGTCTGATTCTTGTTCCAGCTTTTTCTTTGCAGCCCTTCTCGAATAAGGGCACAACATTTGCTGCCCTCCAATCTTTGAGACCTCACCCGTGGCTAACGATGGTGCAAAAAGATCAGCCAGTGACCCCACAATTTCTTCTCTCGCCTCTTGCAGTGTTGTTGAATATGTTTGGTCAGGATCAGGAGATTTATCCATGTTCATACATTCTAATGCATTCAACATTTCCTCTCCTGTGATATGGACTGTCCCCAAGAGATCATCACTAACTTCCCCAAATTCCCAAGCCTTCATGTCCTTCTCCACGTTCAAAACAGAGGAGAAATAACTCCTGCGATTCTGCACAAACATGTCCGCTTTGGTCCTTGAAGGGTCCAGGTCTCTCTCTCTAGTTATTCTTTGTCCTTTACTATACTTCAAGAATCTCTTTGGATTCACCCAAATCTTCTCAGCCAAGGTGATCTGCCCTCCTGATTCCCTTCTTCAGTAAACCCTTGTATCCCCTATGTATCCCCAGGGATTCCCTTGACCCCAGCTGCCTGTACCTGAGCCATGCCTGCTTTTTTTCTGGTTAAAGCCTCAATGTCTCTTGTCATCCAGGGTTCCTTATTCCTGCCAACCTTGCTCTTCACACTCACAGGAACGGACAGATCTTGAACTGTAGCTGTCCCACATTTAAAGAACTTCCACCTACCAGAGGTCCAGTTGCCTGCAAACAAACTTCTCAAACCAACCCCTGCAAGCTGCTAGCTCACTCCGTCAGAATGTGCTTTGCCCCAATGTCGAATTAGCACCTGGGGAACATTCTGTCTCACTCCACAATGATTACAATATTAATAGAACTGTGATCACTGGTTCCAAGTGCTCCCCCACTGTCACCTCACTCCGAACATTCTGGTTGGGTTGTTTACCTTGTTTTTAGAAATAACTGGACATCACCATCAGCATCTCAATGTTCACTTGTGGGACTTTATCTCTTCCATATGAAGGAATGGGACCCAGAAATCTTTATTTAATCTGGCTCCCATCAAACTTCCCAGGAACAGTGCTGCCCAGGTTATCAGTGTTCCCAGCTAACTACAGCAAGGCACAGAAAGGATTCAAAGTGAATAATCACTGAAACGGTTCTCATGTAAATATTCCAGATGAGTTTGAGAATGGACTTAGATCTGGAGGAAAGCTTCCTCGAAGTGCCCCATCGAACACTCTGGAGATTGACAGCACATAGTGTTATCTCAATGTTGCCACAGTCAAATACACAAAGGAGAAAATGAGGACTGCAGATGCTGGAGATCAGAGCTAAAAATGTATTGCTGGAAAAGCGCAGCAGTTCAGGCAGCATCCACGGAACAGGAGAATCGACGTTTCGGGCATCAGCCCTTCTTCAGGAATTCTCCTGTTCCTTGGATGCTGCCTGACCTGCTGCGCTTTTCCAGCAACACATTTTCAGCTCAAATACATAAAGGAGAGGATTAAGTATTAATACCTGCATCTCTCTGACCTGATCTGGGAGAGATGGGTCAGGAGGGGGAGATTACTTTGTTGGGTGGGGGTCAGTCAGGGAGGGGGAGATTGCATTGTTGGGTAGGGGTCAGTCAGGGAGCGGGAGATTACAGTGTTGGCGAGGGATCAGTCAGGGAGGGGGAGATTACAGTGTTGAGGAGGGATCAGTCAGGGAGGGGGTGGTTGCTGCGTTGGGTAGGGATCAGTCAGGGAGGGGGAGATTGCAGGGTTGGGTTGGGATCAGTCGGGGGGGAGATTGCAGTGTTAGTTACGGATCAGTCAGGGATGGGGTGAGTGCAGTGTTGTGTAGGAATCAGTAAGGGAGGGGGAGATTGCAGGGTTGGGTAGGCATCAGATACGGAGGGGGAGATTGGAGTGTTGGGGAGGGATCAGTCAGGGAGGGGGAGATTGCAGTGTTGGGTAAGGATCAGTCAGTGAGGGGGTGATTTAAGTCTAGTTAGGGGTCAGTCAGGGAGGGGGAGTTTGCAGTGTTGTGTCAGCATCAGTCAGGGACAGTGTGAGTGCAGTGTTGGATAGGGATCAGTCAGGGAGGAGGTGATTGCAATGTTGGTTTGAGTTCAGTCAGCGAGCGGGAGATTACAGTGTTGGGTTAGGATCAGTCAGGGAGGTGAGATTGCAGTGTTGGGTAGGGATCAGTCAGCGAGGGGAGATTGCAGTGTTTGGTAGGGATCAGTCAGGGAGGGTGAGATTGCAGTGTATCTGGGGATTACTCTGGCGGTGGTGATTGCAGTGTGGGGCAGGGATCAGTCAGGATGGTGATGATTGCAGTGTTGGGTCGTGATCAGTCAGGGAGGGGGAGATTGCAATGCTGGATAAGGATCAGTAAGGAAGGGGTAGGTTACAATATTGTGTCAGGATCAGTCAGGGAGAGGGAGATTGCAGGGTTGTGTTGGGATCAGTCGGGGGGTGATTGCAGTCTTTGGTAGGCATCAGTCAGGTAGTGGACAGTGAAGAATGTTACTTCACATTACAATGGGATGGTGAACTGATGGGCCAATGGGCTGAGGAGTGGGGGATGGAGCTTAATTCAGATAAATAAGAAGCGCTGCATTTTGGGAAAGCAACTCTTCGCAGGACTGATACACTTAATGTTAATGTCCCAGGGAGTGTTTCTGAACAAAGAGACCTTGGAGTGCAGGTTAATTGTTCCTTGAAAGGAGAATTGTGGGTCGATAGGATAGTGAAGAATGTGTTTGGTATGCTTGTGTTTACTGATCAGTGCATTGAGTAGAGGAGTTGGGAGGTCATGTTGTAGCTGTACAGGATATTGGATAAGCCAGTTTTGGAATATTGTGTGAAATTCTTGTCTCCTCCCTCTCGGAAGAATATTGTGTAAATTGAAAGGGCTTAGAAAAGATTTGCAAAGATGCTGCCAGGGTTTGAGGATTTGAGCTACAAGGAGAGGTTAAATGGGCTGGGCCTGCTTTCCCTGGAATGTCTGAAGCTGAGAGGTAACCCATATGGAAGTTTATAAAACCATGAGAGGCATGGATAGGATTAACAGACAAGGTCTTTTCCCTGGGGTGGGGTAGTCCAGAACTGGAGGTCCTAGGTTCAGGATGAGAGGGGAAAGATAAAAAAGGAACCAAAGGGACAACGTTTTGATGTGGAGGATGTTGCGTGTATGGAATGACCTGCCAGATGAAGTGGTGGAGACTGGTACAATTACTGCATTTAAAAGGCATCTGGATGGGTATACGAACAGGAAGGGTTGAGAGGGATTTGAGCCAAGTGCTGGCAAATATGACGAGATTATGTTAGGATATGTGGGTGACGTGGATGAGTTGGACCGAAGGCCCTGTTTCTGTGCTGTACATCTCTATGACTGTAAACGTTTTGCACTGTCCATTACCAGCCATACACTTCACTGTTTCCCCTGTTTACCTTGGTCAGTTCTCCTCTCAAACACATGTTAATGGCTTTGGTTATGATTGTTGAGTGTGCTTTTTGGTCACTTTAAAAATCTATCATCTCGCTGAATTCCACTACACTACAATTTCCCAGAGGATATCTCAGTGTGACATTACTGCTTCCCACAGCGTCATCACCCAACGGTCGATCTGAGATAGCCACCTCCCTGGCCGTTTGCACAATTCAAAGAAACACTGACACAAACATTCAAAGAGGAGTTCGGAGAACATCACTTTTGCCGTTGTGACTGTCCCAGATTATACAAAGACTGAAGTCTCCCAGAATTATCACAGTGCCTTTGCAGTACACAGGAATTCATTGGAATGTGGAACAGGGTTGAGCAATGAAATGCTGTTAGGCAGCCTCTAAACTGTTCTCCTGCTTGTGTTTTTGACACGTGTTACCCAGAATCTGCATTCAGACTGATTCAGCTTCATCATCTGAGGCCAAATGCTTTCTCTGTAATGCCTTTGTTACCCATTACTGTCAGGGTTACCCATCCTGCACGACCTGAGACCCCTCAAGGAGGTGTACAATAGAATATTCATGTTCCACCTTTTGTTCAGCCTGTCACCACTAAATCTCATTTATCTCTGTGCCACAGTCCATCCACCTTATTGCAGAGACTTTATCCAGTCCAAAAAAGAACATTACAATTGACTCTTTCCACAATATCTTGTCACAGTCCAATTCACTGATGTACAGTTTCAGTTAAACTCTGTCTCTTAATGTTCCTTTCTGCTTCTCTTCAGCTACATTGCCATTTCTCTTTGGATTTGGAAAGCTTCTTTCACCTGAATCCACTGCATCCTATCTGTCAGCTTAAAGTCCTGCCCATAAGCTTACCGATATGATTGGCCAGGACACTGCTCCCAGGGGTGGGGTAGTCCAGAACTGAAGGGCCTAGGTGCAGGTGAGAGGGGAAAGATATAAAAGGAACCTAAGGAACAACTCCCAGCAGTGTTGTATTTAATTCACTCATGGGATGTTGCTGTCTCTGGCTGGCCAGCATCACATGCCCACCCCGAGCTGCCCTTGAGCTGTGTACCTTGCTGGATCATTACAGAGATCAGTTTAGAGTCAACCCCATCGCTCTGGGTCTGGATCATGTGTAGGCCAGACCCGCTGTCTATAATAGATTTCCTTCCTAAAAGGATATTAAGCAGTTAGATGGGTTATACTGGACACCGGCATTAACATCTGGATGAACAGTCGGGTGAGAATAGCACGAGGCCATCACCTGTCCCACTTGTAGCTCACCTGTCACTGAGTACTGACCCCGTGCACTATGAATCACAACCCTTTCATCATGACCATTGTGTGATCCTGATATCTTCCTGCACTCTGGTGATATCACTCAGTCTCTCTCCATGTGGTATCCCTCACTGTGTGGGCCTAATTGCAGCCTCTGTCAGCGTCTCTCACTCTTGCAGATACTCCAGATCCTGAGCCAATGGAATTCCCCATTCCAGAGAGACACAGCAGCACAGGCCAGGGATGGAGACTGGGATTTTCCAGATCCTCCATGTGTAACCCTCACTGCATCAGTCTAACTTCCCATTCTGTCTATTTATCTGTCACCTGCAGGTAATCAGGATGTTCTGTCTCAGCCGAATTCCTAACTCCTGTCTCGTCCTTTACCGCATCAAAGACGCTTGGTCAGCCAGAGAGAAATAGAGAGGGAGGTCTGGAGCCTTCAGTAAATCCTGCAGCCGGTAAGATCACTCACAGTAAACAGCACAGAGGCGTTTAGTGGCCTTCTGTATTCAGACCCGGAAGACAGGACATGGACATAGAGCTGGGTAAGGAACAGCTACATTCTAGGCTTCATTCACATCATCTAGTAAGGGTCCTGTTCTCACCACTGCTGTACTGGTCCTCCCTGAGACATCTCTCTCTCTCTCTCAGACTCTCTGTCTCTTTTTCTCGATCCCCTCTCTCACTCCCTCACTATCTATCTCTCACCCTCTCACTCTCATTCTCTCTCTCAGCCCCCCTCTCACCTTCTCTTTCTATCTCTCTTCCCCTCACACACACTCTCTCTCACCCACTCACTCACTCTCCACCTCATCCCTCTCTCTCACCTGACTCTCTCTCTCCCCCCTCGCGTGCCTCTCACTCATACCCCTCTCTCTCTAGCTCACCTTGTATCTTTCCCTATCTCGCTCTCCCCCTCTTTTTATCTTTCTATCTCTCTTTCTCTATCTTGTCCCCTTATCGCACACTCTCTCTCGATCTCTCAGACTCTCTCTCATTTCCGTCCCCTCACTCACTCACTCACACTTGCACCTCTCTCTGTCTGTCTCTCACTCACCCACTCTCTCGCCCGTCTCTCTGGCTCGCACCTCGCTCTCCCCATCTCTCACCCTTCAGTTTCTCTCTCCACTCTCTCTCATTTTCTCCCCCATCTCCACCCCCTCTCTGCCCCCTTTCTCCCCCCACTCTCTCTCCCCACGCACTCTCCCCCACGCTCTCACCCCTCTCTCTCCCCCTCCCCTCACTCTCCCCCTATCGACCCACTCTCTAGAACCCCCTCTCTCAGCCCTCTTCTCTCGACCCCCTCACTGTCCCCCCTCTCTCCACACACCTCTCACAACCGCTCCCTTCGAAATCCCTCACTCGACTACCCCCTTTCGACCCCCTCTCTCGACCCCTGCACTCGACCCCTTTCTGTCCCGTTCTCTCTCTCTAATCCATCTCCCTCTAACCCCTCTCTCTCCCCTATTTTTCCCCTTCTCTTTCCCTTTTTCTCTCCCCTTCTCTCTCCCCTATCTCTCCCGGTACCTCTCCCCTATCTCTCCCCAATCTCTCCCCCAATCTCTCCCCCTTATCTCGCCCCTTATCTTTCCCTCTCTCTCTGCCCCTCTCTCTTCCCTCACTCTTTCTTCCCCCTCTCTTTCTTTCCCCCACCTCTCTCTCCCCCACCTCTCTCTCACTTACCTCTCTGTCTCCCTCACCTCTCTCTCACCACCTCTCTCTCCCCTCTCTCTCCCCTCTCTCTCCCAATCCCTCTTTCCCCTCACTCTCTCTCCCTCACTCTCTCCTACTCCCCCTGTCCCCCTCTCTCACCCCCCTCTCTCGCCCCCTTCTCTCTCCACCCTCTCTCTTTATCCTTCTCAATACTCCCCTCTCTCTACCCCTGTCTCTCTACCCCCCGTCTCTCTCTCCTCTCTCTCTCCACTCTCTCTCCCCTCTCCATCTTCCCTCTCACCTCTCTCCATCTCTTCTATCTCCATCTCCCCCCTCTCTTCCCCACTCTCGCCCCCACTCTCTGTCTTCCCCCTCTGCCTTCCCCCCTTTCTGCCACCCCTCTCTCCCCACGCTCTGTCTCTCGCTCCCCCCTCGCTATCGCCCTCTCTCTCTCCCTCTCTCTTTTCCAATCTCTTGCCTCCTCTCCTGCCTCACTCTCACCTTTCTCTTTCTCCCCCTCTCTCTCCCCCTCTCTCTCCCCCACTCTCTCCCCACTCCGTGTCTCTACACCTCTCTCTCTCCCCTCCCTCTCTTCCCCTCCCTCTCTCCCCTTCCTGTCTCCCCCTCTCTCGCCCCCTCTTTTGACCCCCTGACTCTGTCACCTGACTCCCTCTCCCGCTCCCCCTCTCACTCCCTCCCTCTCTCTCTCTCCCCCACTCTTTACCCCCCCTCCCCCTCTCCCCACACTCTCGACACCCTCTCTTCCCCACCTCAATCCCCCCACTCAATCCCCCCACTCAATCCCCCCACTCACTCCCCCACTCTATCTTCCCCCTCTCTCTCCCCCTCTCTCACCTCTCTTTCTCCCTCTCTCCCTCCCCTCTCTCTCTCACACCCTCTCTTTCTCCCCTCTCGCTCGTCACCCACTCTCGCCCCTCGCTTTCTCGCTCGCTCTCCACCTCTCCCTTCCTCTCTTTTTCTCCCTTTCTCTGCCAATTTCACTCACCTCTCACTCTCCCTCTACCTTGCCTCCTCTCTCTCTCCACTCTCTCTCCCCGCTCTCTCTCCCCCTCTCTCTCTCCCCCCTCTCCCCCTCTCTCCCAATCTCTCTCTCCCCCTCCTCTCTCCCCTCTCTCCCCCTCTCTCTCCCCCTCCTCTCTCCGCCCTCCCTCCCTCCCCTTCTTTCTCTCCCACTCCCTGTCCCCCTCTCTCGCCCTCTCTCTCACCCCACTTCTCTCCCCCTCTCTTTTTATCCTTTTCACTACTCCACTTCTCTACCCCTGTCTCTCAACCCGTTCTCTCTCTCTGTCTCTCTCCCCCTATCTCTCCCCTCTCCATCTTCTATCTCCCATTCATTGTCCCCCCCCTCTCCATCTCCCCCTCTCTTGCTCCACTCTCTCCCACGCTCTCTGACTTTCCCCTCTCTCCAACCTCTCTCATCCCTCTCTCGCCACCTCTTCCCCCTCTCTCCCCTCTCGCCCCTCTCTCTCCCCCTCCTCTCACCCTCTCTCTTCCCCTCAATCTTTCCCCTCCCTCTCCCCCTTCTCTTTCCCACCCTCTCGCACCAATCTCTCACCCCACTCTCTCCCCCTCTCGCTCTCCACCCTCTCTCTCCCCCTCTTTCTCTCCCCCCTCTCTGTCCCCCCTCTCTCTCTCCCCTCTCTCTCTCTCCCCCTCCCTCTCTCACCCCCTCTCCCTCCCCACTCCCTTTCTCTCCCTCTCTTTCTCCTCTCTCTCTCTCACCCTCACTTCCCCTCGTTCTCTCCACTCCCTTCTCTCCCCTCCCTCTCTCCCTCTCTCACACCTGTCTCTCGAGCCCCTCTCTCTCTGCCCTTCCCTCTCTCCCCTCACTCTGTCACCTCGCTCTCTCTCCCCCTCTCATCCCCTCTCACTCGCTCTCCCTGCACTTCACCCTCTCTCCCTACCCCCTCTCTCTATACCCCCTCACTCTCTCTCCCCCTCTCTCTTCACTAACACTCTCCCCACTCTGCCACCGAACCTTCTCCCCTCTCTCTCCCGCTCTCAGTCCCTCCTTCTCTCACCCTCTCACTCTGCCCCACTCTATCCCCCACTCTCTCCCTCACTCACTACCCCTTCTCCCACACTCTCTCCCCACACTCTCTCCCTCCACTCACTCCCCCATTCTCTCCTCCAGTCTCTCCCCCACTCTCTCCCCCATCTCTCCCCCTCTCTCTCTCGCCCCTTCTCTCTCCCCCACTCTGTCACGCCTCCCTCTCTCACCCACCAATCTAGCCCCCAGCCTCTCACCCCCACTCTCTTGTCGGGTCTCATTCTCCCCCTCTCTCTCTCTCCCTTCCCCCTCTCTCCCCCCACCACACTCTCTCTCTCTCCCTCTATCTCTCCCCCTCTCTCCCCGCTCTCTCTCCCGCTCTCTCTCCCCCTCTCTCTCTCCCCCCTCTCCCCCTCTCTCCCCATCTCTCTCTCCCCCTCCTCTCTCCCCTCTCTCCCCCTCTCTCTCCCCCTCCTCTCTCCGCCCTCTCCCTTGACCCCTCTCCATTGGCCCTACTCCCCTCTTTCGCCCTTCTTCTCTCTGCCCTTGCCTCTCTTCCCATCTATCACTTTCCTCCTCTCTCTTCCCCTCTCTCTCTTTCCCCGACCTCTCTCACCCACACTTCTCTCTCACTCACCTCTCTTTCTCCCCCACCTCTCTGTCTCGCCTACTTCTCTCTCTCCCCCATCATTGTCTCTCCCCCGGCTTCTCTCTCTCTCCCACATCTCTCTCTCCCCGCTCTCGCCCCCCTCCCTCGTCCCCTCTCTCTCCCCCTCTCTCTCGCCCATCTCTCTCACCTTTCTCTCACCTCTCTCCCCCCTCCTCCTCTCTCTCCCCCTTTCTCTCTCCCTCTGTCTCTCTCTCTCTACCCACTCACTCTCCCTTACTCGCTCTCCCCCACTCTCTCCGCCCTCCCTCTCTCCCCCTCCCTCCCTCCCCTTCTTTCTCTCCCACTCCCTGTCCCCCTCTCTCGCCCTCTCTCTCACCCCACTTCTCTCCCCCTCTCTTTTTATCCTTTTCACTACTCCACTTCTCTACCCCTGTCTCTCAACCCGTTCTCTCTCTCTGTCTCTCTCCCCTCTATCTTTCCCCTCTCCATCTTCTATCTCCCATTCATTGTCCCCCCCTCTCCATCTCCCCCTCTCTTTCTCCACTCTCTCCCACGCTCTCTGACTTTCCCCTCTCTCCAACCTCTCTCATCCCTCTCTCGCCACCTCTTCCCCCTCTCTCCCCTCTCGCCCCTCTCTCTCCCCCTCCTCTCACCCTCTCTCTTCCCCTCACTCTTTCCCCTCCCTCTCCCCCTCTCTCTTTCCCCCTCTCTCGCACCAATCTCTCACCCCACTCTCTCCCCCTCTCGCTCTCCACCCTCTCTCTCCCCCTCTTTCTCTCCCCCCTCTCTGTCCCCCCTCTCTCTCTCCCCTCTGTCTCCCGTCTCTCTCTCTCCCCCTCCCTCTCTCACCCCCTCTCCCTCCCCACTCCCTTTCTCTCCCTCTCTTTCTCCTCTCTCTCTCTCACCCTCACTTCCCCTCGTTCTCTCCACTCCCTTCTCTCCCCTCCCTCTCTCCCTCTCTCACACCTGTCTCTCGAGCCCCTCTCTCTCTGCCCTTCCCTCTCTCCCCTCACTCTGTCACCTCGCTCTCTCTCCCCCTCTCATCCTCTCTCACTCGCTCTCCCTGCACTTCACCCTCTCTCCCTACCCCCTCTCTCTATACCCCCTCACTCTCTCTCCCCCTCTCTCTTCACTAACTCTCTCTCCACTCTGCCACCGAACCTTCTCCCCTCTCTCTCCCGCTCTCACTCCCTCCTTCTCTCACCCTCTCACTCTGCCCCACTCTATCCCCCACTCTCTCCCTCACTCACTACCCCTTCTCCCACACTCTCTCCCCACAGTCTCTCCCTCCACTCACTCCCCCATTCTCTCCTCCAGTCTCTCCCCCACTCTCTCCCCCATCTCTCCCCCTCTCTCTCCCCCTCTCTCTCTCGCCCCTTCTCTCTCCCCCACTCTGTCACGCCTCACTCTCTCACCCACCAATCTAGCCCCCAGCCTCTCACCCCCACTCTCTTGTCCGGTCTCATTCTCCCCCTCTCTCTCTCCCCCTTCCCCCTCTCTCCCCCCACCACACTCTCTCTCTCTCCCTCTATCTCTCCCCCTCTCTCCCCGCTCTCTCTCCCACTCTATCTTCCCCTTTCTCTCCACACGCTCTCTCTTTCTGCCCCCCTCCCCCCTCTCTCCCCACTCTCTCTCCCCCCTCTTTATCACCCTCTCTCTCCCCCTGTCTCGCCCGCTTTCTCATCCCCGTCTCGCCCCCCTCACTCGCCACCCTCTCTACCCTTCTCTCTCTCTACCCGCTCTCCCTACCCCTCTCTCTCGCATTCTCTCTCCCCCTCGCCCCTCTCTCTCTCCCCCTCTCTCACCCCCTCTTGCCCCCCTCTCGCTCGCCTCTCTCGCCTCCTTTTGCACTCCCACTCTCCCCTCTGTCTCCCTCTCCCTCTCACTCTCCCCATCTCTCTCCCCATCTCTCTCCCCTCTCTCTCCCCGCACTCTCTCCCCCTTTCTGCCCCCTCTCTAATCCACTCCCTTTCTCCCTTCATCTCCCTCCCCCTCTCTCTCCCTCCGTCTCTCCCCCCTCCCCATCGCTCTCCCTCTCTGTCTCCCCCTCTCTCCCCCCCAACTCTCCCCTCTCTGTCCCCCACTCTCGCCCCTCTAACCCCTCTCTCGTCTCCCCTGCTCTCCCCCTCCCTCTCCCCTCTCTCAACCACAATCTCTCATCCCCTGTCTCTATCAGAACTCTCTCTACCCCGCTCACCCTCTCTCTCTACCCCTCAAACTCTCTCTCCCCCTCGCTCTTCACTAACTCTGTCGCCTAAATCTCTCGCCTCTCTCTCTCTCTCCGTCTCTCACTCCCTACCTCTCTCACCCTCTCACTCTCCCCTCTTTCTCCCCTCTCTCTCCCACATTCTCACACTCTTTCTTTCCCCTTCTCTCCACCTCCCTCGCCCCTTCCTCTCCTTCCAACTCTCTCTCCCCGTCTCTCCCCCCCTCCCCGTCGCTCTCCCCGTCTCTCTTCCCTTCTCTCTCCCCCTCCCTCTCCCCTCTCTCTCTCCGCCTCTCACTCCCCCACTCTCTTTCCTCACTCTCTTCCCCCACTCTCACCCCCATCTCTCTCGCCTCTCTCTCCCCCCGCTCTCACCCCCTCTCTATCGGCCTCTCTCCCCCTCCCTCGCACCTTCCTCTCCCTCGCCCACTCTCTCCCATTTCTCACCCCTCTCTCTCCCCCCACTCATCCCCTTTCTGTCCCCCCTCTCACCCTCCCTCGCACGTTCCTCTCCCTTCCCCCCCTCTCTCCCTGTCTCTCCCTCGCCCTCTCCCCTCTCTCTTTCCCCCTCTCTCTCCCCATCTCTCTCCCCCCACTCTCTCCCCCCCTCTCTCCCCCACTGTCTGCCCCCTCTCTCTCACCCCCGGCTCTCTCACCCCCGTTCTCTCATCACCCTCCCTCCCATCTCTCCCCCTCTCTCTCCCTCGCTTCCCTTTTTCTCCCCTCTCTCTCTGCCCCCTCTGTTTCCCCCCCTCTCCCCTCTCTCATCCCCCTCTCTCACCCCCCACTGTCGCCCACTCTCTCTCCCCCTCTCTCCCTCTGTCTCTCCCGCCTCAACCCGTCACTCTACCCGTCTCTCTCCCCCTCTCTCTCCCCCTCTCTTGCCCCCCCACTCTCTCCCCCACTCTCTGCCCCCTCTCTGTAACACCCCGCTCTCTAACCACCACTCCCTCAGTCCCTCTCTCTCACCTCCCTCTCTCCCCTCTCTCACGGTCTCTTTCTCTCTCGCCCTGTCTCTCCCACACTATCGCTCCCCCTCTTTCTCCCTCTCCCTCTCCCGCACTCTCTTCCTCCTTTCTCTCCACGCACTCTCTCTCTCTCTCTGCCCCCTATCTCTCCTGTCTCTCTCCCCTCTCTTTCCCTGCTCTCTCTTCCCCACTTTTTCTCCACACTCTCTCTCACTGTCCCCTCTCTCTCTCTCCCCCTCTCACCTTCTGTCTCGCCCCCTCTCTCACCACCCTCTCTCGCTCCCCTCTCTCGCCTCCTCTCTCTCCCCTCTCTCTACCCTTCTCTCTTGCATCCTCTCACTCCCCCTCTCTCTCCCCTCTCTCTCACCCCCTCCCGTTCCCCCTCGCCCGCCTCTCTCACTCCCTCTCGTGCCCCCCTCCCCTTTCTCTCCCTCTCACTCTCGCCATCTCTTTCCCCATCACTCTCCCCATCTCTCTCCCCCTGTCTGTCTCCCCCTGATTCTCTCCCTCTCTCTCCCCTCTCTTTCCCTCTCTCTCTCCAACTCTCTCTCTTCCTCTCCCCCTTTCTGCCTCCCTCTCTCTCATTCCCCACTCTCTCACCTCCGCTCTCTCACCCCCGCTCTCTCGCCCCCTCTCACCCCTCTCTCTGCCCCTCTCTCTCCCCCACTCTCTGCCCCCCTCTCTCTCATTCCCCGCTCTCTCGCCCCCGCTCCCTCGCCCCCCCTCTCTCGCCCCCTCTCTCCCCTGTCTCACTCTTACCCTCTCTCTCCCCATTTATCTCTGCCCTCTCCCTCCCTCTCACTCTCCTGCTCACTCATCCCCCTTTCTCTCCACACTCTCTCTCTCAGCCCCCTCTCTCTCCACCTCTCTATCCCCCCGCTCCCCCTCTCTCGCCCCCCTCTCTCATTCCCCTGTCTCGCCCCCTCTCTCACCCCCCTGTCTTGCCCCACTCTCTCGCCACCCACTCTCGCCCTCTCTCTTGTCCCTTCTCTCGACCCCTCTCGCTCTCCCCGTCTCTCCACAATCTCTCCCCGTCTCTCCCCCTCTCTCTATCCCCTCCCTCTCCCCCTCTCTCTACTCCTTTCTCTCGCACCCTCACTCTCTCCCTCTCTCTCCCACTCTTTCTCCCCCCTCTCTCACCCCATCTCGCCCCCTTGCCCGCTTTTCACACCCCCTCTCGTGCGACCTTTCTCCCCTCTCTCTCCCTCTCACTCTCCCCATCTCTTTCCCCATCTCTCTCCCCATCTCTCTCCCCTCTCTCCGCGCGCTCTGTCCCCCGTCCCTTACACCCTTTCTATCCGCCTCTCTCCACCTCCCTCGCCCCTTCCTCTCCCTCCCCCTCTCTCTCCCCGTCTCTCCCCGTCACTCTCCCCATCTCTATCCCCTCTCCCCCTCTCTCTCCCCTTCTCTCTCCCCGTCTCTCTCTCCCACCCACTCTCTCCCCTCTCTCTCTCCGTCTCTCTCTCACCCCCTCACACCCCCACACTCTCCCCATCTCTCTTCCCCCACTTTCTCCCCCCCTCCCCGTCTCTCCCCGTCACTCTCCCCATCTCTATCCCCTCTCCCCCTCTCTCTCCCCATCTCTCTCCCCCCTCTCTCTCCTACACACTCTCTCCCCTCTCTCTCTCCCTCTCTCTCTCACCCCCTCACACACCCCCACAGTCTCCCCATCTCTCTTCCCCCACTTTCTCCCCCCGCCCTCTGCCCCCTCTCTCCTGCCCTCTCCCCCCTCCCTCTGTCTCCCTCTCTCCCACCCACTCCCTCCCCACTCTCTCTCCCTCTCTCCCGCCTCACTCACCCCAACACTCTCCCCATCTCTCTTCCCCCACTTTCTCCCCCGGCTCTCTGCCCCCTCTCTCCCGCCCTCTCTCACTCCCTCCTCCTCCCCCCTCTCTCCCGCTCCCTGTCTCTCTTCTCTCTCTCTGTCTCTCTTCCCCCTCTCTGTCTCTCTCTACTGCCTTTCTGTCTTTCCCCTCTCTCTCCCCCTCCCCTCCTCTCTCCCCTTCTCTCTACGGTCTCTCTCAGCCCCTTTCTCAGCACCTCTCTCTCGCACCTCCTCTCACTACCCCTCACTCTCTCTCTCCCCTCTCTTTTCACTAATTCTCTCCCCCCACTCTGTCACCTAACTCTCTCCCCTCTCTCTCACTCCCACCCTCCCTAACCCTCTCCCTCCACCACTCTCTCCACCACTCTCTCCCCCCACTCTCTCCCCGCACTGTCTCTCCCCACTCTCTGTCCCCCTCCCTCTTCCCCCTCCCTCTGTCCGCCTCTCTCTCCTCTCTCTCCCCCACTCTTCCCTCTCTCTCCCCCACTCTCCCCCACTCTATCTCTCCCCCTCCCTCTCCCCTCTCTCTACCGCACTCTCTCACCTACTGTCTCTATCCCATCTCTCTCTACCCCTCTCACGCTCTCTCTCCCCTCTCTATCTTCCCCTCTCTCTCTCTCGATTCTCTGGCCACCTCCCTCTGTTCCCCTCTCTCTCCTTTTCTCTCCCCCCGACTCTCCCCTCTCTCTCCCCCACTGACCCCCCTCGAACACCTCTCTCCCCTCCCCCTCACTCCACCCTCCCTCTCCTCCTCTCTCCCTCCCCAATCTCACCCCCACTCTCTCCCCACACTGTTTCTCCCCACTCTCTCCCCACACTCTGTCTCCCCTCCTTCTCTCCCCTCTCTTTCTCCCCCCTCTCTCTCCCTCCACTCTCTGTCCCCCTCCCTCTTCCCCTCTCTCTGTCCGCCTCTCTCTCCTCTCTCTCGCCCCACTCTCCCCTCTCTCTCCCCCACTCTCACCCTCTCTCCCTCTCCCCTCCCTCTCCCCTCTCTCTACCCCACTCTCTCACTTCCTCTCTCTATCCCATCTCTCTCTACCCCGCTCACCCTGTTTCTCTACCCCTCAAAATCTCTCCCCCTCTCGCTATTCACTAACTCTGTCGCATAAATCTCTCCCTTCTCTCTCCCTCTCTCACTCCCTCCCTCTACTCTCCCCTCTCTCTCCCTGCTTTCTCTTCCCCTCTCTCACCCCCTTTCTGTCCCCCTCTCTCCACCTCCCTCGCCCCCTTCCTCTCCGCCCCCTCTCTCTCCCCGTCTCTCCCCCGTCCCCATCGCTCTCCCCATCGCTCTCCCCGTCACTCTCGCCCTCTCTCTCTCCCTCTGTCCCTCCCCTCTATCCCACTCTCTTCCCCCAACACACTCCCCTGTCTCTCCCCTCGCTCTCACCCCCTTTCTGTCCCCTCCTCCCCCTTCCTCGCACCGTCCTCTCCCTCCCCCTCTCTTGCCCCGTCTCTACCCCCTCTGTTGCCCCGTCTCTCGCCCCCTCTCTCTCCCCTCCCTCTCCCCCTCCCTCTCCCACCTCTCTCCCCCTCTCTCCCCCCTCTCTCCCCCTCTCTCTTCCCCCACTATCTCCCCTCTCTCTTGCCCTCCCCGTCTCTCTTCCCTCTCCCTAGCTCTCTCTCTCTGCTGCATCTCTCTCTTCCCCCTCTCTCCACACCCCTCTCACCCCCTAACCCCTCTCACCCCTCTCCCCTCCTCTCTCGCCTTCTCTCTACCGTCTCTCTCACCCCCTGTCTCTACACCTCTCTCTTTCACCCTCTCTCTCTCTCTACACCACACTCTCTCTCTCCCCCCTCTCTTCACTAACTCTCCCCCCGACTCTGTCACCTAAGTCTCTCCCCTCTCTCTCACTCCCTCCCTCACTAACCCTCTCCCTCCCCACTCTCACCCTCACTCTCTCTCTGCACTCTCTCTCCCCACTCTCTCTCCCCACTCTCTCCCCCACTCTGTCCCCACACTCTCTCTACCCCTCCCTCTCTCCCCCCTCTCTCCCCCTCTGTCTCCCTCCACTCTCTGTCCCCCTCCCTCTGTCACCGTCCCTCTGTCCGCCTCTCTCTCCTCTCTGTCCCCCACTCTCCCCCTCTCTCCGCCTCCCCTTCTCTCTCCCTCCCTCTCCCCTCTCTCTCTACCCTGCTCACCCCCTCTCTCGACCCCCAATCTTCCTCTATCCCTTTCTCTCTTCACTAACCCTCTCTCCCACTCTGTCGTCTAAATCTCTCCCTCTCTCTCCCTCTCTCACTCCCTGCCTCTCATGCTCTCACTCTCTCCTCTCTCTCCCCCACACTCTTTCCCCACTCTCTTTCCCCACTCTCTCCCCCACTCTCTTCACCCACTCTCACACCATCTCTCTCCCCTCTCTCTCTCCCCCTCTCTCTCTCCCCTCTCTCTCCACCCATCTCCCCCTCCCTATCTCACCATCTCACTCTCCCCCTCTCTGTTTCCCACTCTTTCTCCACTGTCTCCCCCAATCTCACTCCCCCTCTTTCTCTCCCCCTTTCTCTGTCCCTTTCTTTCTCCACACCCCCCTGTCTTTCCCTTTTTCTCAACTCCCACTCTCCCCCTCTCTCACTCCACGCTCTCTCACAACCTCTCTCTCACACCCTCTCTCTCCCCCCTCACACTCTCCCCCTCTCCCCCTCTCTCGCCTCTCCTTCTCACCTCTCTCTATCACCCTTTCTCTCTCCTCCACACTCTCTCCCCCTCTCTCTCCAGCCTCTCTCTCCCTTCTCTCTCCCCTCTCTCCGCCTCTTTCCCCAACTCTCTCTCTACCCCCTCTCTCCCCCCTCTCTCTCGCCCCCTCTCGCACCCTCTCTCGCCCCCACTCTCCGCCCCTCTCCAGCCCCCACTCTTGCCCCCACTCTCGCACCCCTTAACCCCTTCTCACCCCCTGTCCCGCCCCCACTCTCGCCCACAACTCGTCTCCACTCTCTCCCCTCTCCCTCACCCCTCTCTCTCCCCCTCTCTCACACCATCTCTCTCCCCCCTCTCTCATGCCCCTCCCCCTCCCACTCTCCGACCTCTCTCGCCCCCTCTCCCTCTCTCTCCCCTCTCTCTCCCCTCTCTCTCTCTTCCACTCTCTCTACCCCCCTCTGTCTCTCTCCCTCGCTCTATACCCCTGTTTCTCTACCCTTTCTCTCTCACCCCTCTCTTTCCACCCTCTCTTTCTCCCCTCTCTCCACCTCCCCTCTCTCCATCTCCCCTCTTTTTCACCCCACTCTCTCTCGTCTCTCTCCTTCCTCTCTCTTTCTCCCTCCCCTCTCTCCCTCCCCTCTCTCTCTCCCCGGTCTCTTACCCTGCTCTCTTACCCCAATCACTTACCCCAGTCTCTCTCCCTTATCTCCCAACGCACTCTCACCCCCACTCTCCCTATCCACTCTCCACCCCCACTCTACCCAAACACTGTCCGTCTCCCACTATTTCCCCCCACTCTCTCCACACCACTATCTCCCCCCACTCTCTCTCCCCCCATTGTCTCCCCTCACTCTCTGCCCCCTCTCTCTCCCTCTCTCTCCTCTCACTCTCCCTCCTCTCTCGCGACCCCTCTCTCTCCCCCTCTCTCTTCCCCATCTCTGTACACCCTCTCCCACCCCTCTCTGCCCCCACTCCCTACACCCACTCTCTCCCCCTCCCTCTCTCCCCCTCTTTCTTTCCCCCTCTCTCCCCTCTCTCTACCCACTCTCTCCCCCTCTACCCCCTCTCTTCCCACCTCTCTTGCCTCTCTCTCTCTCTCACCCCCTCTTTCTCCTCTGACTCTATCCCCTCTCTCACCCTCTGTCTTCCCACCTCATTTGCCCCTCTTTCTCATCTCACTCTCTCACCCCTCTCTCTCCCCCCACACTCCCCTCTCTCTCCCCACACTGTCCCCCACTCTCTCTCTCCCCACTCTCTCCCCCTCTCTCTTGCCCTCTCTCTTCCCCTCCCCTTCTCTCTCCCGCCTCTCTCCTCCCTCTCTCTCCCCCCTCTCTCTCCCCCCTCTTTTCCCAACACTCTCTCTGTCCCCTCTCTCCCCCTCCCCCTCTCTCCCCTCTGTCCGCCCTCTCTCTCGCACCCATCTCTCGTCCCCTGTCTCGCACTCCTGTCTCGCCCCTTCTCTCTATCCCCCTCTTTCGCCCCTCACCTTCGCCCCCCCTCGCCCCCCACTCTTGCCCACCCTCTCACCCTCCACTCTTGCCCCCACTCTTGCCCCCACTCTCGCCCCCCCATCGTCTACACTCTTGCCCCTCTCTCTCCCCTTCTCTCTCCCCTTCTCTCTCCCCTCTCTCTACCCCTCTCTATCCCCCTCTCTCCAGCCCTCTCCCCTTCTCTCCCCCATTTCTTCACCTCTCTCTTCCCCCTCTCTTTACCTCCCTCTGTCTCTCTCCCCTCTCTCTCTACCCTCTCTTCCGATTCCTCTCCCCTCTCCAACTCCCGTCTCCATCACCCCTCTCCCAATCTCCACTCTCTTCCCTTCTCCCCTCCCCTGTCACCCCTCTCTCCTCCACTTTCTCCCACTCTCTCTGTCCCCGCGCTCTCTCCCCCTCTCTCACCCCTCTCTTACCCCCTCTCCCCCTCTCCCCCCTCACTCCCTCCCCTCTCTCGACCCCTCTCTTGCCCCCCTCTCTCGCCCACCTTCCTCGATCCCTCCCTCTGCAACCTCTCTCGGCCACCTCTCTCTACTCCCCTCTCCCTGCCCCCTCTCTGTGCTGCTCTCTCTCTCCCCCTCACTCTGTCCAGCTCACTCTCCCCCTCCCCTCTTTTCCCCTCGCTCCCTCGCCCCTCCTTCTCCCCCGCTCTCCCACTAGCTCTCTAACCCCTCTCTCACTTCCCATTCTCTCTCCGCCCTCTCTCTCCATGCCTCACTCTCTATCCCATCTCTCCTCCTCCCCCTCCCTTTCCTCCTCACTCACTCTCTCTACCCCTCACTCTCTCCCCAAACTCTCTCTTCACTAACTCTCTCCCCCAACTGTCACAGAACTTTGTCCCCTTTCTCCCTCCCTCACTCACCCTCTCACTCTCCCCATCTCTCCCCCCGTCTCCCCCTCTCATCAACCCCCGCTCTCATCCCACTCTCTCCCCTCCTCTCTCTACCCTCCTCTCTCTCGCCCCATCTCCCCCCTCTCCCCCTCTGTCTCCCCCTCTCACTCTCTCCCCTTCTCTCCCCTCCTCTCTCTCCCCTCGTCGCTACTCCCCAACCGTCTGTCTCCCCCCTCTCTCCACCACTGTCTCCCCCGTCTCTCTCCTCTCTCTTGACCCCCTTTCTGTGTCCCCCTCTCTCTCTCTGTGCCCCACTCACACTGTCCCCTAATTCTGTCTTTGTTGCACTATCCCCACGCTCTCTGTCCCTCCTGTCTCTCTGTGACCCCTCTCTCTGACCCCTCTCTCTGCCTCCTCCTCTCTAACACCCCTCCTCTTCTCCCCCTCCTCTCTGTCCCCCCTCCTCTTTGACCCCTCTCTCTCTGTTCCTCTCTCTCTGTCCCCCCTCGCTGTGCCCCCGTCTGTCTATTCCCCTCTCTCTATCCCCCCTCTCTCTCCGTTCCACTCTGTCTGTCCCCCTTCTTTCTGCCCCCCTCCTCTCTGTTCCCCCTCTCTCTGAACCCTCCTCCCCCTCTGTCCCCATCTCTCTGTCCATCCCTCTCTGTCCCCCCACTCACTGTCCCCCTCTATGTCCACCTTTTCTCTTCCCCCTCTTTTTACCCCCCTCCTCTCCCCATCCCTCCCCTCCCTCTCTCCCCCCACTCTCTTGCCCCCACTCTCTGTCCCTTCTCTCTCTGACCGCCTCTCTCACTGTCACCCAATCTCTCTCTCTCTCCTCTCTCAGACCCTCCATCTCTCTGTCCCCTTCTCTCAATGCCCCCTCTGTCTCCGTTGCCCTCACTATGTCTCCCTCTCTCTGTCCCCCTATCTCTCCGTTGCCCTCTCTCTGTCCCCTTTGTCTCTCCCCCCTCTCTCTGTCCCACCCTCTCTGTCCCCGCTCTCTCTTCGTTCCTCTCTCTCTGTCCTCCCCCTCTGTGTCCCCTCTCTCTCACCGTTCACCTCTTTCTCTCCCCCTATTTCTGTCCCCCCTCTCTCTCGGTTCCCCTCTCTCTGTCCTCTCTCTGTCAACACCCTTTCCGCTCCCGTCACCCCCTCTCTCCGTTCCCCACTCTCTGTCCCCCCTCTCTCTATCCCCTCTCTCTGTCCCCATCTCTCTGTCCCCCTCTCTCTGTTCCCCCTCTCCCTGTCCCCCTTTCTCTGTCCCCCTGTCTCTGTCCCCCTCTCTCTGTCGCCCCCTCTCTGAACCCTCTCTCTCTGACCCCCTTTCTCTGTCCCCCTCTCTCTGTCCCCCCACTCTCTGTCGCCCAAATGTCTGTGCCCCCTCTTCCTCTGTCCCCATCTCTCTCTGTCCCTCCCTCTGACCCTCCTCTCTCCATCCCTCCCCTCTATGTGCCCCCTCTCTATCCCACTCTCTCTGTCCCTTCTCTCTATTCCTCCTCTCTCTGTCCGCCCTCCCTCTGTCCCCCTCTCTCTGTCCCCATCTCTCTGTCCCCCTCTCTGTCCCCGTCTCTCTGTCCCCCCCTGTCACCTCTCTCTCTGTCCCCCTCTCAATCCCCCCCTCTGCACCCCCTCTCTCTGTCCCTCCTCTCTCTCTGTTCGCCCTCTCTCTGTCCCCCTCTCAATCCCTCCCCTCTCTGTCCACCCTCTCTGTCCCCCCTCTCCCTGTCACCCTTCTGTCTGTCCTCCCTCTCTCTGTCAACCTCCTCTCTGTCCCCATTCTCTCTCTCCACCTCTCTCTCCCTGTCCTCCTCTGTCTGTCCTCCTCTCTCTGTCCACCCTCTCTCTCTTCCCCCTCTCTTTACCCCCCTCTCTCTCCCCATCTCTCCCCTACCTCGCTCCTCCACTCTCTTGTCCCCTTCTCTCTCTGTCCCCTCCCTCTCTGTCCCCCCCTCTCTGTCCCACCCTCTCTCTGTCCGTCCCCTCTGTCCCCCTCTCCCTTTCACTCTCTTTCTTTCTCCCGGTCTATTAGCCACCTTCTTTCTGTCCCCCTCTCTCTGCGCGCCCTCTCTCTTTCCTCCCCTTTCTCAATGTCCTCCCACTCTCTGTCCCCACTCTCTCTCGGTACCCCTCTCTCTGTCCCCTCTCTCTGTACCGCCCGCTCTGTCACCCTCCTCTCTGTCCCCACTCTCTCTGTCACCCTCTCACTCTGTGCCTCCCTCTCCCTCTGTCCCGATTTATCTGTCCACCCCTCTCTCTCTGTACCCCCTCTCTGTTCCCCTCTCTCTGTCCCCCCACTCTCTGCACCCTTCTTTCTGTCCCCTCTTTCTCTTCCCCTATCTCTACCCCCCTCTATCCCCTATCACTCCACCCTCTCTCTCCCCCCACTCTCTTGTTCCCCTCTCTCTCTGTACCCCCTCTCTCTCTGACCCCCTCTCTCACTCTGACCGCCCCCTTTCTGTCCCCACTCTCTCTGTCCCCCTCTCTCTCTGTCCCCCCGCTCTCTCTGTCCTCTCTCTCTCTGACCCCCTCTCTCTCTGTCCCCCCGTCACCCCTCTCCCTTTGTCCCATCTCTCTGTCCACCCCTCTCTCTCTGTTCCCCTCTCTCTGTCCCCCCACTCTCTGCACCCCTATCTCTGTCCCCCTCTCTTCCCCCTCTCTCTACCCCTCTCTCTCCCCTGTCACTCCACCCTCTTTCTCCCCCCACTCTCTTGTCCCCCTTTCTATCTCTCCCCCTCTCTCACTGATCCCCCATCTCTCTCTGACCGCCCCCTCTCTGTCCCCCTTCCCTCTGTCCACCTTCTATCTGTCCCCCCTCTCTCTGTCCCCTCTTTCTTTGCCCCTCCCTCTGTCTGCCCCCTCTCTCTCCTTCCCCCCTCAGTCTCATTCTCCCCTCTCTCTGGCACCCCCTCTCTCTGTCCCCCTCTCTCTGTCCCCACTCTCTCTCTGTCACCCCTCTCTCTTCCCCCTCTGGCCCCCCTCTCTGACCCCCTCTCCTTCCGTTCCCTCCTCTCCCTGTCCCTCTTTGTCTACACCCCCATCCCCCCACTCTCTGTCCCCCTCTCTCTGTCCCCCTCTCTTTGTTTCCCTCTCTCTATCCCCACTCACTCTGTCCCCTTCTCTCTTTCTCCCCCCTCTCTGTCCCCCCTCCCTAATTGTCCCCCCCTCTCTCTGTACCCCCTGTTCCCCTCTCTTTGTACACCTCTCTCTGCCCCCTCTGCCGCCCTCTCTCTGTGACCCCCACTCTCTCTGTCCCCCCACCTCTCTCTGTCTCTCCCTCTCTCTGTCCCCCTCTCTCGGTTCCCTCACTTGCTGCCCCTCCTTCTCTCTGTCCCCCCACTCTCAGTCTGCCCCCTCTGTCCCCTTCTCTCTTTCCCCCTCTCTCTGTCCCTCCCTCTCTGTCCCCCTGTCCGTCCCTCTACTGCATCCCCGTCTCTGTCTCCCATCTCTTACTGTCCCCACTCTCTCTGCCCCCTCTCCCTGTCCCCCCTTCACCCTGTACACCCCCTCTTTCCCCCCTTCTCTCTCCCCCTCTCTCTGTACCATCTCTCTCTGTCCTCCCTCTCTCTCTGTCTCCCTCCTTCTCTGTCCCCCTCTCTCTCCCCCCCCCCCCCGGTCTGTCCCCCGCTTCTCGGTCTCAACCCTTTCTCTGCCCCCTCTCTCTGTCCCTCTCTCGGTCCCTCTCTCTCTGTCCCCCTGACTCTGACCACCCTCTCTCTGTTCCCCTTCTTCCTGTGTTCCCCTCTCTCTGTCCCCCCTCTCTCTCTGTCCCCCCTCTCTGTCCCCTTCACTCTCTGTCACCCTTCTCTCTGTCCCCACTCTCTCTGTTCCCCCCTCTCTCTGCCCCCATCTCTGTCCCCATCTCCGTCCCTCCCCTCTCTGTCACCCTCTCTCTATCGCCCCTCTCTCGGACCCCCCTCTCTGTCACTCCCCTTCCCGCCTTCTCGGACCCAGCCATCTCTATGTACCCCCTCTCTCTGTACCCTCACTCTCTCTGTCCCCCCTCTCTCTATCCCTCTCTCTCTGTGTCCCTCTCTCTCTCTCGCTGTCCCCCTCTCTGTCGCCATGCTCTCTCTGTCCCCCCTCTCTCTGTGTCCCCATCTCACTCCGTCCTCTCTCTATTACCTCTCTCTCTCTGTCCCCCCGTTCCGCCCTCTGTCCCCCACTCTCTCCATCCCCCACTCTCTGTCCCCCTCTCTTTGTCTCCCACTCTCTCCATCCCCCACTCTCTGTCCCCCACTCTCTGTCCCCCACTCGCTGTCCCCACTCTCTCTGTCACCCTCTCACTCTGTCCCTTCCTCTCCCTCTGTCCCATCTCTCTGTCCACCCCATCTCTCTGCTCCCCTCTCTCTGTTCCTCTCTCTCTGTCCCCCCACTCTCTGCACCCCTCTCTCTGTCCCCCTCTCTTCCCCCTCTCTCTACCCCTCTCTCTCCCCTGTCACTCCACCCTCTTTCTCCTCCCACTCTCTTGTCCACCTTTCTATCTCTCCCCTTCTCTCACTGATCCCCCATCTCTCTCAGACCGCCCCCTCTCTGTCCCCCTTCCCTCTCTCCCCCTTCTATCTGTCCCCCCTCTCTCTGTCCCCTCTTTCTTTGCCCCTCCCTCTCTCTGTTCCCCCCCCCCTCTCCTTCCCCCCTCACTCTCATTCTCCCCTCTCTCTGGCACCCCCTCTCTCTGTCCCTCCTCTCTCTGTCCCCACTCTCTCTCTGTCACCCCTCTCTCTTCCCCCTCTGGCCACCCTCTCTGACCCCCTCTCCTTCCGTTCCCTCCTCTCTCTGTCCATCTTTGTCTGCACCCCCATCCCCCCGCTCTCTGTTCCCCTTTCTTTGTTTCCCTCTCTCTGTCCCCACTCTCTCTGTCCCCTTCTCTCTTTGTCCCCCCTCTCTCTCTGTCCCCCTTCCTAATTGTCCCCCTCTCTCTGTACCCCCCCGTTCCCCTCTCTTTGTACACCTCTCTCTGCCCCCTCTGCCGCCCTCTCTCTGTGACCCCCACTCTCTCTGTCCCCCCACCTCTCTCTGTCTCTCCCGCTCTCTGTCCCCCTCTCTCGGTTCCCTCTCTTTCTGCCCCTCCATCTCTCATCCCCCCACTCTCAGTCTGCCCCCTCTGTCCCCTTCTCTCTTTCCCCCTCTCTGTCCCTCCCTCTCTGTCCCCCTGTCCGTCCCTCTACTGCATCCCTGTCTCTCTCTCTCCCATCTCTTACTGTCCCCACTCTCTCTGCCCCTTCTCCCTGGCCCCCCTTGACCCTGTAAACCTCCTCTTTCCCCCCTTCTCTGTCCCCCCTCTCTCTGTACCACCTCTCTCTGTCCTCCCTCACTCTCTGTCTCCCTCTCTCTCTGTCCTCCTCTCTCTTTCCCCCCCTCTCTCTGTCCCCCGCTTCTCGGTCCCAGCCCTCTCTCTGTCCCCTCTCTCTGTCCCTCTCTCGGTCCCTCTCACTCTGTCCCCCTGACTCTGACCATCCTCTCTCTGTTCCCCTTCTTCCTCTGTCCCCCTCTCTCTGTCCCCCTCTCTCTCTTTCCCCTCTCCCTGTCCCCCTCTCTTTACCCCTCTCTCTGCCCCCTCTATCTGTCCCCCCCTCTCTGTCCCACGCCTCGCTGTCCCCTTCACTCTCTGTCACCCTTCTCTCTGTCCCCCTCTCTCGGTTCCCTCTCTTTCTGCCCCTCCATCTCTCATCCCCCCACTCTCAGTCTGCCCCCTCTGTCCCCTTCTCTCTTTCCCCCTCTCTGTCCCTCCCTCTCTGTCCCCCTGTCCGTCCCTCTACTGCATCCCTGTCTCTCTCTCTCCCATCTCTTACTGTCCCCACTCTCTCTGCCCCTTCTCCCTGGCCCCCCTTGACCCTGTAAACCTCCTCTTTCCCCCCTTCTCTGTCCCCCCTCTCTCTGTACCACCTCTCTCTGTCCTCCCTCTCTCTCTGTCTCCCTCTCTCTCTGTCCTCCTCTCTCTTTCCCCCCCTCTCTCTGTCCCCCGCTTCTCGGTCCCAGCCCTCTCTCTGTCCCCTCTCTCTGTCCCTCTCTCGGTCCCTCTCACTCTGTCCCCCTGACTCTGACCACCCTCTCTCTGTTCCCCTTCTTCCTCTGTCCCCCTCTCTCTGTCCCCCTCTCTCTCTTTCCCCTCTCCCTGTCCCCCTCTCTTTACCCCTCTCTCTGCCCCCTCTATCTGTCCCCCCCTCTCTGTCCCACGCCTCGCTGTCCCCTTCACTCTCTGTCACCCTTCTCTCTGTCCCCACTCTCTCTGTTCCCTCCTCTCTCTGCCCCCATCTCTGTCTCTATCTTCGTCCCTCCCCTCTCTGTCACCCTCTCTCTGTCGCCCCTCTCTCTGACCCCCCCTCTCTGTCACTCCCCTTCCCGCCTTCTCGGTCCCAGCCATCTCTATGTACCCCCTCTCTCTGTCCCCTCACTCTCTCTGTCCCCCCTCTCTCCATCCCTTTCTCTCTGTCCCCCTCTCTCTCTCTGTCCCCTTCTCTGTCCCCGTGCTCTCTCTGTCCTCGCTCTCTCTGTGTCCCCATCTCACTCCGTCCTCTCTCTATTACCTCCCTCTCTGCCCCCCCGTCCCGCCCTCTGTCCCCCACTCTCTCCATCCCCCACTCTCTGTCCCCCTCTCTTTGTCTCCCACTCTCTCCATCCCCCACTCTCTGTCCCCCACTCTCTGTCCCCCTGCTCTCTGTCCCCCTCTCTCTCACGTTCTCTCTGTCCCCGTCTTTCTCTGTCCCCACTCTCTGTACCCCCTCTCTCTTCCGTTCTCTCTGTCCTCATCTCCCTCTCCCCCTCTCTCTGTCCCCCTCTCTCTCTGTCCCCCACTCTGTCTCCACGCGCTCTCTGTCCCCCCCCCCCGTCTCTGTGTCCCCTTCTCAATCCCTCCTCTCTTTCAGCTCCCTCTCTGTTTTCCTGTCCCCCCCGTCGCCCACTCTCTCCCCCGTCCCCCCCTCTGTCCCCCACTCTCTCCATCCCCCACTCTCTGTCCCCCACTCTCAATCGCCCTCTCTCTGACCCCCTCTCTCTGTCCCCTCTCTCTCTCTCCCAGTCTCTGTCCCCCTCTCTCAGTTCCCCCTCTCTTTGTCCCGCTCTCTCTGTCCCCCCTCTCTCTCGGTCCCCCTCTCTCTGTCCCCCACTCTCTGACCCCTCTCTATACACCCCTTTCTCTCCCCGTCTCTCCCCTACCTCGCTCCCTCCACTCTCTTGTCCGCCTCTCTCTGTCCCACCCTCTCTCTGTCCCCACTCTCTCTTTCCCCCTGACTCTGACCACCCTCTCTCTGTCCCCACTTCCTCTGTCCCCCTTCTCCCTGTCCCCATTCTCTCTGTTGCCCCTCCCTCCGCCCCCATCTCTGTCCCCCATCTCCGTCCCTCCCCTCTCTGTCACACTCTCTCTGTCCCCCCTCTCTCTGACCCCCCTCTCTGGCCCCCCTTCCCGCTTTCTCGGTCCCAGCCCTCTCTATGTCCCCCCTCTCTCTGTTCCCCCTGTCTTTGTCCCTCTCTCTCTCTGTCCCACCCTCTCTCTGTCCACCTCTCTCTGTCCCCCACTCTCTGACCCCTCTCTATACACCCCTCTCGCTCCCCATCTGGCCCCTACCTCGCTCCCCCGACTCTCTTGTTCCACTCTCTCTCTGTTCCCTCCCTCTCTGACCCCCCTCTCTATGTCCCACCCGCTCTGTCCCCACTCTCTCTGTCCGTCCCCTCTGTCCCTGTCTCTCTTTCCTCCTCTTTCTTTCCCCCGCTCTCTCTGCCCCCTCTTTCTGTCCCCCACTCTCTTCGCCCCCATCTCCCTGTCCCCCTCTCTCAATATCCCCCCTCTCTCTGTCCCCACTCTCTCTCTGTCCCCCCTCTCTGTCCCACCCGCTCTGTCACCTTTCACTCTGTCCCCAATCTCTCTATCACCCTCTCACTCTGTCCCTCCCTCTCCCTCTGTCCCCATCTCTCTGTCCACCCTCTCTCTCTCTCTGTAACCCTCTCTCTGTCCCCCCTCTCTCTTCCCCCTCTCACTACCACCCTCTCTCCCCTATCACTCAACCCTCTCTCTCCCCCCACTCTCTTGTCCCCACTCTCTTGTCCCCTCTCTCTCCCCCTCTCTCTCTGACCCCCCTCTCACTCTGACCACCCCTTCTCTGTCCCCTATCTCTCTGTCCCCCCTCTCTCTATCTGTCCTCTCTTTCTTTGCCCCTCCCTCTCTCTGTGTCCCCATCTCACTCCGTCCTCTCTCTATTACCTCCCACTCTGTCCCCCCGTCCCGCCCTCTGTCCTCCACTCTCTCCATCCCGCACTCTCTGTCCCCCTCTCTTTGTCTCCCACTCTCTCCATCCCCCACTCTCTGTCCCCCACACTCTGTCCCCCACACTCTGTCCCCCAATCTCTGTCCCCCTGCTCTCCGTCCCCCTCTCTCTCACGTTCTCTCTGTCCCCCTCTTTCTCTGTCCCCCACTCTCTGTCCCCCCTCTCTCTCCCGTTCTCTCTGTCCTCATCTCTCTCTCCCCCTCTCTCTGTCCCCCCTCTCTCTGTCCCCCACTCTGTCTCCACGCGCTCTCTGTCCCCCCTGTCTCTGTGTCCCCCTCTCACTCCCTCCTCTCTCCCAGCTCCCTCTCTGTTTTCCTGCCCCCCCCTCTGTCGCCCACTCTCTCCCCGTCCCCCCCTCTGTCCCCCACTCTCTCCATCCCCCACTCTCTGTCCCCCTCTCTCAATCGCCCTCTTCCTGACCCCCTCTCTCTGTCCCCTCTCTCTCTCCCCCAGTCTCTGTCCCCCTCTCTCTGTTCCCCCTCTCTCTGTCCCCTACTCTCTGACCCCTCTCTATACACCCCTTTCTCTCCCCATCTCTCCCCTACCTCGCTCCCCCACTCTCTTGTCCCCCTCTCTCTCTCTGTCCGCCTCTCTCTGTCCCACCCTCTCTCTGTGTCCCACTCTCTCTTTCCACCTGACTCTGACCTCCCTCTCTCTGTCCCCCACTTCCTCTGTCCCCCTCCCGGTCCCCCTCTCTCTCTCTGCCCCCAATCTGGCTCCCCCTCTCTGTCCCCGTCTCTCTGTCCCCTTTCTCCCTGTCCCCATTCCCTCTGTTCCCCCCTCCCTCCGCCCCCATCTCTGTCCCCCATCTCCGTCCCTCCCCTCTCTGTCTCCCTCTCTCTATCCCCCTGGTCTCTGTCCCCCCTCTCTCGCCCATTCTCTCTGTCCCCTCTCTCTCTCTGTCCCCCTCTCTTTGTCCCCCTCTCTCTGTACCCCCCCTCTCTCTGTCCCCCTATCTCTGTCACCCTCTCTTTGTCCCCCTCTCTCTGTCACCCTCTCTCTCCTGTTCTCTCTGTCCTCATATCTCTGTCCCCCTCTCTCTGCCCACCTCTCTCGCTGTCCCCCTCTCTGTCCCCACGTGCTCTCTGTCCCCCCGTCTCTGTGTCGCCCTCTTACTCCCTCCTCTCTCTGTCACCTCCCTCTCTGTCTACCCACTCCTCCCTCTGTCCCCCACTCTCTCCCTCTTCCCCCCCTCTGTCCCCCTCTCTCTGTCCCCCACTCTCTGTCCCCCTCTCTCTGTCCCCCACTCTCTGCCCCCTCTTTCTGTTCCCCCTCTCTTTGTCCCCCTCTCTCTCTGTCCCCCCTCTCTCTGTCCACCTCTCTCTGTCCCCCACTCTCTGACCCCTCTCTATACACCCCTCTCGCTCCCCATCTGGCCCCTACCTCGCTCCCCCGACTCTCTTGTCCCACTCTCTCTCTGCTCCCTCCCTCTCTGTCCCCCCTCTCTATGTCCCACCCGCTCTGTCCCCACTCTCTCTGTCCTTCCCCTCTGTCCCTGTCTCTCTTTCCTCCTCTTTCTTTCCCCCGCTCTCTCTGCCCCCTCTTTCTGTCCCCCTCTCTCTTCGCCCCCATCTCCCTGTCCCCCTCTCTCAATATCCCCCCTCTCTCTGTCCCCCCTCTCTGTCCCACCCGCTCTGTCACCATTCACTCTGTCCCCAATCTCTGTCACCCTCTCACTCTGTCCCTCCCTCTCCCTCTGTCCCCATCTCTCTGTCCACCCTCTCTCTCTCTGTAACCCTCCCTCTGTCCCCCTCTCCCCTATCACTCAACCCTCTCTCTCCCCCCACTTTCTTGTCCCAACTCTCTTGTCCCCCACTCTCTCTGACCCCCTCTCTCACTCTGACCACTCCCTCTCTGTCCCCCTTCTCGCTGTCCCCCCTCTCTCTGTCCTCTCTTTCTTTGCCCCTCCCTCTCTCTGTCCCCCTCTCTCTCTATCCGTCCCCATTCTCTCTCTTTCTCCCCTCTCTCTGGCACCCCCTCTCTCTGTCCCCAATCTCTCTCTGTCCCCACTCTCTTTCTGTCACCCCTCTCTCTTCCCCCTCTGACCCCCTCTCTCTGACCCCCTCTCCCTCTGTTCCCTCCTCTCTCTGTCCCCCTTTCTCTTCCCCCCAGTCACCCCGCTCTCTGTCCCCCTGTCTCTGTCCCTCTCTCTCTGACCCCACTCTCTCTGTCCCCCCAACTGTCTCTATCTCTCCCGCTCTCTGTCCCCCTCTCTCGGTCCCCTCTCTCTCTGCCCCTCCTTCTCTCTGTCCCCTCTCTCCCCGTCTCTCATTACCCCTCTCTCTGCCCCCCTCTATCTGGCCTACTCGCTCTGTCCCCCGGTTTCTCTGTCCCCTTCACTCTCTGTCCCCATTCTCCCTGTCCCCACTCTCTCTGTTCCCCCCTCTCTCTGCCCCCATCTCTGTCCCTCCCAGCTCCGTCACTCCCCTCTCCTCTCTGTCCCCCCCTCTCTGACGTCCCTCTCTGTTCACCACCCCCGTCCCGCCTTCTCGTCCCCAGCCCTCTCTCTGTCCCCCTCTCTTTGTCCCCCTCTCTCTCTGTCCCCCTCTCTCTGTTCCCCCTCTCTTTGTCCCCCACTCTCTGACCCCTCTCTATACACCCCTCTCGCTCCCCATCTGGCCCCTACCTCGATCCCCCGACTCTCTTGTCCCACTCTCTCTCTGTTCCCTCCCTCTCTGACCCCCCTCTCTATGTCCCACCCGCTCTGTCCCCACTCTCTCTGTCCGTCCCCTCTGTCCCTGTCTCTCTTTCCTCCTCTTTCTTTCCCCCGCTCTCTCTGCCCCTCTTTCTGTCCCCCTCTCTCTTCGCCCCCATCTCCCTGTCCCCCTCTCTCAATATCCCCCCTCTCTCTGTCCCCACTCTCTCTCTGTCCCCCCTCTCTGTCCCACCCGCTCTGTCACCCTTCACTCTGTCCCCAATCTCTCTGTCACCCTCTCACTCTGTCCCTCCCTCTCCCTCTGTCCCCATCTCTCTGTCCACCCTCTCTCTCTCTGTAACCCTCTCTGTGTCCCCCTCTCTCTCTTCCCCCTCTCACTACCCCCCCTCCCCTATCACTCAACCCTGTCTCTCCCCCCACTTTCTTGTCCCCACTCTCTTGTCCCCCTCCCTCTCTGACCCCCTCTCTCACTCTGACCACTCCCTCTCTGTCCCCCTTCTCGCTGTCCCCCCTCTCTCTGTCCTCTCTTTCTTTGCCCCTCCCTCTCTCTGTCCCCCTCTCTCTCTATCCGTCCCCATTCTCTCTCTTTCTCCCCTCTCTCTGGCACCCCCTCTCTCTGTCCCCAATCTCTCTCTGTCCCCACTCTCTTTCTGTCACCCCTCTCTCTTCCCCCTCTGAGCCCCTCTCTCTGACCCCCTCTCCCTCTGTTCCCTCCTCTCTCTGTCCCCCTTTCTCTTCCCCCCAGTCACCCCGCTCTCTGTCCCCCTCTCTCTGTCCCTCTCTCTCTGTCCCCACTCTCTCTGTCCCCCCAACTGTCTCTATCTCTCCCGCTCTCTGTCCCCCTCTCTCGGTCCCCTCTCTCTCTGCCCCTCCTTCTCTCTGTCCCCTCTCTCCCCGTCTCTCATTACCCCTCTCTCTGCCCCCCTCTATCTGGCTCCCTCGCTCTGTCCCCCGGTTTCTCTGTCCCCTTCACTCTCTGTCCCCATTCTCCCTGTCCCCACTCTCTCTGTTCCCCCCTCTCTCTGCCCCCATCTCTGTCCCTCCCAGCTCCGTCACTCCCCTCTCCGCCCCTCTCCTCTCTGTCCCCCCTCTCTCTGACCTCCCTCTCTGTTCACCACCCCCATCCCGCCTTCTCGTTCCCAGCCCTCTCTCTGTCCCCCCCCTCTATCCCTCTCTCACTCTGTCCCCCTCTCTGTCCTCCCGCCACCCCCGTCCCCCACTCTCTCCATTCCCCACTCTCTGCCCTCCTCTCTCTGTTCCCCACTCTCTCCATCCCCCACTCTCTGTTCCCCTCTCTCTGTCCCCCACTCTCTGTCCCCCTCTCTCTGTTCCCCACTCTCTGTCTACCTCTCTCTATCCCCCTGCTCTCTGTCCCCCCTCTCTGTCCTCCTCTCTCTGTCCCACTCTCTCTATCCGCCTCTCTCTGTCCCCCTCTCTCTGTTGCCCTCTCTCTGTCCCCCTCTCTCTCCCGTTCTCTTTGTCAGCCCTTTCTCTCTGTCCCCCTCTCTCAGTCCCCCACTCTCTGACCCCTCTCTCATTATGTTTTCCCCTATTTCACTCTCTCTTCCTCACCTTAGCTCTCCCTTGCCTCTCGCTCTCTCTGACTCTACCTGCTCCTTCACTCTCTCTCCACTTCTCTCACTCTCGATCCCCCTACCTCAGTCTCTCTTTATCCCCACCTCCCTCTGTTTCTCTCTTAACATATCTCTTTCCCTCCTGCCCCCCTCCCTCTCTGATGCAATCTGTCTCCCTGACGCGTCCCTCTCCCTCTGATCCAGAGATTGGGGAGGGGGGTAGTCCCCATGAAACAACTGAAATCCTGTCCCACTCACGACAGGAAATGGGGAGGTCAGGTTGGAGTGCGGGGGGATCAGAGGGAGTTAAACCCAGCTCCTGAGCTCAGGGCGCGGTGCCCTCACCTTCCCTGAGGCC
Organism: Chiloscyllium punctatum; assembly: GCF_047496795.1. Classification (NCBI taxonomy): domain Eukaryota; kingdom Metazoa; phylum Chordata; class Chondrichthyes; order Orectolobiformes; family Hemiscylliidae; genus Chiloscyllium; species Chiloscyllium punctatum. The sequence goes on from NW_027309928.1 coordinate 151,551, forward strand.
CAGGACTGGGGCTGAGTCTGTCTCTCTCCAGCTCAGCTTCTCCAACACAAAGACACACAACAACATCGGTCACTCTGCTGCTCGGCACGCTTTAATCAACATTTTTATTGGTTACAAATGGAAGTGATGGATGCAGTCAGTGGGATGGTGCCTTTTCTCACTGGCCCCTGAGTTGTGAGAAACATTGAAATGTTTCCCTGTAACCCCCCTGTGGGATAAGGATGGACAAACCAGCGCTACCCTCAGTCTGTTACCATACTGACAGGCTGCTCCATCACTGAAACACTGAACTGAAATGAGAAAATCCCGGATGGATTGATTAATGAGGGAATTTGATAGATGGATGGATTTGGGTGAAGGGATATTTCAGCACATTCTTCAGCTGCTGCCTGAACTTAGTCTGGGTCACGGCATAAATCGCGGTGTTTGTGCAGCAACTGAGGAGCTGCAGCATGAAGCCCAATTCCAGCACAAACCAATCGAGATACACAGACTGATACCCAAAATCATACATCCGGGCCCATATAGAATACAGCATGAATGTTGACCATAACAGGATGAAATTTGCCGAGATTACAAACAGTAAAATGATGGATTTTTTTCGGTTTCTCATTTCAGTGTCAGACTGAGCGTCCCCATTGGTGTGAGCGCGGAGTCTCCTGCGGGCTCTGCTGGTCACTAAAATGTGTCTGACGGTGAGAACATTGAGCAGCAGAATCAGGAGAAATGGGACACACGGGGTTAGAATGTGGTGGAGGAACTCGATTGTGACCCAGACAATGGAGGATTGAACAGCGTATGTTACATCACAAAACAAGGGGCGGTTCCTCAGCAAATACCGAGCCGTGAGAATAAAATACCAGGAAATGTTCTTTAAACAGCTCAGCACAGTCACTGCTCCCAGAACCACTGCCGCCGTTTTCTCACTGCAATATTTACTTTTAAGCTTCTGGCAACAAATGGCCACAAACCGATCAAAGGTGAAAGTGACGGTGAACCAGACAGAGCAGTCTGTGGCTGCATAAAGCAGGACGGCGTGGATATTACACACGGGGACGGAGTACCTCAGGAAATAAAACTGTTCCTGATAAACAATGGGAATGTGTCTCAGGATCAGGTCGAGGATAATGACCAGGAGATCCGCCGCTGCCATGGCCCCCAGGTAACGTCTGACGCATGGAGACAATCCACAATCTTTATAAAGCAGGACGTAGATGGTCACTACGTTAACTGTGAGGAAGGAAAACAAACCCATTATCCATCAGCCTGGAGGCAAAGGGACCCGTTTGATCAGGGACCCAGTGATATTTTCAAATGTGTCCTTGTATTCAGGGATTTATTAAAGTAATTGGAGCTGGAAAAACAAATGGGAAGGTCAGAATTACTGACAAAAATGTGACATAAACCACAAGAAACCCTCCCTCCCCAAACACACAGAGACACATCCATAAGGACAGATGGTTTCTAGAACATTCCCACACACTCGATCACTCGAGAGCAGACACAGGTCACTTCTTCCCAGTTCCTGATACGGAGGGTGGGAACGTTGCTGTCCTGAAGGATTCTCTCCCAGTTTCCTGAAGACAAACGGAGTTTGGGAATTCCTGTATTTTGGTCTAAATTGTGGTCGATCCTGTGTCGTGGAGAAGTGTAAACGCAGGGAAAATGTATTCACCCCTTTAACTGCCTGAGGGGCCTTCGGAACAGTGTCTCCTTCTCCCTGGAATGGGATCTCTTCCCTCGGGATCTTATCGTTTGTTCAATTCACTGACGTCCGGCCGTTCACAAACAATGTCAGGGACAGAACGTTCCGGGAAATGGCAGTTATAGAACGTCGGGGACAGAATGTTCCGGGGAATGTCAGTTATAGAATGTCAGGGACAGAACGTTCCGCGGAATGGCAGTTATAGAATGTCAGGGACAGAACGTTCCGGGGAATGTCAGTTATACAATGTCGGGGACAGAGCATTCCGGGGAATGTCAGTTATAGAATGTTGGGGACAGAACGTTCCGAGGAATGTCAGTTATAGAATGTTGGGGACAGAACGTTCCGGGGAACTCCTTGACCTGTCCATGACCTTCCCCCATCCTCTCTGACCTATCACCTCTCCCCCACCTCCGTCTCCCGATCTCCTTCCCAGCTCCCTTACCCCAGCCCTAGCTCCTGCACCAGCCCCAGCCCCGCCATCTCCCATTTATCTCTCAGCTCCCCGGCCCACAAGCCTCATTCCTGATGAAGGGATTATGCCTGAAACGTTCATTCCCCTGCTCCTCGGATGCTGCCTGACCTGCTGTGCTTTTCCAAGCACCACACTCCCAGTCAGGAAACAGTCCGAAACTGTTATACTCACAAGATCGGGCCTGATGGGTAATTTAGATTAGATTAGATTACCTACAGTGTGGAAACAGGCCCTTCAGCCCAACAAGTCCACACTGACCCTCCGAAGACCAACCCACTCAGACGCATTCTCCTACATTTACCCCTTCACCGAACACTACGGGCAATTTAGCATGGCCAATTCATCCAATCTGCACATCTTTGGACTGTGGGAGGAAACCGGAGCACCCAGACAAAACCCACGCAGACACGGGGAGGATGTGCAAACTCCACACGGTCAGTCGCCCGAGGCTGGAATTGAACCTGGGTCTCTGCTGCTGTGAAGCAACAGTGCTAACCACTGTGCCACCGTACTCACCCATAATGTTTCATGAAACCCCATCACCATCCCGGGGCATATCCTGTCCCACCGGCAGGACAGACCCACCCGTGGTGGGGACACCCTGGGATACAGTCAGGGAAGAGGTTACCCTGCAAATCCCCAACATTGATTCCAGAACCCAGGAAATCTCATGGTAACAGATCATGGTCAAGGAAGTCGCCTGAGGATGGTTGTCTCCTGCCCCCCACCCCTCCTCTTGGAAACAAATCAGAGGAAGCACTGAGGGTGATAAGGACTCAGACCATCCTCTGGGTGTGGGACTTCAATGTCCATCACCAAGAGTGTCTCCACAGGCCCACCGCTGCCTGAGCAGGGACAGGTTTCAATACACAACAGCCAGACTGGGGGAAACATTCTCACCAAGCTCCTTGTCCCAGATGGATCTGTCCCTGACAGTATCTGTAGGAGCATCCAGTACACAGTCCTGGTGGAGGCACACTCTCAGCCTCATATTTGACACACTCAAGATTAGTGTGTTGCTGGAAAAGCACAGCAGGTCAGGCAGCATCCCAGGAGCAGGAAAATCACCGTTTGGGGCAGCAGACCTTCATCACGAATGAGACTGCGAGCCTCCGGGATGGAGAGATAAACCATATTCGGCGTACTGCTCACTGTGTGATGTGGCACACCCTCCTGTGAAGGAGGGCATACTTCTAAAGGACCGAGCACATGGAAACTGGCCCCATGAGGCACTGTGGGATAGTAACAGCCACAGCATCAATGGCCTTCCCTCCATCATAAAGTCAGAAGGGGCCTATTCACTGATGGTTTCAAAATATTCAGCACCATTCACAACTGCACCGATACTGAAGCAGGCTGTTCAGCCCATCAAGAGTTTTAAACAGGAACAGAATGAGGCCATTCAGCCATTGGAGGCTGTTACTCAGCGATTGAAGCAGATCTTTTAATCTCTCATCAGTTACACAGGAAATGGAAGGAACATTCAGCATTTCAAAGCTGCTACACAGGAATACGGGGAGCTGTGCAGACCACAGCAGCGCATTGATCTATAAACCCAGACTAGATATCTGCCCACGGCGGAGTGCTGTGCTGACCACAGCAGTACATTAATGTCTGAACATGAAAGAAATATCCATTCAGTATGTGGAGCTGCACGGACTAGACCATTGCATTATCTATGAACCTCAACCAGTTAGTCTGCCAGTGAATTAATCTGTAAACCAGGACCAGTTACACACACACACACCCCCAGCATGTAGGACTGTGTACCCCACCCCAGTGCATTGATCTGTAAACCAGGAGCAGTTACCCTCCCAGCATGTAGGACTGTGCACACCACCCCAGTACATTGATCTGTAAACCAGGAGCAGTTACCCTCCCAGCATGTAGGACTGTGTACACCACCCCAGTACATTGATCTGTAAACCAGGAGCAGTTACCCTCCCAGCTTGTCGGACTGTGTACACCACCCCAGTACATTGATCTGTAACCCAGGAGCAGTTACCCTCCCAGCATGTAGGACTGTGTACCCCACCCCAGTGCATTCCTCAGTAAAACTGTGTTAGATCCCTGCCCAGTGTGGGGAAACTTGCAGCCCGGGCTGGAAGTGACAGGATGTACAGCTCCCATCCATTTCCAGCTCCATATCTCCATTGTTGCCATGACAAGGGGGTGCTATGGGTGTGAACATCCCTGCCAGAGAGAGATGGTGGGGGAAATCAGTTTAAATATCACCACATGGGAGGGGTTTGGAGAATAGACAGAGATGGGGAGACTGAGAGACAGTGTCATGGAAGGATGTGTTCCCAGGTTTCAGAATGCTGAAATGTCGACAGTTCGATAACATCCTGTAACATGAGCCAATCTTCCCAAGAAAGATGGGAAAAAGGGATATTGGTGTGAGGCCAATGAGCATTTGTTCTGCATCTTTGTTACTGGAATTGCTTTGAACAGAATCGATGACTCATTGGGCAGATTCTAACAATAGTTTATCTTTGTTTGATTTTCCTTGAGTGTGACAGAGAGATCGTCCACACGATGCTGAGCTAGTTTCCTGGTGCTGCCGTATTGGACTCATCTCATTAACTACCCAGCCCACCCCATGGTGGTCCTCTCATATAATGCCAGCCCAATTCTTCCACCCATCATTGTGGGTGGTACTCACCATCGCCCGGATGCCTCTGGATATTGATTGATCCCTGGCACTGGTGCCATTTTTAAAAGGCCAAGGGTCTTTCTCAGTTCGGAGCTGCCCTGCAAAGTTTACCCCGAGCATGGCAGACCATGGGCAATTACCCCGCTGTTTGTCAACAGGGGCGTGGAGGTGCTGGTGGATGAGCTAGTACTGAATGAAACCATTCTCTTTTCAGCAGAGGCCACACCACCAGGCCCACCGAGCATGGTCTGAGCTCCCTACCCAGCTCAGTGCAGTATCTGTGGTCTGAAGAAATGTCCAGCAATACAGGACAAGCATCAATAGCCTTCCCCGTTCTGTCAGGATAAGGGTCACCGTATTCTCTCTGCTCCCTCACACTCAATTTACATCTGTTATAGCACCGACCCCGAAAAAGACTCATGGTCCAACACTGTCATTGCTGCATGAAGCACCTTCCCTCTCTCTCTCTGTCTCTTTCTCTGTCTCTCTGTCACTCTCTGTCTCTATCTGTCTCTCTCTGTCACCCCGTCCACTTTACCCCCCACATCAATAACATTGCATGGATACAACACTGTGGACTGACTCCCTCCGGACACCTCACCATGACCCCCTCCCCGCCTACACTAACACTAACAGTAGGACCACACCCACTCCCACCCTCACTCACTCCCTCTTTTCCTCCCATTCCAGGAGAAAGAGCCTGAAATAGGACAGAAAGGGCCAAGCCGGGTGGTGGGGTGCCCAATATCCGTTCCCTCACCCCCTCGCCCTGCTATGTGGGGAGGACCCTGTTAGGAGCCGTAGAGGACCAGGGCACCTCGTGTGGAGATTCTAAAACATCCACGTCCCACCGACGGAGTAAGGAGCAATGTTCAGTGAAAGGCAATTCTCACTTTAAACCCACTGGCAGCTCCGTTTCCCCCCGGCACAACTTAGAAGCCATGGCCATGATGCCATCTCCCTTTTGTGTCGAGCTGGTACAAATGGAATCCCCATGGTCTCGGTGGGCAGGAGGGTGGGCTCTCAACACATCGTCACCACCACCTCCCAGGAAGAGAGCACCGAGACTCCCTCCTACACCTCCCCCTGTAAACAGCTCAGATTCTGAAACTGATCTCTGATAGTTACTGCTCTCCCCACTTGTCCTGACATCTTCAACAATCTGTGCTCATGTACACACAGGACTCTCTGGTCCTGCAGCCCCATTATAACGGTACGACCTGTATTAAACTGCCTTTCCATGTCCTTCCTACCACAGTACATCACCTCACACTGCTCTGCATTATCCCCATCTGCCTTACACCTGAACACTACTCCAACGTATCACTGTCCTGTTAGAGTTACACACTGTCCTCCATAGACTTCAGAGTTCTTCCAGGTTCGGTACCATCTACAAACATTGAGATTGTTATACTGTCACAGTCCCCATGAAACAACTGAAATCCTGCCCCACATACACGAGTATGAGCAAGTGAAATACTGATATGTTCCTATGGATAAAGTCGAATAATGACATACTGGCAATGGAGCAACAAAAGTCCTGACACACACCAGAGGGAGCTAATGAAATATTGACAAACTACAGAGCAAGAGAAATCTGGATAGGTCCCACTTATCGATATTCATCAGGGTATAATGTGATGAATTTGAAAGTGTGTACTGTACCTTTAAGGGAGAGGGAATGCTATTCTGAACTGAGAGCTTACAAATACCTGAGATATGAGAGGATAGAAAACCCAGAAACTGTATATTGCTGTCGAGCTGGAGTCAGGTAATAAGCAGTTAAGAGAAAGGGGGTCCCAGAGTTGTGAATAGTTAATGTAAAATGTTCACTGTCAGAGTGAAAAAATAAATTGATGTTTTTATTTAAACAGTGGAATTTGGGAGTTCTCTGTCCCTCATATTTTAATAGTTTACGAGGCGAATTGAGCATTTCTTTATATTTAGTTTAAGTTACCAGATGAGCTTCACGCCGTGCCCTAACCATCCCCGTGTGTATATCTGTGTGTCCCTGTGTGGGGCAGGTCTGGCAGTCTCTGTGGTGCTTAAAGTGATGCAATGCCACCCTCTGCGGGCCTCCCCACGCCACTGCACAGGCATTGACAGAGGGTGAAAACCAACAGGGATTCATTCAGATGGGGGGAGGAAGAGGGCAGCTGCTCACAGCACCATCCAAACTGATGTCTGATCCATGGACTGATCTAAATGACCTTTAAATGTTGTAACTGTCCCTGCTTTCACCACTTCATCTGGAAGTTCATTCCACACACAAGCCAGCTTCTGTCAAACATATTTACCTCTCACGACTTTTATAAATATTTTTCCTCACATCTTAAAATATCCCTCAGTTTTGAATCCCCAACTCTAGGGAAAAGACATCAGCCCTTCAGCTTATCTGTACCCCTCATTATTTTATAAACATCTGTAAAGTTACCCCTTAACCTCATACTCTCCAGTGAAGAAAGGTCCCAGTCTACCCAGCCTCTCTTATCGCTCAATCCCTCCTCTCCCAGCAACACTCAGGTTAATCTCTTCTGAACCCTCTCCAGCTTAATAATATCAAAGTCAATAATATCAAAGTGAATAGTCAAGTTGTTTTCTAAGGGTACGGGGGGCCCAAAACTAGAGGACATAGGGTTAAGGTGAGAGGGGAAATATTAAAGTGACCCTAGGGGCAGCTTTTTCACCCAGAGGGTGATGTGCCTATGGAATGAACGGGCAGAATGACCAGATTGGACACAGTATTCCAGAAGAGGTCTCACCAATGTCCTGTACAACCTCAGCATGATGTCCCAATTCCGATACTCAAAGGTCTGACCAATGAAGACAAGTGTGCTAAATACCTTCTTTACCACACGATCTATATGAGATGCAAATTTTAAAGAATTATATCTGACGGCCTAGGTCTCTGTCCTACAACACTGCCAAAGGCCCTACTTTTAATTGTATAGGTCCTGCTCTTGTTTGATTTACCAAATCCAATACCTCGCATTAATCCAAACTCCATCTGCCACCCCTCAGCCCAGTGTGTGACATTACTGCCGTCTCACCCACCCGCTTCAATTTTAAAATGCCCATTCCTCTCCAGACGGCCTGCACACTCCGGCCTTGATTTTCACAAAGACCCTGAGCTTGGTTTGCCTTGTGTGGATAGGGGGAGGAGGGACAGGTTGCAGACACAGTCAGTGGGGAGGAGAGGCTGGACAGGAATCACCGGCCAGGAAGAGGGGAGTCGCACGTTATAGTTGGGTAAGAGTGATCGGTGTTTTGTGAATAGAAATTACGCTCTTCTTTCGTCTCTGGTGTTCAGTAATAAATATTCATTTGAGACTCTTCATTGGGCAGAGTGTGTCTGCAGGATTTCTTTCCCTAATATTGCAGACTACAGATAATAGCGATTAAAGATGTTCATAGTTAATTTGGATAGCACAGCACATACACTCAACATCCTTCAGTTCAGACAAATATCTTGTATTTGTTTAATAATACAAAGTGTTTTGTGTATCTCAGTAATGGTAACCTGATTATAATAAATCCACACCGAGCTGAAAGTAGGCACTAAAATATGACCCAAAGCTGGGGATGGTTGTGTAGTGGGTAATGTCCCTGCCTCTGAGCCAGAAGTCTGGATTTGATTCCAATTCCTGAACTTGTGTGGTAGTGTTCCTAGCTCTGGTCTAGTAGGACTGGATTCAAGTCCTGCCTGTTGCAGAGGTATGTCCCAGCATGTCAGGACAGTCTGATGAACAAACACACAGGAGAATACTGTGACAGCTTTATGGGTATTGCTGAGTGATGCTAGTGTCCCTACCTCCGGGCACAAAGGTCCAGGCATAAAGCACACAGAAGTGTCTCAGGATACATCTGAACAAACTGATTAAAATGGATTTAGAATTGTGACTTGATGGAGAAGGAAGAGGTGTCAGTATTGCATTTCAGAATTTAGGCCCAGGATGACTGAAAGTACAGATATTCTTGTTGATTGAAGTCACATTTCGCAGCAGTAAAGGTTTATAAAATCAGAATGGTCATGGAAAGGGTGAGTAGTCAGGGTGTTTCCCCAGTTTTGGGGCGTCCAAAACTAGAGGGAATTGTTTGAAAGTGAGAGGGGAAAAGTTTTGATGAGGCCTAAAGGGCACCTTTTCACACAGAGGGTGGTATGTGTATGGAATAAGCTGCCAGAGGAAGTGGTGGAGGCTGGTACAACTACAGCATGTAAAAGGCATCTGGATGCTGACAGACCTGCCGAGCTTTTCCAGCAATTGCTGTATTTAAAAATACATGCATTTTAACACAGGTATTCTGAATACATTAAATATTTTATTTTTTTAATGACGCAGGGCCATGTAAACATATTTCAAATCGGCCGAGACCATTTTCTGCTAAGGATATGGCTCTGTGTATGACAGCAGCAATGATGCACCTACATGGAACAGGGAATGTGATGGAGACACAGTTTGGACAATGTACAAGGAGACCTCACATGGTCCAGTTTGGGAAAGGACGATATTATTGTCTTATTCAGCTCAGAGAGGGAGAAAATGTAATCTTCCTGAGAAGGAATGGCCTATTGCACTGTCCGTCCTTCATTGTCCCTCATCACAGCAATGTGTGCGAGCTAAAACAAACTCAACAGTCATCATTACCGTTCTTATTTTTATACTATCCCTGCAGTGTTGAAACAGGCCCTTCGGCCCAACAAGTCCATACCAACCTTCCCAACTTTTACCCCTGACTAATGCACGTAACCTAGAAATCCCTGAACACTACAGACAATTTAGCATGACCAATCCACCTAACCTACACAGTTTGTGGTAGGAAACTGGATCACCCATTAGAAGCTCACACAGACAAGGCAAGAATGTGCAAACTCCACACAGACAGTCACCCAAGGCTGGAATCGAGCCCAAGTCCCTGGTGCTGTGAGGCAGCAGTGCTCATCACCGTACTACCCTTTGGGTGCTCCCTGAGCAGAATTCATTGGAATCTACTCACTGACTAAAGCAAAGGGAATTCAGCCAAATCCAACTCTCCCAGGATGGAATCCATTGCTCGCAGCTGTGTGAGTACAATATCTTCAGAAGCAGAATAACGTTTTGGAGAATCTCAATTTTTACTTTTGTCGTGAGTTCCAATAATATCTGGACAAAGTTCTTTCAAATTAAAATTGCAAAAGTTTTGTTAATCTGTGTGTTTGTATGTCTGTATGTGTGTGTGTGTGTGTGTGTGTGTGTGTGTGTGTGTGTGTGTGTGTGTGTGTGTGTGTGTGTGTGTGTGTGTGTGTGTGTGTGTGTGTGTGTGTATACATGTGTTTGGGTGTGTGCGTTTGTTTGTGTGTGTATGTGTTTTGGACGCCCCAAAACTGGGGAAAAACCCTGACTACTCACCCTTTCCATGACCATTCTGATTTTATAAACCTTTACTGCTGCGAAATGTGACTTCAATCAACACGAATAGCTGTACTTTCATTCATCCTGGGCCTAAATTCTGAAATGCAATACTGACACCTCTTCCTTCTCCATCAAGTCCCAATTCTAAATCCATTTTAATAGTGTTTGTGTGTGTATGTGTTTGTGTGTGTGTATGTGTTTTTGTGTTTAGAAAGGGAAGTATTAGACCATAAGACCATAAGACATAGGAGTGGAAGTAAGGCCATTCGGCCCATCGAGTCCACTCTGCCATTTAATCATGGCTGATGGGCATTTCAACTCCACTTACCCGCATTCTCCCCGTAGCCCTTAATTCCTTGTGACATCAAGAATTTATCAATCTCTGCCTCGAAGACATTTAGCGTCCCAGCCTCCACTGCACTCCGTGGCAATGAATTCCACAGACCCACCACTCTCTAGCTGAAAAAATGTTTCCGCATTTCTGTTCGGAATTGACCCCCTCTAATTCTAAGGCTGTGTCTATGGGTCCTAGTCTCCTCACCTAACGGAAACAATCCTTTCCAAGCTATTGATTATATATGTGCAATACCCAAACAGTTTGCCATTCATCTTTCCACCATAGTTTGAGTAACATTGCTCTGGATCATGAACATGTTGTGTTAGCAGATTAAAGAAACTAGCCTGACTTGTTCCTAAAACTGACCCAGACCCAGTGTGAGACCGATATTGTCGGCTATATCACCGATCTGGTCACATTTAACATTTGTTATGAGCAGTGGAGGAGTGGGACTAGAAAAGGAAGCAGTGATCCCAAAAGGTCGGGAATCTATAGACCAGTGAGCCTGATGTCAGTGGTGGGTAAGTTGTTGGAAGGGATTCTGAGGGAAAACCTTTACATACATTTGGGAAGGCAAGGGCTGATCTGGGTAGACAACGTAGTTTTCTGCATGGGAAATCATGTCTCATTAATTCGGTTGAGTTTTTTGAAGAGGTGACAAAGAAGATTGATGAAGACAGTTTGGTAGGCATTGACTATATGGACCTCAGCAAGGTGTTCATTTCAAGAATAAAGAGCAAAGAAAATTTACCGCCCAGGAACAGGCCCTTCACCCTCCAAGCCTGAGCCGATCCAAATGTACTGTCTAAATCTTTCGGTCTATTCCTAACCATCTGTATCCCTCTGCTCCCCACCTCCTCATACATCTGTCCAGACGCATCTTAAATGAATCTCCACCACCTCTGCTGGCAACACGTTCCAAATGCCCACCACCCTCTGTGTATCCCCCTTAAACATTCCACATCTCATCTTGAAAGCACGACCTCTCGTTATTGAATCCTTCACCCTGGGAAAAAGCCCCTCTCTATCCACCCTGGCTATACCCTTCATGATTTTGTAAACCTCAATCAAGTCCCCCCTCAATCTCCTTTCTTCCAGTGAAAATAAACCTCACCTCCTCAGCCCCTCTTCATAGCAAGTATTTCATTCCGATTGGTAGACAAATGAGTATGGTTCGGTCACATGGGACACAGAGGAAGCTCGTCACAATTGGCTTGAAGGAAGAGGGATATTTTTCAGACTGGAGGCTTGTGAGTAGCAGTGTGATGTAAGAATGAGTACTGAGTTCACTGCATTTCATCATTTATGTAAAGGATTTAGATGTGAATATAGGGGCCATAGTTAGTAAGGTTACAGATTACATCAGAAAGGTGGTGTAGTAGATTATCTCAGAGTACAACGAGACCACAATTAGATGGGACAAAAGGGCAAGGAGTGAGAGATGAAGTTTAATTTAGATAAATACGAGGTTTTGCATTTTGTGAACGCAAACCAGGGCAGGAATTATACACTTGATGGTAAGGTCCTGGGGCGTGTTGTGAAACAAAGGGATAAGTCTGCAGGTACATTGTTCCTTGAAAGTGGAGTCGCAGGTAGACAGAGTGGTGCTGAACACATTTGGCACATTTCCCTTAATCAGTAAGAGCATTGAATAAAGGAGTTGTGGTGGCATGTTGTATCTGTACAGGACGTTGGTGAGGCCACTTTAAGAATACTGCATACAACTCGGTTTTCTGCAGAAATGATTTCAACACAGATGTCCCAGGACAGGAGGTTTGAGCTGTAGGGAGAGATTGATTAGGTTGAGGTGTTCCCCCCTGGAGTCTCAGAGGTTGAGGGGCGACATTATAGAGGTTTATAAAACCATCAGGGGCATGGATATTCTGAACAGCCACGTTCTGCTGTCCAGGATAGGGGAGTCCAGAACAAGACAGCATAGGTTGGAGGGGAGAGGGCGAATGATTTAGAAGGGAGCTGAAGGTAAATATTTCACACAGAGAGTGGTGTGTGTACAGAAAGTGCTGTCAGAGAAAGTGCTGAAGGCGGTTACAATCGCATATTTAAAAAGTGTCTGAAAGAGGAGCCATATTTTCCAAATGCTGGAAAATGGGACTGGATCAGATTTGATATCTGATCGGAGTGAACAGATTGTACTAACGGGTCTGTTTCCATTCTGCATGACTCTCTGATTCTATAAAAAGGATGATGAATAATTCTGAAAGGACCTTTCAAGTGGGAATTCTCTTCACTGGAAGTTTATCGTGCCCCCATGCTCACATTGATTGAAAGCTGCATTAGGTAAATATTTGACAGAGAAGTGAGTCATGCATAATGGGATATAGACAGGAAAGTGGGGCTTTTAGTGCCTGGTAGAGAAGGCTCAAAGCATCTAATGACCCACTCCTGCTCCTCAGTCCCATGTTCCTGTGTTCCATTCAGCTCCTCAAACCTGCTAGAAAGGAGCAGTTGGAGGCTACTTACTCCTATAAACTGTTGCACAGAAACAGAGGAGACCATTCAGCCCTTCAAGACTGTCCCACACGCTTTGAGGTGATTTGGGAAATGTAATTGGAAAACCCAGGCACGGGAATGAAAGAGGCCCCTCATCTCTCTTTAAAGAGCTTTCCCTCTCTGCAACTTGTGCTTCATTTGTTGGTCATGTAGTAGATCCAGAATCACTGTGAATACAGGCCCTATACCTCTCCCAGAGATGGCTCACAAAATCCTCTGGTCACCCTGACTGAAACATTCAATAACAGAACACCCATGAAAATAACACCCACTAACTTTCCAATAACAGAATGTGAGAACATCAGAAACAGGGGCAGGTCGTTCACTCCCCAAGCCTGCCATGCCCTTCACTAAGATTGTGGCTGATCTGCTCTCGGTCTGAAATCCTCTTTAATCCCCAATTCCTCATAGCCCTCACCTCTCTGACAGGTCAATATCCATCTACCTCCTCTTCAAATAATTTCAGTCATCTCATTCCCCAAACACTCTTGAGAAAAGAAATCCTGACATCCAAGCCCACCTGTTTGAAAAAAACACTTGCTGCTCCTATATCATGGTTTATCGATATGAACAAAAGAGGTTGACTCAAGGGTTCAGATATAAATGACTGGCCCTGATATCAAGGCAGTGGTTAACTTCTGCTGGCATCAAGGAGCTTAACAAAACTGGAATTAATGGGAATCAAAGTCGACTCTCCACTGTTTTGAGTCAAACATGGCACAAAGGAAGGTGTTCATCATCTCAGTCCTAGGTCAGCTCTGTGGGAGATCCTCAGGGTAGCTTCCTCTTCACAAACATCTTCAGCTGCTTCATCAATGTCTCCCCGACCCACCCTCCCCACCATAAGATCAGAAATGGGGATGGTCAAAGAAGATTCCACAATGTTCAGAACATTTTGTCCCCCCTCAGCTCCTGAACTGGTCTGTGTCCATGTGCAGCAAGACCCAGACTCCATTGAGACTTGTGCTGTTAAATTGTCCTTAACATTCATGTAACAGCACTGCCTGACACTGCACATTGCCACAGTAAAACAAGAGTTCATTCAGCACCTCACGCTGGTTTCACAGGAATATGAGGAAGCCATTCAGCCCATTGACACTATTGGAGAAGAACAGGGAGAGTCCATTCAGTACCAACAGCCTATTACTCAGGAAGAGAAGGAGTCTAGTGTGATGGACCACGCCAGAGTTCCTCGAAAATATTTGACGGCAGTAGCCGAGATTCTAATATTTTCTTAGTTTAAAGGGAATGTAAAGGGTCTGTTCCAGATGCAATGTGACAGCATCAAGAGAAAATTCAGTGAGCGTAGCAGCCAGGAGGCATTCACTGAAGCTTCCAACTCTGTGGAGACCCCTATAGTTTTTAATGTTACTGAGAAACCAAAACCCAGAGATCCTAATCTGTGAGAGCTGGCCACACCAATTCAGGCTGCATTAAAATAAACACAAGGCCTCCCTAGCTTTTTTTTCAAGTGGTCTTAACTAACCAGCTTGGTAATGATTGTTCAATCTCTCTCTTAAAAGAAACCAGGACAAAATAACCTCTTAAAGCTACAGCATCATCACACTTGTCAATACATCGAACTATCAAACAGGAACCAGGGGTAACCAGCGCCCTTGGCCCTGTCCAATCGGACGAGGAAGAAGTCAATCAGCCCCTTGAGTCACTTACACAGGAACAGTAGGAGGCCATTCCCACCTCAATGCACTTACATGAGGGCAGAATGTGGTAATTGATGCTGATTCCTGAAAAATGTCTTATTCCCGAAACGTCGATTCTCCTGCTTCTCGGATGCTGCCTGACCTACTGCGCTTTTCCAGCAATCGACACTCTATCCGATCCTGGATTAGTGGTGCTGGAAGAGCACAGCAGTTCAGGCAGCATCCGAGGAGCAGTAAAATGGACGTTTCGGGGAAAAGCCCTTCGAGGAGGAAAACTTCTTCAAGGCAGGCATCCTTGCAAGAGGATTCGCAGTAGGGTTAAAATCAACTCGGTAAAAACAATGACTGCAGATGCTGGAAACTCTGATCTCCAGCCTCGGCAGTCTTACGTGTCTCCAGATTGATGCTCCAACATGATGATCAATTGGAGCAGAGGCTGCACAGACAGACTGCTCCACGTTGTTCCTCCTGGCTCCGTTGCTCATGATAAACATGTGGGACTTTAACGTGGTTTTCTAGTGGTGAGAAGGGAAGCCATATGTCTTGTGTGAAATCTCAAGAAGACATCTTTCATCCCCAAGAAGACAGCCTGGTATTCTCTATGCAGGGTGGAAGCTGGTGGGAATGATTACCTGTTTCAGATGGAAGGTATTGTGGCTGCTGTTGGGGATTGTGAGCAACTGATGTTCAGTACAGGGTTCACACGCCGACTGCACAATAACGGGTGGAGAGTTAGTAAAGGCATATACACTATTAGGAAAGTCACGTTAGACTGATGAATGGACTCTCTAAGTTCAAATAATGCTGATCTTGTTCATGTTGACCTCGTCTAGTGCATGTCCTGTTCAGTGTAACCTGTATGCCTTAATCTGTCCAAGTCTATTTCCACCCTATGATCTGTCTGGTCATGCTTACTATGATCTTCCTCCACTGCTCATAAACAAAGTGTTTCCCTGTACTGAGGTACACGGGACAATAAATCAAACCAATCAATCCTGGGTAAAGTATGGAATTTCTCTCCCCATCAATGTTTCTTTTGGAAATAAGTGATCGCTGCCACTCCTCGTGTTTCAGCGTCACCATTTCCTCGTCTCTCACAACTCCACATATTAAACACTCAGCTTCTTTACTCTATCCTCATGTTACCATCACCCGTGTCTGTGGTAAGGAGATGATTCCTTACAAAGGAGATCAAATCTGTACAGAGTGCCCCAAATGCCCTCTCAGCAAGGCTCTACAACAGCCGGAAGATGGCTTTACTTATGCACTCGAATCATCTTAGAATGAAGCACAGCATACCATTGACTGTACCCATTACTTACACAGGGTTTGATTCAGACCGGTCAGCATAGACTTGTGAGTGGGAGATCATGCTTCCCAAATTTGTTAGAGTCCTTTGATGAAGTGACCAGAAAGGTTGACGAGGACAGAGCGGTAGACGTAGTCTCTAAGGATTTCAGTACGGCCTTTGATAAGGTTCCATATGGTAGGCTGCTCTGGAAGGTTACATGGCGTGGAATGGTGGGGGAACTGGCCAATTGGATACACAGTTGGGTTGTTGGTAGGAAGCAGAGTGTTTAGTGGAAGGATGCTTGTCAGACTGGAGGCTGGGTCCATTGCTGTTTGTTATCTATGATTCTCTATGATTATCTGTGACTGCAGACACATAGATATGGGATAAAACTTTTCAATGATCTCCGAATCAGCCATTCAAGACACTCTATTGTATCAAACTGCTCTGAGATCTTAAAGGATAAACCTGGACCGAACACCCGGCCCCAACCTCAATATCGGAAAAAGGGAACGGGAAACACAGTCCTGTTGACACTACAGAGACTACCTTCCTAACATCTGAGAGCTTGTGACAACAACAGACAATAGACAATAGACAATAGTTGCAGGAGTAGGCCATTCAGCCCTTTGAGCCTGCACCGCCATTCAATATGATCATGGCTGATCATTCCTAATCATTATCCTCTTCCAGCCTTATCTCCATAACCCTTGATTCCACTATCTTTAAGAGCTCTATCCAACTCTTTCTTAAATGAATCCAGAGACTGGGCCTCCACTGCCCTCTGGGACAGAGCATTCCACACAGCCACCACTCTCTGGGTGAAGTAGTTTCTCCTCATCCCTGTCCTAAATGGTCTACCCCATATTTTTAAGCTGTGTCCTCTGATTCGGCACTCACCCATCAGCAGAAACATGTTTCCTGCTGCCAGAGTGTCTAATCCTTCATAATCTTATATGTCTCAATCAGATCACCTCTCAGTCTTCTAAACTCAAGGGTATACAAGCCCAGTCGCTTCAGTCTTTCAGTGTAAGGTAATCTCACCATTCCAGGAATTGACCTCGTGAACCTACGCTGCACTCCCTCAATAGCCAGAATGTCTTTCCTCAAATTTGGAGACCATAACTGCACACAGTACTCCAGGTGTGGTCTCACCAGGGCCCTGTACAGCTGCAGGAGAAGCTCTTTGCTTCTATACTCAATTCCTCTTGTTATGAAGGCCAGCATGCTATTAGCCTTCTTCACTACCTGCTGTACCTGCATGCTTACCTTCATTGACTGGTGTACAAGAACACCCAGATCTCTCTGTACTGCCCCTTTACCTAAATTGATTCAATTGAGGTAGTAATCTGCCTTCCTGTTCTTGAGAAGGTGGTGGTGAGCTGCTTTGTTGAACTGCTGCAGTCCACTGTGGATTCAGTGACAGGAACATCATTGAATGCCAAGCAGCAGTGGTTAGATTGTATTTTAGTCGTGATGGTCACGGTGTGGCATTTGTGTGGCGTGAATATTACTTGCCACTTGTCAGCCTGGATACTGTCCAAATCTTGTCACATTTGGACATGGCCTGCTTCAGTATCTGAGGAACAACAAACATTTCTGAGCATTGTACAATCATTAGCGAACATCCCAACTTCTGACCTTATATTAGAGGCAAGGCCCTTGATGAAGAAGCTCTGAAGATGTATGGGCCTAGACCACTGCCCGAGCAACTCCTACAGACTTGTCCTGGAGCTGAGATGACTGGCCTTTATCAACCATGACCATCTTCCTACGTGACAGGTATGATTTTTACCAGCGGGGAGTTTGCCCCTGATACCCATTGATTGCAGTGTTGCTAAGGCCCCTTGATACCTCACTTGGTCGAAGGCAGCCTTGTTTTAAAGGGCTGTCACTCTCGCCCCACCTCTGGAATTCAGCTCTTTTGTCCATGTTTGAACCACGGTAATGAGGTCAGGAGCTGAGTGGCCCTGGTGGAGCCCAAACTGGGCGTCATTGACCAGGGTATTGCTGAGCAGGTGCTGCTTTAAAGCACTGAGCCCTTCCACCACTTTACTGATGATCGAGTGTAGACTGATGGGGTGGTAATTGGCCGGATTGGATTTGGTATGCTTTTTATATACAGGAGATACTTGGGGTAATTTTCGACGTAATCGGGGAAATGTCATTGTTGTAACTGTATTGGAACAGCTTAGCTAGGGCAGTGACAAGGTCTGGAGAACAACTTTTCAGTACTATTGCCAGAATGTTGTCAGGGTACGTACCCTCTGAGGTATCCAGTGTCTCCAACTGAATTGGATGTTGCGTGGACTGAAGCAAATTGGCTGATGACTGGTAACTGAATCGCTGTGGACCACTGGAGGGGGCTGAGGTGGATCATCCACTCAGCACTTCTGACTGAAGATTGTTGGGAATGTATAAACGTTATCTTTTGCACTGAAGTGCCGGGCTATTCCATCATTAAGGATGGGGATACTTGTGGACTCTCCTCCTCCAATGACTTGTTTAATTGTCCATAACTATTCTCAACGAGAAGTGGAAGGAATGCAAAGCTGAGATCTGAACCTTTGCTTGTGGGATCACTTAGCTCTGTCTATCACTTACTGCTTATGCTGTTTGGCACACAGGTAGTCCTGGTTGGTGACTTCATCAGGCAGACACCTCATTTTCAGGTATTCCCAGCGCTGCTCCTGCCCTCCTGCATACTCCATTGAACCAAGGTTGATCCACTGGATTGATGGTAATTGTTGTGAGGGGGATATGCCAGGCCATGAGGTTGTGCTGGAGTACAATTCTGCTGCTATTGATGACCCACAGGACCTTATGAAAACCCAGATTTGAGCTGCTAGATCTGTTCGAAGTCTGTCCTATTTAGCACGGTGATAGTACCACCCAAAATTGTGGAGGTTATTCTCAGTGTGAAGGTTTGACTTTGTCTCCACAGTAACGATGCGGTGGTTACTCTTACCGATACTGTCATGGACCAATGCTTCTGTAACTGACAGGTTAGTAAGACAGTGGTCAAATATGGCTTTTCCCTCTTGTTGGTTCCTTTACCACCTGCCGCAGACCGAGTCGAGAAGTTATATCCTTTTGGACCCAACCAGCTCAATCAGTAATGCTGCTGCTGAACTACTCCTTTTGTGAACATTGAAATCTCCCACCCAGAGTACATTTTGTGCCTTTGTCACCCTCAGCGCTTTCTCCAAGTGTTGGTCAGCTTGGAGGAGTACTGATTCATCAGTTGAGAGAGGCTGGTACATGGTAATCAGCAGGAGGTTTCCTTTCCCACGTGTAAACTAACGCCATGAGACTTCATGGGATACAGAGTCACTGTTGAGGACTCCAAGAGCAATTCCCTTCCAGCTGTATCCTACTTTGCCACCACTTCTGCTGTGTCTGTCCTGCTGGTGAAACAGGAGATGTCCGGGGAAGGTGATGGGGTGTCTGGTACATAGTCATTCTCACGGAATCTGACCTCAAATACAAGGTCAGGCAGTTGCTTCACAAGTCTGTTTATTTCTATTCACTGTTTCCTGCCCCTGTCCCACTCTAGAAGCTTGTCCATATATTCGCCCCAATCCACGAAGATTTGATTTTGCAAACTAGGCTGGGAGGTTTATCAAAATTGTTCTGAAAATCCACATGTTTTACATCCATTGCTTCTCTTTCATTTGTCTTCCAGTCAGTTTCTCAAACGTAATTCCCATTTCATAAATCTATGTTAGTGTTGTCTATGACCATTATTTTCAGTCCCAATAATTTCTCCCAAACCATTTACTTACTATGTTCTATGTTCCATGTACTATTTAGTTTTCCACGCCAGACTGGGTTTTCCTGGTATCGTCAGAAAGTTCTGTGAAAACAGAACTGAAGTTGTGGATTCATAGTTTTGCCACTTCCCTGTTTCCCATTCTCCATTCTCTGGTTTCAAACTAGAAGGATCCTGCACTGTTTTGTCATACTTCTCACCTTGACATAATTTGACAAGCTATAACAGTTCACTTTTATAACCTTTGTGAACATTATCTTCAGAAACCTATCAATTCCTGTCTTAAGCTGCTCAGCTCCACATCATACACACACAGGAGCATAGTCTCTGTATCAACAGAAATACAGCACGATCTATATTAGTCCCACTTTCCAACACTTCCAAGTGCTCGTCCAAGTACACTTAACGGTTGAGAGGTTAGCTGTGACAACTCCCTTCTCAGGAAGTAAATTCCAGACTTCAACACCCTCTGGGTGAAAAAAAAGTAATCTTTAAATCCTCTCTGAACGTCAAACCCTTCACTTTAAGGTGTGCTCCCTTGTTCTTGACCCTCTGTCTAAAGTGAACAGCTGCTGTCTATCCACCCTGTCCATGCCCCTTGTTAACTTAGCCTTCTGAATCACATGCCCCGCAGCCTCTTCTGCTCCAAAGTAATCAACCCGAGCTTATCCAACCTCTCCGCATAGCTGATATGCTCCATCCCAGGGAACATCCTGATGAATCTCCTCTGCAACCCCCTCCAGTACAATCACATCCTTCCTTATAATGAGGCTCCTAGAACGACATACAGTACTCCATCATGGACTAAACCAAGCACTGTACAGCACTTATAATCGACTCCCTGAATAATAAACGCTCCACCCAAGGTTCAATTCTTAACTCGTCCATACCCTGTTCAGTCTCATTCAGGGATGTGTGGAGAAACACCCTGTGAGCTTCCTCGCGTGCTGCCAATCATTGTGTACACCCCATGTCTGGTTCCTCCTTACAAAGTAAATCACCTCATATTTATCAGGATTACATTCCATCTGCCATTGATCTGCCCATCTGATCATTCCACTTGTATTTTCCTGAAAAATCAGAACTTCCTCCTCACTGCCAACCACCCGGCCAATCTTTTTGTCAAACACAAACTTACTTATCACAACTCCCACCCATCCACCCACTCCCCCTCCAGATTCACATCTATACCATTTATGAATGCTACCAACAATTAGGGACACAGCATTGATCCCTGTGGTACACCAGGGGACACTGGTCTCCAGTCACACAAACAGCCTTCTCCCACCACCCTCTGACTCCTGACACTAAGACAATTTTCGTAGTAACTTTTCAAGTTTCCCTCGATACTCTGAAATTTTACTTTATTTATTTCAGGTTCCCATGCGGAACTTTGTCAAAGGCCTTGCTGCAAAACTAAATAAGCGACCTCCTCAAACTAATTCAATCAAATTCATTAGATGCGACTTCACTCTGATAAAGTCATGATGATTATCCCTGATCAAACCTTGCGTCTCTGATTAGAGTTCAATTTTCTCCTTCTCTATTTTCTCCAGTAGTTTCCTGAACAGTGATCTAGTACTCGCTCATCTATAGTTACCTTGGAAAATCTCTACCACCCTACTGTGAATTTGGAATCATATTAGCTGCTCTCCAGTCCTCTGGCACCTCCCCTATGGTCAGATTCTAATTAAAATTTCCAGTCAGGGTCTTTCCTCCCTTGACTCCAACAGTATCCAGACCTGCAGATTGGTCGAATTTTACACCAGACAAAGCCTCAAACTCCTGCTCGTATTTTACATCAATCTCTTCAAGAGCTTTCCAGTCCATCTTCTCGAATTCTGTACCTGCATCATCCTTCTCCCAAGTAAAACAGCTGTGATGTTTACATGTAACAATCTATCAATGTTCTCCGGGTTGACGCACTGATTGCCCCTTTGGTTTCTAATGGACACTAACTGTTTGCTGATTATTCTGTTCTACTTGTCCGTGCAGAATATCGTGGGATTCTCCCTAATCTCGCCTGCTTTGAACTTCTCCATGTCTCTCTGCTATTCAGACCCCTCAATGTTCCTAAGTTTCTAAGTTTCACTACAATCACCTCTCATGTTTTGAAACTCGAGATCACAGGCTGAGTTTCCCCATCAGACAATCTTGCCATTTTGGGGATTAATCTGGAAAATACCTTTTGCAGTTCCTCTGTAGTCAGTAGATTCTATCTTCGATTGGGACTCCAAACGGTACACAATACTCTAAGTTTAGTCTCAGCAACACTATATACAGCTGGTGCATGACATCTTCTATATTCCAATTACATTCACATGAATGTAAACCTAATTTTTAGTTTCCTATTTGCATGCGTTCTTCCCAATTCCTTTCAGTTTAACTTTTCTTATGATGATAGTGGGAGAGTTCTTAAAAAAAAGATCCTCCTGAATATCCAACGATACGTTATCCATTAGCTCCTCATTGCCTACTCCACAAGAATCATCTTCAAACTATTCCAAAAAATGTTTGTCACTTATGGTTTTCATTTCATCGATGCATTATCATCCTCCCCAGACTTCCCATTACCTTCTATATATCCAGTAACACGTTCTTTGTAATTCAGCCCAAGAGACATCCGACCGTGGATTACAAGTTAACTGATCTGTAGTTCACCACTCTCCATCTTTATCCTTTCTTTAACTATTGGATAATATTTATAACTTTTGCCATATCCAAATTGGCTAAATATCTTTCGGGAATGTATTGGAAAATAACATGAAAATCTGAGATGCAATCAATACGCCTATTTTTGCTTCCTCTGAAATTCTTGTATGAAGTACATCTGATCTGCCAGATTTATAAATACTCAATCCAGCTTTCTTTTAAAAGATGACCTCAACACTGATAAGAATGGTCTTAGACATTACTTACACAAGTCCCATGGTCACTTGGTATTTCTGGGAGAATTTCTGGATATTCTGCCTTGAAGATAGACACAAAGAACCTGTTTCTTTCCCCTGTGATTTCTCTGTTCTCTACAATAAATTACCCTGTCCGCACACCTACTGTTCCACATTTGACCTTGTTTTTACTTTTGTTTCATACACTGATGTAAGTTTTTTTAAAGCAGTCTTTATTTTTTTAGCAGTCTTTTTGTTTTTCTTTAGCAGTCTCTATGGTTTTCTTTAGCAGTCTTTATGGTTTTCTTTTGTCTGCATGCTGTTTCTCTTTTTGATTTCCTTATCAATTTCTTGGTCATCCGTTGCTGGGTCCTATATTTCTCCAAATCCACTAACTTACTACAAAACTTGGCATTTTTCTAAGCTGCTTCCATTGATCTAATAGGTAGTTAAAGGTGAGACTGAAAGGGTTAGGCCAGAGAGGAGGATGGACCAGATTGATGGGAAGGAAGATGAATGCATAAGAACGTTCAAAAGGGGGAGTGTGCTGAGTTGGAATATTGGACTGGGATAAGGTGGAGTTAGGGGAAATGGGGATACTGGTGAAATCTACATTAATCCCCTGTGGTTGGATGGTCCCAAGGCAGAAGAGGAAACTTTCTTTATCCATGCTTCGGGTGGTTAGGGTTTGGCGATGGAGGAGGCCCAGGACTCTCATGTCCTTGGCAGAGTGGAAAGGAGAGTTAAAGTGTTCAACCACAAGGTGGTGGAGTTAGTCAATGTGGCTGTTCCAGCGATGTTCTCTGAAATGATCCACGTATGTCTCGCCAATGTAGAGAAGACCACACTGAGTTTTAAGGATGCAGTAGATGAGGCGTTCTGTCTCCCTTCATCACCTACCACTTTCAACACCACCTTCATCTACCTATCACATTCCTAGCTACCTGTCTCCTGCCACACCCCCTTCTCATTTATCTCTCAGCCCCCTTGACCCAGAAGCCTCATTCCTGATAAAGGGTTGTGCCCGAAACGTCAATGCTCCTGCTCCCAGTACGCTGCCTGAATGTGCTTTTCCAGCGCCACTGATCTCCAGCAGCTGCAGTGCCCACTTTCTCCTCACACCTTCAGGGCTTGCATGATTCAGATTTATGACAGTTACTTCAAATAAAACAAAAACTACCGTGTACTCAAACAGCATAAAAGAAAAACAATGCATTGTGATCACTGTTCCCAAAAGGCCCTTTACAGTAAAGTTTTCAATTAGCTTTTCTGATCATCCAACACCAATTTCTAAATAACCTGATCGGTAGCTCAGTGCTCGACAAAATGTTAATGCCAGCTATCTAACACATGCTCATGAAATCCATTTTTCCCAGCATTAGCATTCAGTTGGGTTAACACAGTTTAGATATAATGTAAACAGGACATTATTACCGCAGTACCCACAAATGTGTATATCTCATTTTCCTGTTTTATAACATGTCCAGCATTTGTATTGCAGCTTTCACTTTGATATATAACTCCCATCAATGTTTGCTCCTCCTTGCTGTTTTGACGCTGTACATTACAAGATTCTGTAGAATCTGAGCGACGTGGGCTTTGGTGAGATTAATGTTAGAAATCATCTTGCCACATCATTTATGATCTTCTTAAGCCCCATTGTGACATTTTCTCCAGATCTCCCGTTATGCTCGTGGAGTAGAGAATGACAATGATCGTTCATAAATGCTCTGTATTCCCCCAGAGAGCTGAGATCGCACATTGTCGAGTTTGGTGTTCCGTTGATGTTATTGTATGTTCCAACACAGAGATGGAGAAAAATGCTCCCTGCCTGAGAAGCAGCAGCCGATTGATCTCTCTCTCTCTTACTTTGTTCCGCCCAATAGCAAAGCGTGAGACCATAAAATCCCTGAGTTATCTTTACCATTCGTGAAGGATTCCTGGTGAGGATTCATGGGAATCTCCCCACTGCCTGAAACAAACGGAATTCAGCCAAATCCAACTGTTGCAGAAAGAAATCCCATTACCAGCATCTTGTGTGAGCAAAATGACTTCAAAGGCAGAATAATGTTTGGGACAGTCTGTCAATTTACCATTTTCTATGAGTTCAAATTTCTGTGTCTCACATATTTTCTAGAAAATGAGCTCTGATGTCTATGTCATTGGCCACCTAACTAAACTGGTTGCATTTAAAATTTGTTGTAACCAGTGGGGGAGTGGGACTGGATAAGGAAACAATGAGCCTCCAACAGTGGTTGGAGCACAAATGAGAAATTCTCAAAGGATTGTTCAAATGGAAATTCCCTTTCCCAGAAGTTTGTGGTGCCTGGATGATTACATTTATTCAAAGTTGTGTTGTATTCAAACATTTGACAAACACGTGAATGTAGGAAAATGGTGTCCAGGCAGAAAAGTGGTGCTGAGACCACAATCACATCACTTTTTGAGTGGTGGAGCAGTGACAAAGTGTCTAATAGCCCACTCCTGCTGCTCAGTCCTATGTTCCTATGTTCCATTCAGCTCCTCACAGCTCCTTAAAGTACCAGATGGAGGCCACCTGCTCCAAATGCCGTTTCCACAGAAACACAGGATATCATTCAATCACTCAAGACTGTCACACACGGTTTGTCGTGGTTTGGAAAACGATATTTGGAAAACCATGTTGGTTTCGAAAGACACCACTGGTGTCTTTACAGAGTGTCTCCTCTCTGCAACTTGTGCTTCATTTGTTGGTCATGTTGGAAACCCAGATTCACTGTGAATACAGCCCCATACTTCACCCAGAAATGACTCACAAAATACTTTACTCTCTCTTACTGCAACATGCAATAACAGAATGTTCAGGAAAATTACAATCATTAACTTTGTAATTACAGAACATGAGAACATAAGGCGCAAGATTAGGTAACTCGGGCGATCAAGCCATTGTATACCATCATGGCTGATCTACTGTTGGCATTAACTCGTCTTTAATATCCAATTCTTCACACCCTTTAGCTGTCTGACAGGTCAAAAATTCATGTACCACCTCTTTCAATAATATCCGTGATGTAACTCACCTCAGTCTCTAGCCCAAATAATTCCTGGCATTGATTACCCTCTATGAGAGGAAAATACTCCCTACACATACACTATCATCCATTGATATGAACAAGAGGTGAACACAGGGGCTCAGGAAAGAATGAATTCAAAAACAAGGCAGTATTTGAATGAGGATAGCATCAGGACCACCTACTTATTTGAGCTTAATGGGAATCAGGTGTACCCTCCCCACTGGTTTGGGGTCTTTCAGAGCACAAAGGAAGATGTTTGTGGTCGGTGACTGACAATCCTCTCAGTCCGGGGACATCTCGGCAGGAGATCCTCGGGGTAGCTGCCTCAAAACAAACATCTTCAGCTGCTTTATCACTGTCTCTCCTCATCATAAGATCTGAAATGGGGATGGTCACTGAAGATCACCCAATGTTCAGAACAATGTGTCACACCTCAGCTCCTGAACCAGTCTATGTGCAGTAAGACCCGGACAACATTCAGGCTTGTGCCGTTAAAGTGTCGGTAACATTCATGTAACAGCAAGGCCAGACAATTTACATTTCCACAGTTAAATGAAAAGCTCATTCAGCATCTCAAGCATGTTAGAAACGGATATGTGGAAGCCATTCAGCCCATAGAAACTACTGAACAAAGAGAGGGATAGCCCATTCAATCCTCCTGCATGTTCCACAGGAAGAAGAGGAGTCTGGTTACCACATTGATCTGTTAAACAGGAACAGGCAGGGTCAAGTCAGACCCATTAACCTGTTGCATGGGACTTGGAGGAGGTCATTTAGCACCTCGAGACACAGGAGGGTGTCATTGATGCTCCAACCTGAGAAATCAATGAAGCAAAGAATGCATTCAGAGACGGCTCCATGATATTCCTCGTGGCTCCATTACATGTGGGACACATGACACTTTAACGGGGTTTAACGCTGGCAGTGAGGAAGAAAGCCAGATGTTTTGTGTCAAGTCTCAGAGAGGCATCTTCCATCTCTGAGAAGGCAGGCCCATGTTCTCCAAGTCGTCAGAAGCTGGTGGGAATAGTTATCTGTTTTAGAATGAAGGTATTGTGGATATTGTCGGGATTGTGGATAACATGGCGTTCAGTGCAGGATCACACACTAAAAACACTATATTAATATGGGGAGAGTTTATTAATGACTGACCCTCTGTCGCTCTCAATCAACATGTGGAGTGGGGGTGGGATGAGGGGGACGTCCTCAGAGACTCTTTACCTATTGAGAACCATGAAACCCGAGTTAAAAAAACAAAGCCATGGAATTTATCACCGTATCAGTGCCGGGTTAGAACATCATGAGTGATTGTCCATCCCTCTTAAGGTTCAATGCAACCACCTCTTATTCACTCACTGAGCTTCACTCACTGCTCGTGGTGCCATTATCCCAGGGATTAGTCTGGTGAAACTTGAGAGGAAGTCTATCCACAGTATCTCAAATACTGCCTCAACAACACTCTCAGGGATGATCGCAATAAAAATTTTCTCTCACTTTGACATCGCAGTTTCTTCCCTGTGCCACAAAAAGCCATTCCTTCTCTTTGCACTACGACTGACATGGAATTTATAACTCCCTTACACCTGTACGTTAGCATCAATAAATCCAACACCAGATTTGCGTATGGAGACGTGCATCACTTTCGGGGAGAATTTCAATGAGATTGAATTCACATAAAATAGGGGATGATCACCGACCTGCATAGAACTGAGCTGTAGGAATACGGGAAACAGACATAGGAAGGGAGCTATCTTTACTTCTGTTCTTCTCTCACAGGATGTATGCAGCCCTAGTCAGGGCAGCATGTTATGCCGACCTTGAATTGAATGTTTGGTTCAGCTGTTCCACTGGACAGCAAAGAGTAAAACACATTCCTGTGGGGTTGTAGTGTTACAACATAGGATAAATTCTCCTGCTTAATTTAAAACCAGCAACAGGGAAAAGTTTTATCCTCTGCATATTCTGTGACAATTCTAGAGTGCAAAACCAATTAAAGTAAAAATTAACAACTTTATTTCTTAAGGAAAACAGGGAATAACAGACGAACGTCTATTTACAACTTCTTCCTCTAACCTATCTTTTACCTCCCCCAACCCCACGATACTTGTCCGGTTATACTCATAATTAAGACCTACAAAACAAAACTTCTAATCTCAAAACCAAGAAGCTTTCGGTTCTTCTCTATATTCCTGTCTTGATTTCTTCTTTGGGATCCAGCTTTACCAGTTACGAATCAATACAGGTACCGAGAGGAGAGCTATGTTTCAGGCAATCTTTGCATGCTGGTAACTTAGCAGTTCTCCTCTCAACTGCTCAATTTCCCACGGTATTGTACCCCCCCCAAACCATTGGATCGTGTCATTGGCTTTTAAGATTCTCAATATACTAAATTCAATCTTGATTGGAGGTGGGTATTTTGCGGTGTAAATCAAACTGTTTGGCTGAATTTAATTTTGCCTTGAGACAATGAGCTAATCGAGTTGTTCAACCAAATGTTACACTAAATCTATTTTTCGGAAGAGTTGGTGCTGTCAGGTAGTTATTGCTGGCTTTTCATCACAGAAGTCACACTGAAATCTGACTAGGGAAGAATGGCACATTGACTTCCCTTAAGGACTTGGGACAAGCAGAAGGGCTTTTAGAGCAAATGAAAATCGTTACTTTTAAATTCCACCAATTTCCCTCATGGGATATCAACAGAGTATTATTCTGTGGCTCTAGAGTATGAGTCAATGGCTTGAACACCATAAACTGTTGTCCCGTTTGTGCAGAGAACAAGTTAAACATCCTCAACAACAATTATTTAGTGACCGATATGTGTGTAGAATGAACTTGAAACTGTTGCATCAGAATTTTAAAAAGGCACAAATCATGGTTTATTCAGAAGTTGCACTGAAACTGAGAACGAGACTGGGATATCATTACGGTGGAAATGGAAAGGGTTGGTGAGTGGAGAGGAGCTGGAGATGTAAATCTGTGAAGGACAACATGGATTATGGAGTTTGAGAACATTCTGGTTCCTTGTCGCATATCAGTGAGTAATTTATGAATAGTAGTTTGATACTTATAATTTAGAAGGAAAGGAGTTTTTGTTTGGAACTGAAGACATTGTCTTGTACTTTCCAAAATGTATATATCATGAGCAGAAATTCATCCAACCCGGTTTAGTAGACAAATATAATGACTTACCAGGAACACCAACTATAGCGAGGATGGGATAGTAACCACCTTGAATAATCCAAAGGATATCCTGGATCCGTGATGCTAATGATATCCAAGGCAGCGAAAGATAGTAAAGGCCCGAGGATAAACTCCTGTCTGTTATTGCAATGTTCCAGTCTAATGATCTCAGATTCTGATACATTGTTGAACCATTCCAGCCTAATGTTCTCAGATTCTGATACATTCTTGGAACATTCCAGTCTAAAGTTCTCAGATTCTGATACACTGTTGTACCATTCCAGTTTACTGACCTTAGATTCTGATCCATTGTTGGAACATTCCAATCCAAGGTCCTCACATTCTGAACCATTATTGTAACGTTCCAGTCTAATGTTCTCAGATTCTGATCACTTCCCCCCTTCTCTCGAGCAGTTGATCCCTGTTAGTGCTGTCAGCGATGCTCCTACTCATACTATGGGATAACACATTGACAGAGCCCATTTATCATTCAACGATGGAAACTCTCTAATGGGATAATTAGGATCCACGGAGATTGACATTAATTACAGTCACTGAACAAATATCTCCAGTTAACCCCTTTCAATTCAATATTGGTTTTATTAAAATTAAAAAGAACGTTTAAAATTTACATATTTGGCATGGAATATGTGGGGGTGACTGAGGGAAGGAATATTGGAGATGGTAGATTGAATGCGTGTAATCATTCAATCTGCATTAGATATATGAGTAATGTCAACGGTTTGTCAGAACATAAACAAGTTTCTCCGTTTATAAATGGAAACATACAGTCTGTAACTACTGATCAGTAATTATAATGTCAGTAAAATATGGAGAGAACTTTTCTTGTACGCAATCTGACAGGAAAATGTACCTACGACAGCATGAGTGATAACACACATGGCATGGATGTGTTAACAGAAAATATGAGGGCAGGTGAGGGTCATGCTGTTAATGTTATCGATGTCAATCAACTGTGATTACGTACCATTCACTGGATTCCAGTTGCAGTGTGATTATGATATTGGGGGCATGGCTGCTGAGACTGGAGGGAGGGAACATGATAATTCCCAATCATCAGTACTGAAATGTTACTTTTTATAAATCATTTGAAGATCAAATTAAAGAATACAACTCCAATGAGGAATGAGGAGAGCCAATATTAACCATATAACCAGAAGATATTGAAGCAGAAATTTGGTTATAAGGCCCATTGAGCCTGCTCCGCCATTCAATGATGGCTGTTAAGCTTCTCAACCCCATTCTCCCGCTTTCTATCTGTAACCCTTGATCCCCTTTACAGTCAACAACCTAACTGTCTCACTCTTACATATACTCAATGATCTGGACTCGACAGACATCTGTGGCAGTGAATTCCATGGATTCACCACTCTCTGGTTGAAGAGGTTTCTCCTTATCTCTGTTCGAAAAGGTCTTCACTTTACTCTGTCCCCTCGGGTACTAGTCTCTCCTACCATTGCATATATCTTCCCAACATCCATCTGTCCCAGGTCATTTAGTATTCTCTAAGTTTCAATTAGGCCTCCTAACATTCTTCTGAACTCTGTCAAATACAGACCCAGAGCCCTCAAATATTCTTCATATACATGCCAGTTTTGCATTTTTGGCACCATTCTCGTGGATCTCGTCTGAAAACACTCCAGGACCAGTACATCCTTCCTGAAATATGGGACCCAAAACTGCGCACAATAATCCAAATGTGACGTGACTAAAGCCTTGTAGAGCCTTAGAAGTACATCCCTGCTTTTATATTTAAGCCCTTTTGAAATAAATGCCATCATTGTCTTTGCCTTCCCAACTACTGACAACCTGCAAGTTTACCTTTCAGGAGTCCTGGACTAGAACTCTTCAGTCTTTTTGCACTTCAGACTTCTGAATTTGCTCGCTTTAAAAAAAAAGTCCATGCCTCTATTCATTCTGGCAAAATGCATTCCCACACTTTTCCACATTGTACTCCATCTGCCACTTCTTTGCTCACTCTCCAAACCTGTGAAAATCCTTCAGCAGGTGAAAGTGAGGACCGCAGATGCCGGAGATCAGAGTCAAAAAGTGTGGGCATAGAAAAGCACAGCCTGTCAGGCAGCATCCGAGGAGCAGGAGATTCGACGTTTCAGGCATAAAGTCTTCATCAGGAATGTGGGGTGGGCAGGGAGGGGCAGAGAGATAAATGGGAGGGTCTGGGGCTGGGAGGAAGGTGATTGCTAGAAGAAGGTGGGTGGTGATAGTGATCGGTCAGAGTGGAAGGTGGAGTGGATAGATGAGAAGGAAGATGGACAGCTAAGACAGTTCAAGAGGGCGGTGCTGAGTTGGAGGGCTTGATCTGGGATAAGGTGGAGGGAGTGGAGATGAGGAAACTGGTGAAATTGTCCTTGATATCGTGTGTTGTGAGGGTCCCAAGGCAGAAGATGATGCGTTCTCCCTTCAGACATCAGGTGGCTAGAATTTGGCAGTGGAGGAGGCCAAAAACTTGCAAGACCTTGGCGGAGTGGGAGGGGGAGTTGAAGGATTCAGCCACAGGGCAGTGGGGTTGTTGGGTGTGTGTGTCCGAGAGTGTTCTCTGAATCGTTCTGCAAATTGACGTCATATCTCGCAAATGTAGAGGAGACCAGGAGCAATGGACAAACGAGATGAGATATTTGGATGCACAGGATGTTCTCTGCCTGATGTGGAAGGATGCTTTGGGGCCTTGGGTGGAGGTGAGAAGGGAGGTTTTGGCACAGGTTTCATACCTGTTGTAGTGGCAAGGGAAGGTGTCGGGAGTGGAAGGTGGCTTGGTGGGGTTGCGTGGACCTAACGAGGGAGTTTGTGAGGGAATGGTCTCAGCAGTATGATGATAGGGGTAGGGAGGGAAGTAGATCTCTGTTGGTGAGGTCTGACTGTTGGTGGCAGAAAAGGCGGAGCATGATACGTTGTAGCCTGAAGTTGGTGGGATGGAAGGCAAGCATCAACAAGGTTCTAACTTGTTGCAGTTGGAAGGGTGGAGTTCAAGGGGGGAGCTGTGGGAAGTTAAGGAGATGCGCTCGAGCACCCTCCTGCAGCCGAACCACCTCTTCAATGCTACCTGTCCCTCTATCTATCCTTGCACTGTTTTAAAGCTTAGCCAGAATGCCCTCAGTTCCTTCATATTGATAATGAATGCACAAAGTGAAAAGTTGTGGTCCCAAAACTGAGTCTTGTGGAACACCACTTGTCACTGGCTGCCATCCTGAGAAGGACACTTTAATCCACATTCCCTTCTTTCTGTCAGACATGCCAAACTTCTATCCATGCTAGCTCCTTGCCTCTAATACCATGGGCCCATACCTTTCTCAATAGCCTCATGCATAGCACCTTGTCAAAGAATTCTTGAGATGCAGATGGATAACATCTATTGGTTCTCCTTGATCTAATCTGCTCATTACTCCCTCTAGCTATTCTAGACGGTTTGTCTGGCATGTCCTCCCTTTGATGAAACCACGCTGACTCTGTTCTATTTTACCAAATATCCAGAAATCCCATCCTTCACGATGGAATCCATGATTTTACCCACAACCAAGCTAATCAGTCTGCATTTTTCCATCTTGTGCTTAACTCTCTTAATAAACGGGGTGTCATGCTCGCAATTATACAGCCATTTGGCCCTTTCCTGATTTTAGTCATTCCTGAAAGATTACCACTGACGCTTGCACTAACTCTTCAGCTATCTCCCATTCAAGGCTGGGGTGTAGTCCATCTGGTCCAGGTGAGTTATCCACATTCAGGCCATTCCGTTTTCTAGCAAGTTCTTCGTGGTGATGGCCAAGAACTACCCTCTCACTATCTTGAATTCTTGGGAAATAACTCGTGTCTTCAACCGTGAAGGCTGATGCAAAGTTCCTCAGCCATTTCTTTGTTTCCCACTACCATCTCTCCAGCATCATTTCCCAGTGGTCCATATTCACTTTTGCCTCTCTTTTGCACTTTATATATCTAAAGAATCTCTTATAGTTTCCTTTATATTTCTGGTTAGCTTACCCCCACATTTAATCTTCTCCCTCTTTATTTATTTTTTCTTGCTTTCTGTTGGCCCCAATTCTCCAGTTTCCTTCTGCCCTTCACAGCATTATATGCTTGCTCTTTTGAATATATGCAATCTCTAACTTCCCTTGTCAGCCCTGGTTGCCTCATCTGCCCTGTACCATGCCTCTATTACTCAGCATGAATCTCTGCAGTTTCTCCTGCATCAATCTCGGAATCACCTGCCATTGCCACTCCCCTGTCTTTCCTGCTAGACCCCTGTCCCGGTCAACTCTACCCAGCTTCTCCCTTATGCCTCTCCAGTTGCCTTTATTCAGCTGAATTATTGTTAACTCTGATTCTAAATTCTCTCTAAAATTGCAAAATAAATTCAACAATGTTCTGATCACTGCTTCTGAAGTTTTCCTTCACCTTGTGCTGCCTTATCTAGCCTGCATCATTAAATCCAGTGTCATCTGTTCCTGAGTGGGCTCCACCACATGATGTTCCAAAAAGCCAGCCTGTATACATTCCTCAAATTCCTTTTCTTGCGATCCACGACCAACTTGGTTTCCCATTCCACTTGTATATCGAAATACCCCATGATAACTGTAACTTTGCCTTTTCTACAGATCTTTTCTATATCCTGGTGTATCTTGTGCCCCAGCTTCTGACTACTCTTTGGAGGCCTGAGCAAGTCTCCAACTGTGGTTGTCTTACCTTTGTGGTTCCTCAATTCTACCCACGCAGATTCTACACCATCTGACTTACTTTCTTTCTTACTATTGATTTAATTTAATTTCTTAATAATAATGTTAACCCACTCCCTCTGCCACCTATCTTTTCGATAGGATATATGTCCTTGAATATCCTGATCCCCTTGCAGCCACCTCTCTGTGATGTCCATCACGTCATACCTACCAATTTCAATCTGTGCCTTAAGCTCATTTATCCTATTCCTTATACTGCATGCATTCAGGTCTAACCCCTTCAATCTTGTATTAACGGTCTCTCCTCTCATTGTCATTTGTTTGTCCAGTGTGATTGAAGTTTGATTGCTTACACTTTTCATACACTGTGTCCTATTTGCACTGTGCTGGAGATTTTAATAACCTCTCCTGAGCTCTGTACTCTTACCTCCTCTTTTCTAATAAAACCCTATAACAGAACCTCCAACCCTGCCAACGCACACAGACTCCTAATCAGTTTTGAGCTCTGTCTACAGCCTTAGTTAGGATTCACTCGGACTATGGTCCCAGCACAGTTCAGACAAAGACTGTCCTATCAGAACAGGTCCTTTCTTCCTCAGTAACAAAATGTGTTTATTTACCACAAAATACAGGGACAAGAATAAAGCATTTCTGCACATACCAAAACATGAAAACTACAAAGAGACAAGTCTGTTAAAATACACTTAAAATGTGGAGCTATATGAATTGAAAGGTGAATTACAAAACCACGGACGAGGTGTTCAACCTTTATCAGTCATCATTTGACCCACAGCTGAGATGCTGATTTCCCCCCAGTCAGTGATCCCCTCACTGAGATTCTCTCACCCTGTCTCTCACACATTGTCTAGAGGGACTACAGTTCCTGTTAGCCCAGAATATTTAAATTAATTCACCTTCTCCCTGGAACCAATCTAATGCTATTTTGGACCTTGTTCAGCCGTCAGCGACCCAGCTCTGTGACATTATTGGCGATTAATGATTTGGGATGACAGCATAGTGCTCACAGGGTACAGCACCAGACAAAGGGCTTGCAATCTGTGGTAGTTCTACATAAAATTTCTGTGTATTTGTCCTCATGCTGTTTTCTGATCTAACTTCACACTCATCTGACACCCCTTGATCTCACTTACTCTGTCGCTCCGTTTTCTATCCATTCCTTTTATCTCTCTTGACTTCCTTTTTCACTGTTAATTTTTCTCTCTCACACACACACACTGTTCTTTCTGTTTTCAAATTGTGATGTTGGAGAGCTCGTCATTGTACAATGTGTTAAATGGCCTCCTTCAGTGCTCTTATTAATTCTGAAGCTCTCTAAGCCACAATAAAGACATCAGGTGCCTTGGGAGACAAGCTGGCCCTACGAAGGACACAGAGCAGAATCATCCTTTATCTCATCCTGTTGTCTGATATGCAGCGGCCTTGAAATATGTGTTCAAACAAAATAGAGTGAAATTCGTGCTGTCGGGAGGACGTTCACCAGATGATTATACTGTCAGGATTTAACAAGCAGTTCTTACATACACAATGTGGATTTGCCTGATAGCAGTTCCTCCCAATTGACACGTCCTCGCTCTGCCTGATTCTGAGATAATTTGCCTTCCGCCAATTCAGTAGCTTCACACAAGGTCCTGACTTATCCGTGTTCTTAGCTATCTTAACTCTGAAGGAGCTGTGATCACTCTTTCTAATATTATGTCCCACTGAAAGGTCAGTTACCTGGCCAGGCTCATTAGCCAATACGAGGTCCAGTATGGCACTTCCTCTCGATGGACTATCCACATACTGTTGCAGTTAACAAATTCTGCTCCGTCTAAGCCTCTTGCTCCAAGGGACTCCCGGTCATTATTGGGGATGCTAAAGTCACTCACTATGACCACTCTGTTTCTAATACACCTTTCCTTAATCGACTTACATATTCGTTTCTCCATCCCTCCGTGGCTGTTGGAGGGATTATAATAACGCAGTGCTTGCAGCCATCTAATTTTTGAGCTTTACCCATATTGCTGCAGTGGATGGTCCCTCCTGTATGTCCTATTCAAGTGCACGTGTAAAACACCTCGTCCACCTCTTTTACCTTCCTCTCCATCTCGCATAAAACAATGAAACCCTGGAATGTTGAATGGCCAGCCCTTTCCCTCTCTCAACCAAGTCTCTGTAAACCCGCAACATTATAGTCCCAAGTTCGGTTTCAGGCTGTCAGTTCATCGGACTTACCCATAATTATTCTTGCATTGAAATAAATACAATTCAGCCCAACTCCATCAGATCCTGACCTGAGTTTCTCTGATGTAAATTCTCCTCGACAATTCTCTGGTAACAGGTGATTACAAAAGACTGTCAATAAAGCAGAAAGACTGTCAGTAAAGCAGTAAAACAGTAAAACAGACAATTTATGCTTCCTCCCTTGTCCCTTCAATCTGTACATTGCATCACATTCTGTCCAATTCTAACAAACTGCTGGATGATTATTATGCTTCAAACAACAGCCTCCAGCCTCTCACTGCACATTATTCAACTCTCTCTGGATCCATTTAATTGGCAGTTTTCTGATTTCTCTCTCAACCAAATCTCTGTAATATTTATAAAATTGTTATATATACTCATTCAAACTCCAAGCTCCAAGCTCATCTGTCTTACCTGTCATACTGCTCACATTAAAATCAGCACACTTCAGACTGCCAGTCCCATTGTGTTCACTCCCCACTGCCAGTTTGTTGTTGTTCTTAGCTGTACTGGGATTAGTCTCCAACTACTCTTCAGTCACTGTGCTTGTGGATGTACTGCTCTGGCTCCACCCTCCCTCCCCCACCACCACCACCACACTAGTTTAAACCCTCCTGAGTGACAATAACAAACCTGCCTGCCAGGAAATTGCTGCTGGTTCACGTCCATCCCGTCCTTCTTGTGTATTTCATACTGACCCAGGAATCCCAATGACCCACATATCGGAGATTGTTGCCAGTTTAGATGCATCCCGTCCTTCTTGTGTATATCCTGTCGACCCAGGAATCCCAATGATCCACATATTGCAAGTGCTGCATCCCTACTCTTTGGCCGTGTTTTTAACTGTACTACCTTCCTATTCCTAACCTCACTGGTACGTCGCATAATCTAGTTTCCCCAACATTCAGATATCCTTAAAGCACAACTCTGGCAAGGCCTTTACTTTAAAATGGATAGACTTGACAATAAAGACTTAGTGTGATCTCATTAACCAGGAAAGTGGAGCCCAACGAATCAGTCGCAATGACCATAGGATCTGATATCTATCACCTTCACCAAACCTGTGTGACAAGGTATACATATGGAGCATCTATTTATAGATGGACGAGGATAAACAGAACTTAGTCCAAAAGACCAGAAAATGTCAGAACAGATGGCTGCCATTCAGCCTGTTTACTCTACTTTGCTGTTCAATTGGATTTCAGCTATTCTGTTCTTTTAAATGTCAGGGTCTTTACCCCGCATCCCAAGCAGTTCACAACGTGCCCAGTGTCTTTGTGCGCTCCCTTCATAGGGAGCATCCAGTGCCAGGCGATGGGGTGTGGGAATCCAGGGGTGGCTCGATGAAAGGCTGCATGCAGTGACAGATGGACTCAGGGATTGAGAGAGACAGAGTAGGTAATCAGGGACATGCACTCACATAAGTAGCTGGGCAAGAATCCCAAGCACACGGGGACCCCGAGCACCAATGCCACTTTTACAATAAAGCCGTCATACTTGCAGCAATTCTCCATCAAACACAAACAAATATACTGTAGATAGCAGAAATCTGAAACAAACACAGAAACATATTGTGAAGAGAGAAAGTAGTTAATTCTCCCAATGCAGACACGGGGAGATTGTAAAAAGCTCCACAAAGAAAGGGTCCAGAGATTGGAATTGCACCCGAGTCCCTGACCCTGTGAGGCAGCAGTGTTGTGCCACCACGCTACACAATGATGGGCAAAAGGATTTGTATAGTTACATTAATTTATTTTCAACAGTCAGTTAACAGGAATGCTCTTACTCAGCCTGTCTAAGATCGGGAAGCCTTTATACAGCAGCAGAGTACAGTTTAAGAAGCAAGAAAGCGGTGAACATGAAACATGTAAACTAGTTCGCTTTAGAAAAGGAGATTGCATGAGTTTTGTTAAGATGTATGAAAGGGGAGAGTGAACATTGGACAACCAGAAATTGAGGCTGACTGCAGAGAAATGGAGAACAAAGAATTGGAGAATGAACTGAAAAGGTACTTTCCATCAATCATCACAATGGTAGACACTAGGAACATTCCAGAACTTCAAGCGAGTCAAGGGTGAGAGATGGATGTAATGATCGGCGCTGAGTAGAAGGTACTGGGAAGCTGCAATGTTTGAAAATGGATAAATCACACAGACTGGACAGATAACAACCAAAGTTCTGAAGGAATTAGCGGAGGAGATTGTGAAACCATTGGTCGTGACTGTTCAGGAATAACTATCATCAGACAGAGTCCCAGAGAACTGGAAATGGATAATGTAAAATCTCTGTGTAAGAAGGAAGAAAGGCAAAATACAGGAATTCATAGGGCAGTTTAGCCTGGCATCGGTCGTTAATCGGATTTAGAGTGCATTGCTAGTAATGAGATTGCAGAGTACCTGGAGGTGCATGGTAAAATAGGGCTGAGTCAGCATGGCTTCATTAAGGAGTGGTCCCACTGACAAGTCTGTCAGAAATCTTTCAGAAGATAATGAGCAGGTTTGACAAAGGGAGAATGTGATCCGATTTGCTAATAGGGAGTGGGTTACATTTGAATCTGTGTTAAATTGAATCATGTTAATTTATTGGTTACAACTTGCATAAGCAGCTGTCCAAAAACAATTAAAAATTGTAAAGGAACAATTCAATAATAGTTAATTAAAATAAGTATGCAGGGTCGGGTGATGTGTTGTTTCTCTATGATGTCGGAGTGGTGGACCCCACTGTGGATCCCAGTGACCATGTCTGGAGTAAACGTTGCAAGCTAGAAGAACTCTGGCTCTGTGTCGATGAGCTGGAGTTTGAGCTTCAAACAATGTGAGCTATCAAGGAGGGGAAGAGTTCCCGGGATGCTGTGATTCAGCAGACAGTTACACTCCTTAGATCAACTGACTCAAATTCAACCAGTGGTTAGAAAAAGGAGGGTTTGGCTGTGAGTGAGGCAGATAGAGGGATCCAGGAGGTAGAGTGGCAGGAAAGCTCAGCCCCTGTCCGAGTCTAACAGGTTCAAGAGTTTTCTTCCCTGTGTGGATGGAAATGGGGACTCCAGGGAGGATGAGCATATTGGCCACACACCGAGTTGAGGGAAGCTTTCAAGTGGGGCAAGCGAAGAGAAATGTAATTGTAATTGGGGATAGTATAGTTAGCGGCATAGTGACTGTCCTCTGTGATCGGGATAGAGAGTCCTGAAAGTTGCATTACCTACTGGTGTTTGGGTAAGGGATACCTCATCTGGGCTGCAGAGGAACTTGGAGTGGGAGGGTAAAGATCCATTGGTCGTGGCCTTTGTAGGCACTAACGAAAGAGATAAAACTAGGGCAGAGGTTCTGCTAAGGGATACGAAGAGCTCGGAGCTAAATTAGAAAACTGAATCAAAAAGGAAATCATCTCTGGATTACGGCCTGAGCCATGAGCTAATTAGCACAGGGTCTGCAGGAAAATGCGTGGCTCAAAGTTTGATGTGAGAGAAATGAGTTTGTATCATGGGACATTGACACCAGTACTGGGGAAGGAGGGCACTGTTCCGATCCGAAGGTCTTCATCTTAACCGTGTTGGGACTAGAGTCCTAGCAAATCGCATAACTAGGGCTGCAGACTGGACTTTAAGTTAAATGGGGGTGGGGTGGTGTCAGTTTAGGGAAAATTAGAAAACGCGAATTAAAGGAGGAGTAAGACTGCAGAACTCAAAAAGAAGGCGTTTTGTATGTTTTCCTTTATTGGTCAGAGCATTGAGTACAGGAGTTGGGAGGTCATGTTGCGGCTGTACAGGACATTGGTTAGGCCACTGTTGGAATATTGCATGCAATTCTGGTCTCCTTCCTATCGGAAAGATGTTGTGAAACTTGAAAGGGTTCAGAAAAGATTTACAAGGATGTTGCCAGGGTTGGAGGATTCGAGCTACAGGGAGAGGCTGAACAGACTGGGGCTGCTTTCCCTGGGGCGTCGGAGGCTGAGGGGTGACCTTATAGAGGTTTACAAAATTATGAGGGCATGGATAGGACAAATAGACAAAGTCTTTTCCCTGGGGTCGGGGAGTCCAGAACTAGAAGGCATAGTTTTAGGGTGAGAGGGGAAAGAAATAAAAGAGACCTAAGGGGCAACATTTTCACACAGTGTGGTACGTGTATGGAATGAGCTGCCAGAGGAAGTGGTGGAGGCTGGTACAATTGCAACATTTAAGAGACATATGGATGGGTATATGAATAGGAAGGGTTTGGAGGGATATGGGCCGGGTCCTGGCAGGTGGGACTAGATTGGGTCGGGATATCTGTTCGGCATGGACGGGCTGGACCGAAGAGTCTGTTTCCATGCTGTAAATCTCTATGACTCTATGACTCTAAGTTATTCAAATCTCCGACAGAGACGCAGAGAGCATGAAAAGTGTTAGTAATCAAACTTCAAACACACAGGAAAACCAAATAACAATGAGAAGAGGAAAGGCTAATACAGGGCTGAACTGTTATATCGGAAAGCATGCAGTATAACGAATAAGGTAAATAAATTTGTGACTCATACACAAATTGGCAGGTCGCCATCACGGAGACGTCGCTGCAAGAGGATCAGGACTGAGAGCTGAATATTCAAGGATATGCATCCTATCAAAACGATAGGGAGTTGGACAGAGGGGATGGGTTTGTCTTATTATTAAGAAATGAAATTAAATCAATAATAAGAAATGAAGTTAGGTCAAATGTTATAGAGTTTGTGTCGGTAGAATTGAGAAATCACAATGGTTAAAAAAAAGTAGTTAGAGTTCTGTTCAGGCCACCAAACAGTAGTCAGGAGCTGGGGTGCAAGATACACAGGAGCTAGAAAGATGTGTAGGAAATACAAAGTTACAGTAATCATGTGGGTTTTCATTACGGAGGTGGGCTGGGAATTCAGGTTGATGGTGGTTTGGAAGAAAAGGAATTTGTAGAATGTCTATGAGATAGCTTTTTGGGCAGCTTGTGCAGGCAGACTAGATGAGGGAGCTTAAGGTGAAGGAAATCATAGGAGGCAGTGAATCATAATATGATTTAATTTACTCTGCAATTTCAGATGGAGAATTTAGAATCAGAGGTAACGGTATTAAAGCTGAATAAAGGCAATGACAGAGGCATGAGAGAGGAGTTGGGTAGAATTGACTGATAGAAGGGCCCAGCAGGAAAGACAGTGAAGCAGCAATGGCAGGAGTTTTTTGGTGTTATTCATGATGCAGCAGTGATTTACCCCGAGTAAAAAGTGGCATGGTACATGGAAAATGAGGTAAGTATGTCTGACGAAGGAAGTCATGTATAACATAAAAGCAAAAGAGAAAGGATATAATGTGGCAAAGTGCAGTGGGAAACCACAAAGTTGGGAAACTTCCAAAGACAAAACAGAGGGCAAACAAAGTAAAATATGGAGGGAGATTATTAAATATGGGGGTAAGCTAGTCAGTAAGATAAAAGAAGTCTGTAAGAGTTTCTTTCGATATATAAAATATAACAGAAAGGCAAAAGAGGGCATTGGATTGATCGAAAATGGCACTTGAGAGATAGTAGTGGGGGCCAAGAAAATGGCCGAGGAATTGAATAATTACTTTGCATCAGTTTCATGGTGGAAGACACGAATAATGTCTCAAACATTCAGGAGAGTGAGGGGCTAGAGCTTAGTATGGTGGCCACCACCATGGAGAACATACTAGAAAAAAGCTGAATGGCTAAAGTTGGTTAAATAACCTGAACCAGAGGGATTAAATACCTGTGTTATAAGGGAGATAGCTGAAGAGTTAGTTGACGTGATGATGGCGATTTTTCAGGAATCACTCGAGAAAGGAACGATCCCAGAGCATTGGAAACCCACTAACGTGACATCTGTTTTTACCCAGGGAGTAAGGAAGAAAAGAGAAAATAAAACGCTTAACTTTTGTCATGGGTAAGATCCTGGAATCCATTGTGAAGAATGAGATTTCTGAATACATGGAAGAGTTTGGTAAAATAGGGCAAAGTCAGCATGATTCCATCAAGGATAAGTCAGCATGATTTCCATCAAGGATAAGTCAGCATGATTTCCATCAAATTTGTTGGAAATCTTTGAAGAAGAAATGAACAGGCTCGATCAAGTACAGCCAATGGATGTTATCCACCTGGACGTCAAGAAGGCCTTTGACAAGGTGTCACACAGGAGATGATTGAGTATGATAAGGTTCCGTGGTGTTAGAGGCCAGGTAGAGGCATGAACAGAAGCTTGTCTGTCCGACAGAAAGCAGAGAGTGGGGATAAAATGGTCCTTCTCAGGATGGCAGCAGGTGACAAGTGGTGGTCTGCAAGGCACAGTGTTGGGACCATAACTTTTTACCTTATTCGTTAACAGTCTAGATGATGGACTGAGGGCACTCTGGCTAAGTTTGCAGACGAAACAAAGATAAGTAGAGAGTCAGGTCGGAGAGTGGAGGCGGAGGGGCTGAAGAAGGAGTTGGCCAGGGAAAGGGGTTGGCAGATGCATTCCAATGTCGGATAGTGTGACGTTGGAAATGGTCTATTTCCTCAATGGGGAGAAGATTCAGAAATCTGAAGTGCAAAGGGACTTGGGAGTTCTAGTGCAGGGTTCTCTTAAGGTTAGCTTGTAGGTTGAGGTAGTAGTTAGGAGGGCAGTTTCAGTTATTATTGATGGCATTTATTACGAGGGAAATTGAATATAAGAACAGGCAGTATACAGCTTTGGTCAGACTACATTTGGAGTGTTGCGCGCACTGTTGAGCCCCATATCTCAGGAAGGATGAATTGTCCCTGGAGCGTGTTCAGAAGATTTTCAGGGGAACAGTCGTAGGAGTGAAAAGTTTATTGTGTGAGGAAGGTTTGAGTCTATACTTGATATAGTTTAGAAGGAAGAGGGGAAATGTAATTGAAACATACAGAATACTGAATGACCTGAACAGTGTGGATGTTCATACGATGTTTCCATTGGTAGGAGAGACTAGGAACCAAGGACACAGCCTTAGTTTAAAACGAATACCTTCTAGAACGTTGATAAGGAGACTTCTTTAACCAGGGAATGGTGATACTTTGCAATTTATTGCCAGAGAAGGCTGTGGGGCCATGTCATTGAGTATATTTGAGGTGGTGATAGTTTTTTCATTATCCAGGGCATCAAGGATTATGGGGAGAACGTCGGAGAATGGGCTTGAGAAACTTAGCAGTGATGATTGAATGGTGGTGTAGACTTGATCAGCAAACTGGCCTAATTTCTGCTCCTATATCTTATAGTCTTATGGTCTAAACCTTAAGGAGGCACCTTGCATCTCTGAGAATATGGATTAATGTCCTTCATGAATGTCAGTAGCTGGTGGGAAAAGTGAACTGTTTTAGAATAACAGTATTGTGGCTGCTGTCGGGGTGGTGGATAATATGACATTCAGTGCAGGATCACACACCAACTGTACTGTATTAATGTGGGGAGAGTTTATTCAAAACATGAACCTCTCTGTCTCTCTCAATCACTGTGGGGATTGGGGGTTGGGGTGGGTAGGCGTAACGTCCTCAGAGGCACTTAAACTATCCAGTTTCATGCATCCTGAGTGAAACAAAAGTGTTGGAATTTGTCACCTTCCCATTGTCTGTTTAGAATAGAAGGAGTGATTGTCCATCCCTCTCAAGGTTCACTGCAATCACCTCTTATTATCTCACAGCGTGACAGATCAACCTTCACTCACTCCTCATGGTGCCATCATCCCAGGGATTTTTCCGGTGGAACTCCTGTTTATTCTTTCTGTGATAAGGAGATCACTCCTTATAAAGGAGATAAAATCTGTCCACAATACCCCAAACACTGCCTCAACAACACTCTCAGAGTTGAACACAATAATTCCTGTCCCTCACTTAGCTGGCTCCATTTCCTTCATGTGACACAGGAAGCCATTCATTTACGATGCACTGTCACTGAGTTGGAATTTAAAACATCCTTACATCTGTAGGTCAACATCAATAAAGCCAGCACCAGAGATGCCTATAGAGATGGACATCACTCTTGGGGAGAGACCCAATCACAAAGAATACATATA
Organism: Chiloscyllium punctatum; assembly: GCF_047496795.1. Classification (NCBI taxonomy): domain Eukaryota; kingdom Metazoa; phylum Chordata; class Chondrichthyes; order Orectolobiformes; family Hemiscylliidae; genus Chiloscyllium; species Chiloscyllium punctatum. The sequence continues at coordinate 195,440 of NW_027309928.1, forward strand.
AAATAGTGAATGGCCACCTACCTGAATGGAATTCACCTGCAGGAATGTGGGATAAAGGCAGAGGAAGGGAGTTATCTTTCATTTTGGTCTTCCCTCACGGGATGTGTGCAGCCCTGGTCAGGCCAGCATGTTATGCCAGCCTTGAACTCAGTGGCTGGTTCAGCTGTTCCACAGGACAGTAAAGATTAAAACGCAGTGCTGTGGGTTTGCAGTCACACAGAGACCTGACCAGAGAAGAATGACCCATTGCCTTCTCTAATGGGCATCAGGCAAGCCGATATCAACAGATTATAATTTTGTGGCTGTAGATTATAAGCCAGTGACGTAACCACCATACACTGTCTTTCCATCTTTCTAATTCTGTGCAGGGAACAAAGTAAACATCTCAAGTGCAATTATTTTGCAATGGACACGTGGTAAGAAGGGACTTGAAACAGCTACATACGGAGATTAACAAAGGCACAAACAATGGTTTATTCAGGAGTTGTACTCCGGCTGAGGAGGAGACTGGGATGTCATGGTGGCGGTACTGAACTGGATTGGTGAGTGGGTGGATATGGAAATGTAAACTTGTGCAGGAGAAAATGAATCATGGAGAACAGTCTGTTTCATCCCCGCATATTGGTGCATAATATTTAAATAACCATTTGCTAGTTATAATTTGTAAAGAATGGACTCTTTGATTGGAACTGAAAACATTGACTTGCATCTTTCCAAAATTTCCATGTCATAACCATCAATTCAGTTCAGACCGTTTCACTAGACAGATTGAGTGACATACCAGGAACACCAACTATAGCAAGGATAGGATAGTAACCAGCTTGAATAACCATTAGTGCATTTTCAACACGCGATGTTAATGATATCCAAGGCTGGAAAAGCCAGAAAAGACCCCAGGATAAACTCCTGTCCATTGCTGGAAATTTCCATTCGAATGTTCTCAGATCCTGATCCATTGTTGAAACATCCAGTCTAATGTTCCCAGATTTTGATCTCTCCTCCTTCTCTCTCTGAAGCTGCTGATCCCTGTTACTGGTGTGGGTGATGCTCCCGCTCAGAATATGGGATAACGCATGGAACGCGTTCCCTTATTGATAGAAGAGGGAAACTCTCTGCGGACCCATAGGATCCATGGAGTCTCATATAATCATAATCGCTGAACAAATAGCTCCAGCTAACCCTTTTCAATTTGATACTGTTTTACTAAAATTCAAAATAACTTTGAACATTGATACAATCAGGATGTGATATGTGAGTGTGACTGAAGGAAGGAATGTCGGAGGTGGCAGATTGATTGTGTGTAATCATTCAGTCTGCCTTGGATATAGAGGTAATTCCAGAGGTTTAACTGAACATAAACATGTTTCTCTGCTCATAAATGGGGAAATAAATCCTATAATTACTGATCAGTCATCGCAAAATCACTAAAACATTGAGAGAACATCTGTCCATGATCTGATGGCAATATGTTTATAACAATCAAACGGCACGCATATGTTAACAGAGAATTGTACGTGACAAATAAAATTCAGATTGTTATTCAAGTATCAGAGAGGGCAAGCGTGGATGTTGACGTTATCAATGTTAAGGAACTGTGATGAAGTATCATCTACTGACTTCAATTACATTGTAATTTTGACATTGGGTAAAAGACAGAAGATGGAGTGGACTGGGGGACATGGCTGTTCAAAATGGGAAGAGGTACATTGATGTTCCCCGATTTTCACTATTGGAACGTTACTGTTTATAACTCATATGAAAACAGAGTCAAGGATACGTCTACAATGAGAAATTAGCAGAGACAATATTAATGAAATGTATTTATGCAATACAAAATACAGGGACAAAATGATTTTCTATACAGACCAAAATATGCAAAGTACAAAGAGATAAGATTGTTAAAATGCACTCCTGATATTGAGATATATAAACTGAAATGTGGATTAGAAAACTAGGATAGTGGTGTGCAAACTTTATCAATCATTATTTGATCCACAGCGGAGCTGCTGATTTCCCCTCTGTCAGTGATACCCCTCACTAGATTCTCTGGCCCAGTCTCTCACACAGTATCTGGAGATGAGGTGGGAGTTTTGGGTGCGTTTATCATTTCCTGCTGCTCATGGAATAGTTTATTTAAAAAATCCACCTTCGCCATGGAATTAATCTACTGTTCTATTGGGTTCTGCTTAGATGTCAGTAACCCAGCTCTGTGATATTATTGGAAAGAAATGATCTGGGATGACAGCCAGTGGTCACAGAGTATGGAACCCAGACAAAGGGCTTGCAGTTCAGAGGAATTTCTAAGTAAAACTTCCAACTTCTTTCTGTCCGTATTTATCTACCCTCATGCTGTCTTCTGATCTATCTGACTTCACCCTCATCTAACACCTCTTCCTCTCCCACTCAGCCAATCGCTCCCCTTTCTATCCTCTCTCAGTTTATCTCACTTCACCTTCTTTTTCTCTGTTTATTTCTTCAAAGTTTGTGAGAACATTTGTGAGAACAGCCAGGGAATTCTTAGATGCTTGTCACTCATCCACAGATTCAATCAATAAGCACACATTGATCCAATATACCGGCCACTGCAGCGGACAGCTGGAACTGACAACCGGAAGTGGCAGAGACAAATCACTATAAATGCCTGAGGAAACAGCACAGAAGCGCTTCACAGGACTGAGGATATCACCTAGACAGGGGATGCAACGTCTGCAACACAAATTCCCAGCTCGGCGAACAGAATCACAACATCTGTTGATTTCTCTCTCACACCAGCTATCTCCATATATTGTATCTCCAATTGTGCAGTTGAAGAGCTTGTGACCCCACAATGGGTTGACAGACCTCCATCGGTGTTATAATAATTTGGCGGTTCTCTTACCCACAATAAATACTTTAGGTGCCTGGTCAGATAAGCTGGTGCGGTGACAGGTACAGTGCACAATCACCCATTATCTCTTCCTTTTCTTCTCTGATGTGCAGCCGCCTTGAAATGTCTTGCAAACAAAATAGACTGAATGAAATTCGAGCAGTCCAGAAGACGTTCATGACGGTGGATTTCAATCAGGATTTAATGAAGGTTGAGGATCCAGATAAACACAAGCAATGAAAGAAAAACAGGGCAACGCAAGAAATAGCAGCTGAGTACAACATATGGTTCCAAATAGGCCTCATGGTATAATCGCTAGATTATCAATCCAGAAGTTCAGCTCTTGTTCTCTGGACCCAGGTTCGAATTCCGCCACTGCAGATGGTGGAACTTCAGTTCAATAATTTTAAAAAAGCTGGAATTAAGAATACACTGATGAGAATGAAATCATTGCCGATTGTCAGAAAAAAATCCATTTGGTTCACTAATATCCTCCAATAAAGTAATCGTTTATCCTCACTCCAGACACAAAGCAATGTGATTACTCTCACTCGCCCTCTGAAATGGTCCAGCGTATCATTCAGTTATATCAATCTATTCAAAATCTCAAAGAAATAAAACCGGGTGGACCAACAGGTATCGATCTGACCACCGAAAAAGTCATTTGGAAACATCACTGTCGAACCTGCAAAGTCCTCCTTACTAACATGATGCTTTCAGACGTGAGTTGGGAAGCTTGGACTGGGAGCAATTGTTCCATGGAAAGGGCACTATAGACATGTGGAGACTGTTTAAGGAACAGTTGTTGCGAGTGATGAATAAATATGTCCCTCTGAGACAGGCAAGAAAGGGTAAGATAAAGGAACCTTGAATGATGAGAGCGGAGGAGCTTCTCGTCAAAAGAAAGAAGGCAACTTACGTAAAGTGGAGGAAGCAAGGGTCTTGTTCAGATCTAGGGGATTACAGGCAGGCGAGAAAGGAGCTCAAAAGTGGCCTGAGGAGAGCCAGGAGGGGGAAGGAAAAAGGCTTGGCAGGAAGGATTAGGGAGAATCTAAAAGCGTTTTACACGTATGTGAGGAATTAGAGAATAATCAAACAAACAGTAGGGCCGATCAGGGATATCATAGGGAACTTGTGTATAGAGTCTGAGGAGGTAGGGGAAGCCATAAATGAGTTTTTGCTTCTGTTTAACTAAAGAAAAGGACCTTGTAGTGAATGAAACCATTGAGGAGCAGGTAAACATGCTGGAACGGATAGAGATTGAGGAAGCTGATGTGCTGAAAAGTTTGACAACCATTAAGATTGACAAGTCGCCAGGGCCAGACAAGATTTGGCCCCGGCTGCTTTGGGAAGCGAGAAATGTGATTGTTTCGCCACTTGCAAAGATCTTTGCATCCTCGCTCTCCACTGGATGCGTACCTGAGGACTGGAGGGAGGCAAATGTAATTCCTCTCTTCAAGAAAGGAAATAGGGAAATCCCCAGCAATTACAGACCAGTCAGTCTCACATCTGTCGTCTGCAAGGTGTTAGAAAGGATTCTGAGGGATAGGATTTATGACCATCTGGAAGAGCATGGCTTGATTAATTGCAGTCAGCACGGCTTTGTGAGGGGCAGGTCATGCCTCACAATTCTTATTGAGTTCTTTGAGGATGTTACGAGACAAGTTGATGAGGTTCGAGCGGTGGATTTGGTGTATATGGACTTCAGCAAGGCATTTGATAAGATTCCACAGGGTAGGCTCGTTCAGAATGTCAGGAGGAATGGGATAAAGGAGAATTTAGCTGTCTGGATACAGAATTAGCTGGTCGACAGAAGACAGCGAGTGGTAGCGGAAAGAAAGTATTCTTCCCGGAAGTCAGTGTTGAGTGGTGTTCCACAGGGCTCTGTTCTTGGGACTCTACCATTTGTAATTTTTAATAATAACTTGTATGAGGAGATTGAAGGATGGCTTAGCAAGTTTGCAGACGACGCAAAGGTTGGAGGTGTCGTTGACAGTATAGAGGGCTGTTGTAGGCTGCAGCATGACATTGACAGGATGCAGAGATGGGCTGAGAGCTGGCAGATGGAGTTCAACCTGGATAAATGCGAAGTGATGCATTTTGGAAGGTCGAACATGAAAGTTGAGTACAGGATTAAAGACAGGATTCTTGGAAGTGTGGATGAACAGCGAGATCTTGGTGTGCAGGTACATAGATACCTTAAAATTGCCGCCCAAGTGGACAGAGTTGTTAAGAAAGCATATGGTGTTTTGGCTTTCATTAACAGGGGGGTTGAGTTTAAAAGCCGTGAGAGCTTGTTGCAGCTCTATAAAACTTTGGTTAGACCACACTTTGAATACTGTATCCAGTTCCGGTCGCCCTATTATAGGAAAAATGTGGATGCTTTGGAGAGGGTTCAGTGGAGGTTTACTAGGATGCTGCCTGGAATGGAGGGTTTATCTAATGAAGAGATGTCGCCTGAGCTCGGACATTTTTCTTTGGAAAAAAAGAAGGAAGAGAGGGGGCCTAATTGATGTGAACAAGATAATGAGAGGCATAGATAGAGTCAATAGCCAGAGACTTTTTCCCAGGGCAGAAATGGCTAAGACAAGGGGTCACAGTTTAAAGCCGCTTGGCGGAAATTATAGAGTGGATGTCAGAGGCGGGTTCTTTATGCAGAGAGTTTTCAGAGCATGGAATGCATTGCCAGCAGTAGTTGTGGAAGCGAGGTCATTGGGGATATGTAAGAGACTGCTGGACATGCATATGGTCACAGACATTTGAGGGTTCGTACATTAGGTTTACGTCACATGAGGATCAATGGTCGGCACAACATCGTGGGCTGAAGGGCCAGTTCTGTGTTGTACAGTTCTATGTTCTATGTTCTTACATCTGAGGGCTTAGTGCCAATATTGCGATAACCGGCTTACAGATTAGTCAAGCAACAGCCTGACATAGTCATGCTCACGAAATTATACCTTTCAGAAATACCCCAGACACCACCATCACCATCACTGGATATGTTCTGGCCCAAGGTCAAGACCGATCCATCAGAAAGAGCAGCTCAGTGCGATACATTCTGGAGGTAGTTGCTCTGCGAGTCCCCAAAATTAACTCCGGACCCAATGAAGCCCCATGACTTTAAATTAAACGTGGGCAAAGCAGCCTTACTGATTATCATGTAACGTCATTCCTCAGTTGAATCAGTATTCTTCCACGTTGAACAGAACTTGGAGAAAGCACTCACTGTGAAAAGGGGCACAAAGTGTATTCTGGCTGAGGAATTTCAAAGTCAACCACCAAGAATGGTTTGGCAGCAGTACTATTGATCACGCTGGTCGGGTCCTAAAGGACATAGCTACTAGATTGGGCCTGCAGAAGTTCGTGAGGGAATGAACAAGAGGGAAAAACAAACCTGACCTACCAACTGCAGGTGCATCTGTGCATGACAACATCGGTAAAACTGACCACCGTACTGTTGTTGAGCAGGCAAAGTCTCACGGTCACATTGAGAATAAACTCTATTGTGTTGTGTGGCACTATTCCCATGCTAAATGGCACAGACTTCCAACAGATCTAGCAACTCAAGACTGAGCATCCATAAGATGCTGTGATCATCAATAGCAGAAGAACTATACTCCAGCAAAATCTGTAATGTCATGGCCCAGCATATAAACCACTCAAAAATCCCATCAAGCCAGAGGATTAAACCTAGTGCAAAAGAGAGTGCAACAATGGGAAAAAAAACTGCTCAAATATGTTCTGTACATAAAACACAGGGCAAATTCAACGCAGAAATACCGCCTCATCATTCTAATCTCCATCATCAATAAAGTGATGGAAGGACTCATCAACAGTGCTATCCAGCAGCACCTGCTCAGCAATACCCTGCTCAGTGACGCCCATTTTGGGTTCCACCGGGGCCACTCAGCTCCTGACCTCAGCACAGCTTTTGTTCAAACATAGAAAAATGAACTGAATTCCATCACTTGAAATCAAGGCTGCATACTTTTAAATTTCGCATCAAGGAACCCAAGCAAAAAGGATATTGCGAGCAAGTACTTCATTATTGGAGTCATACCTGACAGATAGGAAAAAGGTCATTGTTGTTGGAGGTCAGTCATCTCAGTTTCAGAATATCTCTGCAGTAGTCCCTCAGGATAATGCGAATGTAGGTTTGCTCCATGAACTGGAATGTTCATTTTCAGCCGTTTCCTCACCATATTATTTAAAATCTTCAGTGGCCCTCCGGATGGTCCAAACATATTCTGCTTCTTCATGAATGGCCATCTCTCCATCATAAGGTCAGAAGTGGGAATATCCGACAATGACTGCACAATGTTCATCACCATTCGCAAATGCTCAGGTATGGAAGCAGTCCTTGCCAAAATGCAACAAGATTAGGACAATATCCAGGCTTGGGCTGACAAGTGACAAGCAACACTCGCACCACACAGATGCCTGACAATTACCATCACCGGTAAGAAGCAATATAACCACTTGGTATTCAGCAGCATATTTGTCATTAAACTCCCCCCCGCCCCCCTCATCAATACACATGGGGTTACCATTGACCAGAAACTTAGCTGGAATCGCCACATAAACATAAGAGCATATCAGAGGCTAGGAATACTGCGCACGTACCTCACCTCCTGTCTTCCCAAAGCATGTTCACCATTTGCAAGGCACAAGTCAGGAGTGAGATGGAATACTCCCCAATTGCCTGAATGAGTGAAGCCACAACGACACTGAAGAAGCTTGACACCATCAAGGACAAAACAGCCCAATTGCTTGGCACCACTTTCACAATCTTTCACTCCACTCACCAGCAACGGTCAGTCGGAGCAGTGTATACTATCGACAAGATGCACTGCACAAATTCTCCAAAGATCCTCAGAAAGCACCTTCCACTCCTACGAGCACTTCCATGTAGAATGATAATGCAGCAGGCTTTTGTGAACGCCACCACCTTCAAGCTCCGCTCCAAACCAGTCAACATCCTGAGTTAAAATATATCACCATTTTTTTCACTGTTGCTGGGTCAAAACGCTGGAATTCCATACCTCATAGCATTGTGGTTCAACGCACAGCAGATGGACTGCAGCGGTACAAGAAGGCAACTCAGCACCACCTTCTCAAGGGGGCAACTAGGGACGGACAAGAAATTATGGGCCCATCCAGTGATTCTCATAACCAAAAAAAAAGTTTAAAAAGTTCCAAGTGGGGCACCTCGATGGGACAGGTTGTCTGATTTGAACACGAACAGGAAAGCAATGTTTCTGATACTAACATTTTCGACCTTTCTGTTATGAGATAGGTGTTCAGTCTTCAATGACATATTGTTGCTGAGTGCTGTGATAAATTGCACCTGTTCTGTTAAATGCAACAATATTAGCGTAACAGGATCGATCCTTCAAAAGTGCCAGACTGAAAATAACAATAATCGTAGAGACAATGTACTCCCGGTAGATGAGACTCACAGATAGCCGCTTATATTCAACATATTGCTGCGCTACTGGTTAACACTGTATCCTACCACCGTCCATTTTACAGGGGTTACCACTGACCAGAAGTCAAATCAACGTACAGATACAAGGGTTACAAGAGCACGTCAGAGACTTACAATTCTGCACTGAATAATATACTGTATGACCATAAGGGCATGAGATATATCAATTTGTTGGGCCATTATGCCTATCTCTTCACTCTGAAACTGTGCTATTTTGTCATAGTCTCTAAGATTAGTGGAAAAATCTTCTGTACTCTAACTGTATCATTTTTTGCGGTAATCGATCAATTTCAATCAGATGCGACCCCCCATTCTTCTAAGTGCCATTGAGTACAGACATAGAGCGCTCAACTGCTGCTCATATGACAAGCCATCATTACCAGGATAGATCATGTCCAACACCCATAGATCCTTCCCCAGAACAGCTCATAATAATCCAAAAGCTGTCTGATCATAGCCCATTGCATTCTCAGCAGAATGTCTCTGCTCTTGTATTCTCACTCTCTTGAAATGAATGTTAACATTATATTTGTTTTCTGAACTGCCAACTGAACCTGCGCATTAACCGTAAGAGAGGACGATGACTCCAAACTTTGTTTGTGCTTCAGATTTCATGAAGCCTTTTAGAACATAATGTCTGCCTGTATTCCGCCTACTGAAGTGCATAATCTCACACGTTCCCATGTTGTGTTCCATCAGCCATGTGTTTTCCCAGTGTCCTAACCTGTCCAAGCCTTTCTGCAGCCTCCCCACTTCCACAATATCACCTGCCCATCCAATCATCATTGTATCATCTGCAAACCTCGTAAAACTCTTCCTTCTGAAGCCGAAGTCCCAACCTGATTCAAGAAGGTCAACATTATCCTGGTAAGTGAGAAAACACATGGACCGTGCCCTTATAGACTGCAACTGGATCCTCAGGTTTCTGACCCACAGACCACAATCGTGAAGATCGGTAAAATCACTTCCTTCACAATGACATGCAACATGAAAGCTGCTGAAGGATATGTTCGCAACACCCGACAATACTCCCCGTAAACCCACGGCAGTACCCTCAGCTCCCTACTGTACTCCCTGTACACCCACGGTTGTTTCCTCAGCCCCCTAATGTCCTCCCTGTACACCCACGGCTGTGCCCTCAGCCCCTTAGTGTACTCCCTATACACTCAAGGCTGTGCCCAGGCCAACTACTGAACTCCCTGAACACCCACAGTTGTGTCCTCAGCCCCCACTGTCCTCCATGCACACACACGGTTGTTTCTGCAGCCCCCTACAGTTTTCCCTGTACTCCTAAGGTTGTGTCCTCAGCCCACTAATGTCCTCCCTGTACACCCACGGCTGAATTTCCAAATTCCAAACAACGCAAGCTACAAGTTCGCTGACGACATCACTATAGCAGTACAGATATCAAACCACAACGCGTCAGAATGTAGAAAGGAGATATAGGGCTTGGTAGCATGGTATATTGATAATGACCTCTCTCTAATCCTGTAAACGTAAAGGAGTGATCTTGACTTTAGGAAGAAAGGAAGGGAACACACTCCATCTACATCAACCGTTTGAGGGAGTGCAGAGCATCAAGTCCCTCGGAGTGATGATAACTGACAACCTGTCCTGAACTTCTCACATAGGTCCGACAGTCGGGAAGGATCAACAATGCCTCTCCTTCCTCAGTTGGTTCAGGAAATTCAGCATGCTCTACTTCTACAGATGCACCATTGAGGGCGTGCTGTCCAGGTGCATAACAGCCAGGTACAGCAACTGCTCGACTCAGGACCGTGAGAAACTACAGAAGGTTGGGTGCACAGCTCTGACCAACACGAACTCTAACATCCCAACCAATGATTCCATTTACATGGCTCGTTGCCGCAGAAAGGCAGCCAACATCTACCCCAGATTACTGAGGGAAGGGAGAGAGGAAATAGCTGGGGCATTAACAGATATCTTTGTAGCATCCTTGAACACTGCTGAGGTCCCGGAGGGCTGGAGATCGGCACAGGCTTGGACCACCGAATGGCCTGTTTCTGTGCTGTAATGTTTTGTTCTAACATTATCAAAGACCCATAACACCCCAATAATGGTCTCCCACACCTCTTCGATCAGGCTAACAGATACAGCAGCTTGAAAACACAGAGCAGCTGGTTCAGCAACAGCTTATTCCCGGCTGTTATGAGACTGATGAATGTACTCTCTAATCTCAGATAACGCTGATCTTGTTCGTGTTAATCTCGCCTCGCGCACGCCCTGTGCAGCGTAACCTGCATGCCTCTCAGACATGTTTTACAGCCATTGTTCTGTACATCCTTGCTTAATATGATTTGCCTGTACAACTTGGTACATGCCAATGTAAATTCTCACCTCCCTTCCCCCAGCTCCCTCCAGTGCTCGCTCCAAGGTCTCTCCGGTCCTCACCCCCAGCTTCTCCCATTCCCCATCCCTTGCTCATTGTGACCCCATCCCCAGCTCACTGTGACCCCATCCCCAGCTCACTGTGACCCCATCCCCAGCTCACTGTGACCCTATCCCCAGCTCACTGTGACCCCATCCCTAGCTCATTGTGACCCCATCCCCAGCTCCCTGTGTGCTTTGTCTCTCACTGTTTCTCTCACACTGTCTGTTTCCCTGTGTTTTCTTTTTCTCTGTCTTCTGTTACTTTCCCTGAACTTACTATCTCCCCTTCTCCCTGTCCATATGACTGTTTGATTCTTGGTTTGTTTCCTTTCTCAGTTTAACTCTCTGTCCTTCTGTTTCCCTCGCTGTGTTCTCTCTCTCCTTATACGTGTCTGTCTCTTTTTCCCTCGCTGTGATGGTGATGGCTTCTCTATTCTTTTGAAGCATGTGATGGCTCTTTGGTTAGATGTTGGCAATTCAATAAACTCAATTGTGTTTGGGTATCTTGGACATAATTTAAATTTATTGGTTAAATTTCAATTGTTGTCAAAACAGCAAGCAGAACATGGATATCCATTTAACAACCAATGGTTGCATCTAAATATTTTGGAACTGTCTTCTCCCAGTGCTCTGCATTCTGACAACTGAAAGCATTCTGTTCATGTGCATAATAGTTTGACGGTAACTGCTCTTCCCAGGACCAAAAGAAATTACAGACGATTGTGTGCACAGACCAGACTATCATGGAAGACAACCTTCCGTCCATTTATACTTCTCGTTGTCAGCGAAAGGCTGGCAACATCAAATATCTCTCCAAAACCTGTAATTATCTCCTACAACCTCTTCCAAAAGGGAGGAGATACAGAGGCATGAAAACATAGGCCTACATGCTCAGGAACACCTTCTTCCCTACTGTAATTAGACTGACAAATTGAAGTCTCTAACTTTTCAAATAATATTAATCTTGTGAAAGACGATCTTGCTTTGCACACCTCCTGTGCAGCTGTCACCTTGTGTGCCTCCCTCTGTCTAAGTGCCCTGTGAGGCTCAAGGTCTTCTCAAGGGCAATCAAAAAAGTGAACTAATGCTGGCCCAACCAGCCATTCCTATATCCCATTAATAAATATAAGAACATGACGACACTCAGGGAACACAGTTGGGATCAAATCGCTTTAAACATGATCTTAGATAGACAGCGATTTCCCTCGGTATCTGAAAGTAGAGCGTTCCTACAAAGCCTTTCATAAATTGATACAGCATAAAGCAAAGAAGCATTAATTTATGCGTGAAAAATTTACCTTCCTTGTTAAAAGTGAAAATCCTCTTCGGATTTGTTTTGATTAGTGAAAACAGGATCTAATGGAGGATTTTCGGAAAGGGAAGTGGCAAAAAGCGAATTTTTGAAAAGCGGGGGATACATGTACCGACATGGGCATGATATTCAGGAAGATGGGAAAAGTTAAAAGAAATGAGGTGGATCTCACATTTTATTTCCACCCCAGCTGATCATCATTCCCTTTGTTTGCGCTTTGTCTTCTATCTCTCTCTTTCTCTATCGATTCAACTCACTCCTCCTGCCCTTCAAAGCAGACTTCCCTGTTACCAGCATTATTCCCACTATTTTCCAGCTGCTTTCAGTTCAGAAAAACTCCCCAGCACTTTCTGATCTTTTCTTTGCATTTTTATGCAATTTCAGATCTCCAGCATCTATCTTTATTTGGTTTAACTTTCAAATGTGTTATTCCATGGGAAGTCCGCATCTCTGCCCAGGGCAGAATTTGTTAATCATCACTAATTGTCCTGACTGTGAGGCCATTCCACAAACCAATATAAAGTGATGCTCAATGATATGGGTCTGAAGTCACACTTAACCCAGACTGGGTAGTAGTATTGGACTTCTTTACCGAAGATCATCAGTGAAACAGGAAGGTTTTCAGACAAAATGTGGGTTTTATGGTTGTTTTTCGTGAAATTCACTTTTATTCCAATTCTTATCATTTTTATTTAAGTTCTACCATCAGCTGTAGTAGGACTTGAAACAAATCGCTTGAAACCATGTGTTTCGTTTAATAAGCTTTGCTCCTGAATTACATCCAGCAACATTCCTACTCTAATACATTGTCCTAATCATGAAGTAATGTCCGAGACAAGAACAATTTTGTGATTGAAATACATGTAACTGGAAAAGTGGTCAGAAGAGAGTTTGAAATATAAGGTCTGAATTTTACCAACGTGCAGACAATGGGTTGTTCAGCCACAGCACTGACGCAGAGATGGAGACTGGGGATATTGTGAGCTGGTAGTGGACAGGGTTGGTGACATAGAGAACAAGAGATATAAATCAGTTCAGGGCAAAAAGCGGTATCGAGGTTGTGCACAGTCTTGTTCTTAGATGTTTGTAAGGGAGTGGTCTGCAATTCAGTTTATTCAATACTGCAATACTGGTTTATTCAAATCCATCTGACTTGCACTAGCAAACCTCCCAGGAGCATGTTGGTGCTCGTCCAGTTAAGATACAATCTGTCTTTTTTGTACAGGTCCCAACCTGTCCTGGAAGAGATCCCAATGATACAACAATCTGGAACTCTCATTCCTGAACTAGATTTTTAACAACATGTTAAGCTCTACTGTCTTCCTCATCCTTCCCTCTTTTCCACATGGCACGGAGAGTAATCCAGAGATTACAGAGGATTATTCTCTCTCACTCTCTCTCTCACACACACACACATTCAAACACACGCAGAAAGAAACTATATTACTTTTCAGAAGAATACAAATAACCTTAAAATAACCGGAATGATAAGTGGAATGAAGTATTTAGTTAAAGGGAGGATGAGAGAAATTGTGCTTCTTCTGGATGTCAGTTTTCTCGCTGAGCTGGACAGTTCATTTTCAGATGGTTCATCACTGTACTAGGGAACATTATCAGTGAGCCTCTGGTGAAGTGCTGGTGTTATGTCCCACTTGCTATTTATGTGTTTAGGTTTCCTTGAGTCAGTGATGTAATTTCCAGTATTGGTGATTTTATGTCCAGTTCTTTTTGTCAGAGAGTGTTCGATGGGATCAAAATCGATGTGTTTGTTGATAGAGTTCAGGTTGGAATGCTATTTTTCTATTAATTATCGTGAGTGTCTCTGTTTGGCTTGTCCTAGATGGATATTCAGACACAGTCTAAATCGTGTACTTCCTCATCTGTATGTAAGGATACTAGTGATAGTGGGTCATGTCTTTTTTTCTGGCCAGTTGTTGTTCATGTATCCAGGTGGCTAGTTTTCTGACTGTTTTTCCGATGTAGTGCTTGTAACAGTTCTTGCAAGGCTTATTCTTACTTGAGCATAACAAACAAATATGTGAACTAATTGCAGTGCTCAAACCTATGAAAAAAAGTTGGAGAGCAAAACAGGAATAATCTGTTTCCGTTAGTTGGAATTGCAGCATCAAGGAGTTCTAATTTCAAGCTGGTCAGCAAAAGAGCCAGGAATGAGATAAGGAAAAACTTCTTTATTGAGTGAGTTGTTAGGATTTGGAATGGAACTGCCTGGGAGAGTTGTGGATGAACATTAAAAAATAGAACGGGATATGTATTTGCAAATATGAATTTAACAGGCTGCAGAGATAGGGCTGGCAAATGGGAGGGACTTGGGAGATATTCCTGGAGCTGATGTACACACAGTGGCCCATGGCCTCCTCCTGTTCTTTAAGGTTTTGTACTCTATCATGTGTCTGATGTGAATAAAATTCAGGATCCGATTATTTCCCATTCTAAATGCTCACGAATATCTGATTATTTAGTGCAGCATAAGCATTTAAAATGCAACTATTGCAAGGCCAGCTTCATTATATAGTCTAATTATTGCTCAGAATATGAATATTTTAAATGTTGTATTCCAATTACTCAAACAAATCTGTCATTGCTTTGGCTCAAATCTCTTTGAAAAGGTCTGACTTTTCACTCACACGATAATATGTTCATAATATGTGCATCGTTTTTGTTCACTGCCCACATTTCATATTAAACAAGATCCTTTCTAAAAATTAAAAGTTTTCAAATTATAGTTCACTAAAATTTGATGGCACAAATCATTTTTTTAGTTGAATATTCGCAGTCCACGTTGAAGTATAGCTGTTTCTAATTCGCTGGCAAATAACTGAAGCTTGTACATGTCGGTGAAAAATTAAACTGATTGTTTATATATACATATATAAGAACGCTAATTCTATTTGATTGTTCAATCGTTCGCTCGCCCTGAACATGCAATCATTCAGAAGCCAACCGCTTTCAAAATGTTGGAGTGATAATGCATTGTTTTGAATCCTGACATTGTGTGTGTAATTCTGATCGCCAAAAGAGTTACATCCATGTTGTTTGTTCGATAGAAAATCAATGTACATTCTTTATTTCTGTGTTTGAAAATCTTGACAGGAGTTTATATTTTTGTTCCATAAATATAGAATCAACATAATGCTTTTCAGAGATTATAGTTCAGTCGAATAATCATAGTTGGCATCTTATTTCTGCCTAATTCACGAAACATAGCAAACATCTGATTAATACATGGGTCACCCAACTGATTGTATTTGAAGAAAGCAGCAGCAAATGACAAGTCAAGAATCGCGTTAATAAGTGAAATTGGCGGAGCGTGCGTGATGTAGAACACCACACATACTCTAATGGCATTCAGGTGAATGTAACAATGAACAACATAACTGGATGTTTTGGGCTAACGCCCCTCCCCAACTTCCGAATTTCACACACATCACTCCCGCACACATTCAACAATTGATAAGAGACGACAGGCTGCGTGAAACATAAAACACAGAACTTAACACCACAATATAGATCCTTAGACCCTTGACGTCCTGCCGAACCTTTATCCTACTCGAAGGTCAGACGAACTGACATATCCTTCATGTGCCTATCCAATAGTCACTTATATATCCCTAATGTAGCTGACTCTACCAACGCTGCTGGCAGTGCATTCCAAGCACCCACCACTCTCTGTGTAAAGAACCTACCTCTGACATCTCCTGAAACCTTCTTGTAATCACCTTAAAATTATGCCCCCTCGCGATAGCCATTTCCTCTCTCCGAGAACGACTCTGGCTACCCATTCTCCCTATGCCTCTCATCATCTTATACACCTCTATCAAGTCACTTCCCATCCTTCATTGCTCCAAGGTGAAAAGCTCTAGCTCCCTCAACTTTTCTATGTAAGACATGCCCTCCAGTCCAGGCAGCATCCCGGTAAATCTCCCCAGCACCCTCTCCGAAGCCTCAATGTCTTTCCAGTAATGAGGCAACTAGAACTGAACACAATATTCTAAGTGTAGTCTCACCAGAGCCTTTTGGCGCTGCAACATAACCTTGTGGCTCTTAAACTTAATCCCAGACTAATGAAAACATATTACATCTTAATAATCTTATCAACTTGGTGACACCTTTGAGCGTCCTATGATATGGAACACACGATCCCTATGGTCCTCCACACTGCCAATAATCCTTCCTTTAACCCTGTATTCTGCATTCACATTCAACCTTCCAAAATGAATCACTTCACACTTATCAGGGGTGAACTCCATCTGTCATTTATCAGCCCAGTTCTGCATCCTGTCAATGTCCAATTGCAACCTACAACAGCCCTCCGCACTATTCATAACTCCAACATCTTTGTTACATCATAAAACTTACTAAATTACAATTCACTTTATCATCCAAGTCATTTGTAAAAATCACAAAGAACAGCAGTCCCAGAACTGATTCCTGAAGAACGCCACTGGTCACCAGGCTGAATACTTTCCATGTTCTAACACCATCAGTCTTCGACAGGCCAGACAAATTTGTATCCATACAGACAGATTTCCCGGTTTCCCTGCATCCCATGCCTCCTTACTTTCTGACTGAGCCGACCTTATGGTAACTTATCAACCACCTGGCTAAAATCCATGTACATCACATCCACTGCTCTACCTTCAATGTGCTTGATCCCATCCTGAAAGAATTCAATAAGTTGTGTGAGGCATGACTTGTCCCTCAAAAAGCCATGCTGACTATCTCTAATCAAACTATGATTTTCCAAGTAATCATAAATTCTGTATCTCAGAATCCTTTCCAATACTTTGCCCAATACAGAAATACGACTGACTGGCCTGTATTTCGCACGATTATCCCTATTTCCTTTCCTGAATAAGAGAATAACTTTTGCCACCCTCCAATCATCAGGCAGTATTTCACTGGACAGTGAGGACACAAAGATCATCGCCAAAGGCGCAGCAATCTCTTCCCTCAGTTCCACTGACAACCTCTAGTGCTTCCTGTATGGTCCAGGGGACTTATCTATCCTTCTGTTTGGACTTCACTCATTCTGTACTTCACCTCACTTTATCTGCTCCCTGTCCAACCAACTGATTGAACTGCTTTCCATTTCAGGGCTATATACAGTGCTGCCCTCCTGAGCAAGTTAAATTCCAAATATTCTATGAATCATGGAATGGAAAAAAATTGAACATACCAATGCCATCCTGATGAAGGGCTTATGCCCAAAGCTTTCACTCTCCTGCTCCTCGGCTGCATCTTGACTCGTTGTGCTTTACCAGCACCACACCTTTCGACCCTGATCTCCTGCATCTGCAGTCCTGACTTTCTCCATTACTGAGGGCTGATCCTGCTCCACACTGAGCAGGGAATTAATCAGCAGGAATTCATTCTATTTGAAGCTGACTGTTCAGTTCTGGAACGTTGCATTTTATTAACACATTAATTCAAAATAAATTACAATTCAACGATTATTCATACAGTCCCAGAGTTACAGTTTCAGTTCATGGAAAGGCAGCTTGATAACAACAAGTAATTGGCTGAAGAACTCCGAGGTACAGAGTATTCCAGGTGCCATATTCCAGGCTGGATGTCCTTTACCATAATGCTGGGAATATTATCAGATCTTCAGATTTGATAAGGGAACGAGGTGACATGGGGAAGTGGATATTTTTGCCATCACATAGATGCATTTGAGGGAGGTCAGAGCTGACAACTCAATATTCTGTGGTACAAGAACTATGGGCAGCGTAGGAGAGGGGCAAAAGATAAGGTGGTGTTGCCTTATTAATTATGGAGTCAAAGACTGCAGTAAGGACGGATGATATCTTGGAAGGGCATTCAAATGACAGTTTGTGGGTTGCAAATAGGTTCAAATCAATGTCAGACACACTACTGGGGACATATTATAGGCCCGCAGATAAAATAAAATACAGGGGCAGAAACATAACCAATTCACTGAGGTGTGTCAATGCAATAATAGGATCATTATATTCAGGCATTTCAATTACAAACATTGATTAAGGCAGCGATAATTATTTTTAAGAGGGCAAAAATGTCTTGACATTTATTCCAGAGAGCTCCTCGTATAAACATGTAGCAGATACAACAATGGGTGGGGCTATGCCGAGCCTCACTGTGGAATGAAGCCAGTCAGGTGTTGCAGGCAGGATTGGCTGAGCATTTCAGGATCAGTGACCATGACTCAAGCATTTTTAGCTTATTAAGGAAAAGACCAAAAGAAAAAAGGCTTGAAAAATAAAAATAATTTGGATGATAGAGGCAGGTCTTATCAAAAGAAAGACAGGATCTGGCCACTGTATAATTACTTCTGGGTGAAACTTTAGCAGAACAGCGTGGGCGTGGTGGGGATCACATGCTCAAAATGGAATTGATGAAGGTGTCACCACAAGATGTTACAATAAAGATAAAAATGAGGAAAACAAGCCCAGAAAGTATGGAATGTCTACAAATATTCAGAACAGAATTAAACATGAAAGAGAAGCTTAAAGCACGCATAAAGTGAGCAGGTCAATGGAGGTCCCAGAAGAGTAGAGAACGTGTTGGGCTAAATTCAAGAAAGTAAATAGAAGAGCAAAAAGTGGGGTGATAAAAACATTAATGGGCAATATTATCAAGAATTCAGACATTTTATCGGTTTATTAAGGGTAAGAGGGTAACAAGAGAAAGAATAGGGAGTATTAGGGACCGAGGAGGCAACCTGTGCATAGAACCTGTGAATGTCAAACACGTACTGCATATTGGTCTTCACTTTGGAGAAGCAGTTCCTGGATAGAAGCTGAGGAATAATTGGAAGTTGATGTAGGATAAAAAGTGGGCAAATCTCTAGATCTGGATGAACTGTATCTTAGACTGATGTGAAAGATGAGGGAGGAGATTACAGGCTCTTACATTTTGTGCTTTATTTTGTTTTGCCTTTGGCCAGCGAGGTGGTGTGATCAAACAGAACAACATCTAATGTAGGTTCAACTTCTACACAGAGTGCTAGAAAAAAAAGCCATGGGATGAAAGACCACGAAGTCTCACATCAGTGGGAGGGAAACAATTGCAGAAAATTGTGAAGGCTGTTAAGAAATGATCACTGAATATCTTCAAGGCTGAGATCCACGGATTTTTTTAAAAGGGTTACAGGGAAAATGCAGGAAAATGAAATGGAATGTTATCAGAATAAATGTACCCTAATTGAAAGTAAACGCAGAGTTAGAGAGCGGATGGACATACTGTCGCTCGTATGTCCATTGGCAAACCTTTTTTAATAGACTGTACTTACTGGAATATCAACATCTCTCACTCCGGAGTGAGACACAGTTTCGAATACAATCAGTAGTTACAAGGAATTCATAAATGCAGTACGAGTAGACCGAAAAAAACCAGAGGACTGCGCCAACGCGGATGGGCTGTCAGGGTGAATATTTGCATCAGCGCAGTCACCACTACGAGAAGGAAGACCTCAGCAAGACAACCCCACCCCCACCCCACCCAAAGTCCAAGCATGGGCCTGGTGTTTAGGAGTGCTTAAGGCCCAAACAATACATCACTGTAGTGTCTCCATCCTACCCTAACCAAACCTAAATGTGGAGTGGTCTATTAACGTACTGTGAGTGGCAGAATAGGTAGTAATGCTTTGGTTCCAGAGAAATCGGTGAGCAGCAGTTCAGCAAAAGGTAAAGGTAAGCTCAGATAAACTCTTTTTTAACGCTAGTCTGACAGCAGTGGGGATGGCAGTTAGGGCAGTTGTCTGTTCTTCATGCGGTTTGTGGGAGCTCAGGGAGATTTCCATTATCCCTGATGACTACACGTGTGGGAAGTGCACCCTGCTGCAGCTCCTGGGAGACCGTGTTCAGGAGCATTCTGGATCATCCGAGATATGGAACACTTCATAGATAAAAGCTTTAGTGAGATGATCACACCCAAATCCCTCCCTTAGCCATGTTTCTGTAAGGACTATAATATTCCAGTCTCATGTAAAGATCCACGCCCTGGGTTCATCTGCGTTACCTGTCAGCTCAGTTCCATTTAATTAAAAGCTTTTTAATCCAACAGGCTTTCATTGCTTCCTGTCGTGTTCCAAGCAGAGAGTATCTGGGCGACCACCAGGAATGGCGAAGGGAGTAGGCAGAAAGTGCGGGAATCCCCTGTGGCTATTCCTCTCGAAACCAAGTATACCATTCTGGATACTGGTTTTGTGTATGTTGGGAGTTGGGCGATAAGTATCAGGGAATGACTGTTCAGGGGAAAGCAGCAGTAGCCAAGATGGATGCACTGGATCTGGGGGGCAGCAGGAAAGGATAAAGGTAAACAGGGTCTTAGAGATAGGAGATTTGATTGTTAGGGGCCACAGATCGGAGATTCTGTGATCACAAACAAGAAACTAGGATGGTGTGTTGCCTCTCAGGTTTCAGGATCCAGGATGTTTCTGAGTGGCTGCTGAATGTTCTCAAGAGGGTGGGTGAGCAGCCAGAAGTCATTGTGCACGATGGTACAAATGACACGGTTAGATATAGGAATGTGTTTCTATAGAATGATTAACTGAGGACTAGGAGAAAAGTTAAAAACCAGGACCTCGGTAGTGATAATTTCCAGATTACTTCCAGTGTCATGAGCTAGTGAAGGTACGAATAGGAGGATATCAAGATAAGTATATGACTAAAGAATTGGTGGGAGGGATTCATATTTTTAGACCATTTGGAGCTTTTCTGTGACAGAGTTGACCTGTTCAAGAGGGATTGGTGACAGATCAACTTGAGGGGGAATCAATATCTTCGCAGCCAGTTTTGCTAGTACAACAGGGGAACGTTTAAACGAGATTGGCAGGAGGTGGAATCCTCAGCAGCAGGGAGGCAAGTGAGAGGCTGGATGCAGATACAGTAATGAAACATAGTACGTTGAGCAGCCATATCAGGCTGGACCACGAGAGGGAACAAGAAATGGCGATGGATTAAATTGTGTTTATTTCAGAGCTAAAGGGCTGACAGTTAAGGCCGATGAATTCAGCGTGTGGATAGGTTATCGGTGCTCGATAGTTTAGCTGTTACAGAAACATGGCTGAGGGATGGATAGGACTGACAGATTAATGTACCAGGGTTAAATGCATTAGAAGGAACAGAGATTGTGGAACGAGAGGAGGGGAGTTGCATTTCTGAATAAAGGGTGTATCGCAGCAGTGATCAGAGATAAAATAATTGATGGATCATCCAATGAGGCTTTGTGGGTGGAACTAAGAAATAAGAAGGGGATGGTGACATTATTGGGGTTGTACGGTAGGCCCCCAAATTGTAAACAGAAATTGCAGGAACAAAAATATGTAGAGAGATTGCGGAGACTTTCAGGAATATTTTGGTTGTCATAATGGGGGCTTTAATATTTTTTATAACACAGACTTGCACTGCCAGAGCATTAAGGGATTTGATGGGATGGAATCAATTAAGTGCATCAGGAAAGTTTCCCCAAGTAGAATGTAAAGGGTCCTAATCGGGAAGGAGCAATATTTGTCCTACTCTTAAGAAATAGGTCAGGACAGGTGAGTGAGGTGACAGTAGATGTGCACTTTGGGACCAGTGAGCATAGATCTATTAATTTTAAAATAGTTATGGAGAGGGAAGAAATTGGTCCACAGATTCAAGTTCTAAATCGGGGCAAGGTTAATTTTGATGGACTCAGGCAGGAGTTTGCAAGGGTTGATTGGAGTAGTCTGTTTGCAAGCAAAGGGACCTCCAGCAAGTGGGAGCTTACGATCTATATGTTCCTGTGAGTGTGAATGGAAAGTTTACAGGAATGTGGTACCCTGAATTACAAGAGATGTTTAGGCTTTTACCAAAAGATATGTGGAGGCGTGGCTCAGGTAGAGGCAGTTGGGATCAAGCGAATCCCTGAAGGTGTACAGGGGATACAGGAGTTTACTGAAGAAGGAAATCAGCCCCTCCAATCTATAGAACTTTGCCTGAGAAGATCAGGTTGAATCCAAAGAGATGCTTTAATTATATTAAAGGAAAAGCAGTAGCTAGAGAGAGAATAGGACCCCTCAATGGATATGTTTGTTGGGAACCATAAGAGATGAGCGATGTCCTCAACAAATATTTCTCCTCTATGTTTACCGTAGAGAAAGACATGGGTACTTGGGAAATTGGGGAAATTATTGGTGATTACTTAGGGACAGTCCATATCACAGTAGAGGAGGTATTGGATCTACTAGAATGTTTGAAGTTGGATAAATCTCACGGTCCTTTCCAGATATATCCAAAAACAGAGCAGGGGCTAGAGAAGAACTTAGGGGGGACCTGGCTGATAATTTTGATCATCAGTTACCACAAGTGAGATCCCAGAAGACTGGAGGAAAGCAGGTGTCGTGCCCTTATTCAAGAAGGACTGAAAAATAAAGTCTGGGAAATACAGACCAGTAACTTTATATCTGTGGTAGGTAAATTACTTGAGAAGATTCTGAGGGATAAGATGTATATGCATTGGGAAAACAGGGTTTCATTAGTAATAATAAGAATGGCTTTGTCAGTGGAAGTTCATGCCTGTTCTTTGATGATGTGACCAGGAAGGTTGAGTAGGGCGGGCCGGTTGACATCTCAACGTGTGGTGGTGGAAAAGCACAGCAGGTCAGGTAGTATTCGAGGGGCCGGAGAATCGACGTTTTGGGCACAACTCTATCATCAGGAATGTCCAAGACATCGATATTCCTGCTTCTTGGGTGCTGGCTGACCAGCTGAGCTTTTCCAGCGCCACATGTCTCAATTCTGATCACCGGCATCTGCAGTGATGACTTTCTCTAAGGGTGGTCGATCTGGTGTATATGGATTTCAGTTACACCAGAACAGAATGAGGCTTCTCAGCCCCTGGACCATGATATACATTTACAGGAAGAGACCAATCAGCCCCTCCAATTTATAGAACTAGACCCAGTTTAGATCATGCAGCAACAATATCAACCTATTCAGCTACTTGAAGTACCACAGGATATGGAAGAGGCAATAAAGTGACTGGGCTATAGGGTTTATTGTAATAATACCAGGCTATATAGCCCGTCAAGCCTGTCCTTCCTTCAGTAAGGTCAGGGCTGATCTCTCTTGGCCGCAATTTCTCTTTCATGCCCAATTCTTTGTAGCCTTAACTCCCTGATGTGTCTACATTCATTAACACCACCCTGCTCCCTCAAACATTCAGAGATGTAGTTGTCTGGGATAGAGAGGCCCCAACAGTCATTACCCTCTGAGAGAAGGAAACAGTCCCCACACATTTACCTTGGCCTTTGACATGAACAAAAGCTATGAAGTTAAAAATCTCACAACACCAGGTTATAGTCCAACAGGTTTAATTGGAAGCACAGTAGCTTTCGGAGCATCGCTCCTCCATTAGTTGATGGTGGAGGGCTCAATCGTAACACACAGAATTTAGAACAAAACTTTAGTGTGATGTAAATGAAATTATAACATTGAAAAATTGATAGTCTGTTGAGTCTTTCATCTGTTTGAATACCATGGTATTTAATTTTATACACCCCAGTCCAACACGCATCTCCAAATTAAAAGATATGAACACAGCGTCATAATGACTGGCCCTGAATGGACAAGACTGAACAAGGTGTCAAGGAGGCTGAATAAAATTGCACCTAATTGGAATCAGTTGTAAATTCCCAAGCGGTTGGACCATTTGGAGCACCATGTGGCTGATGGAGATCAATCCTCTCAGTCCCTGGATATCTCTGTTGGCGGTCCTCAGGGTAGCTTCCTCGGCACAAACATCTTCAGCTGCTTCAGCAACGTCTTACCCTCCGTCATTCGATCAGAGGTGAGGATGCTCAGAAAAGATCGCATAAAACAGCAAAACCTGGACAACATTCAAGCTCATGCTGTTAATGTGTAGGCAACATTCATGTAACAGCACTGCTGGACCCTGAACATTTCCACAGGACTAAAAATGAGGAGCTCATTCAGCATCTCAAGCTGGTTTCACAGAAATATGAGAATGCCATTCAGCCCATAGAAGCTATTGGATAAGTAGAGGAACAGCGCATTCACTCTCTCTTACCTATTACACAAGAAGAGATTTCTTTAAAAAAACTACAAATGTTGGAATTCAGGAAACTGGAAGACCACAACAAGCCAGGCAGCATCAGGAGAAAAAGTCCACATCTTGGGTGTAACCTTCCTTCATGTCTGGGGGTGGGGGCAAGGGTGTGTACTGATAATGAGGCGAGGTGGGGAAATAGGAGAAGGCGTGTTGTGGTGGCGAACACAGTTAAAGTGTACCACCAGGTTGGCCAATGGGAAGAATGAATCCAGTTGACAGTTGGAAGATGGGTTGATCAGAGGAATGGAAAGGGGAGGGGCTAAGCAGGAGATCTGGGGATTGGAAGGGAGGTTACTAGAAATTGGAGAACTCAGTGTTGAGACCCCGGGCTGTAAGCTACACAGGTGGAATATGAAGCGTTGTTCCTCCAATTTGTGCTTTGGTTCTTTGTGGCAATGGATGAGGTCAATGATGTCATGTCGGAATGGGATTGGTAGGTGTAATTGAAATAGGCAGTGACTGGGAGGTCAGGTCAGCCCTTACAGGACCAGCTGAGATGCTCAGCAAAACATTCCCCTTAGTTTGCATTTGGTCTCCCCGATATAGAGAAGACCACATCAGGAATGGCAGATACAGTAAACTAGGTTGGATCCCATCACCTGGCACATCTTCCACAAGGACTGATCCCTTCACTAATTTTGGTTCGTGCCATACTCCCCACCAAACCTGTCAATCCCCATGGGCAACTGACACTTGCAGATGAAAAATAAAATACATCACCTGCTGGCACACACCTCCCTCACCTCTATCCAGCGCCCCAAACAGTCCTTCCAGGTGAAACAGAGGTTCACCTGCCTCTCCTTCAACCTAGTTTACTGCAGTAGGTTCTCCTGATGTGGTCTTGTCTACATCGGGGAGAGCAACGTAAACTAAGTGCACATTTCACCGAGCATCACAGCCCGGTCCAAAGGGGCTGGCCTGAGCTCCCAGTCACCACCCATTTCAATTCCCCTTCCCAATTCCTTTCCAACATGACCTTCTTGGCTTCCTCTGTTGCCACAGTGAGTCAGACCGCAAATTGGATGAACAACATCTTACCTTCTGCATGGTTAGCCGACAGCCTGGAGGACTCAACATTGAGTTCTCCAATTTTAAATAACCTTCCCTCCATGGCCCTACTCCATTTCCAGCCCCGCCTCCTCCCTTCCATTCCACCAAATGACCCCACCTTCTAGTTCCCAACTATATTCATCCCTCCCATCGACCAACCATGTTGCACCCACCACTTGTGTCCACCTATCCCCTACCTCACCATCCTTCTGTTCTCCACACCCCAACCACTCCTTTCCCTCTTTATCTGCAGTTCCCCCTACCCCCACCTGCAATCCTGAAGAACGGGTATACTTGAAATGTTGACTTCTTCACCTCCTGATGCTACCTGACTTGCTGTTTCTTCCAACCTCCTGTTTGTCTAATGTTACACAGGAATATAAGGAATCTAGTCAGCACAGCACGCAGGTAAGCAGCTACCACGTGTCACCCAATAATAAGCCTCTTCCCTGGAACGAGGAAGAGGACATTCAGCCACCCGAGACACTGACACTCGAACAGAAGAGGCCATTCAGCCCCTCCAAACTTTTACACTGAAATAGGAGGATGTCATCGATGCTGTAACTTTACAAACCAATGAAGCAGAGAATGCACAAACAGACTGTTCCATGCTGTGCCTTCTGGCTCCATTGCTCATGTTTCATGCGTGTTGCATTAACGTGGTTTGCTGATAGTAAGGAGGCACAGCTGATGATTTGTGCCATGTCTCAAGGAGGCATCTTCCATCTCTGAGAAGACAGTCTAGTCTTCTGCATGGAGGTCAGAAGCTTTTGAGAATGACCAACCCTGTCAGAGTGTCGCTGCTGACAATTTTGTGAACAACATGATGCTCAGTACTTACTGCTCTGTATGAATTCTGTCAGTGGCTCATGGCCAAGGACATCCACCTCCTTTTCACCAAGAGCACTTCCCATCATCTCGCCTTTCCATAAATACAAAATGAGAAGGATGATATGTTTTGCCAAATCATTTTGTTGCCTTGCAAAACGCTATGCTTTAAGCACAGCCACGCCAACAACAACACCACGTTTGCCATTGGAGATTATTGGAGATACTGAGGAGGTGATGGCCTAACAGTATTATCCCTGTAATGTTAACCCATAGACCCAGGTGATGTCTCAGACCCCGGATTCGAATCCCACCACGGCAAATGTTAGATTTTGCATTCAATAAAATATCAGGAATTGAGAATCAAATGAAGCAATGAAAGCATTGTGTTTGTCCTACCTGGCACACTTGTGCACTTCAGGGAAGGAAATCTACCATCTTCACCCAGTCGGATTTACATGTGACTCCAGGCCCATAGCACTGTGGTTAACACACAGTTGTAGTTTGAAATGTCCAAGCCAGCCGCTCAGTTATGTCACTCACTACAAATTCTCAAATAAATGAATGTGGAAGCTGAACACCAAGCTGAAGACCCCGGGAAATATTGAGGAGCTCAAGAGGGATTACGCAGGTTGGAGAACCGTGAAGCCCCTCTTTGAGTCTCCAGCGGACTGGGAGGAAACAGTAAAAGGGAACATCAAGAGTTTCTTCATCCTCAAAGGTGTCCAGGAGGCGAGAGAGAGGCAGGGAAAACTGTCCCAGCTCCAGGAAAGTATGCAGAACCTGCTCCTGCTGCAGACGATGGGATCAATGTCACGGAGGGCCTCAAGGAGGTGAAGGGTCAGTAAGCCTCGCTCTTTGCCTCGGAGGTCTCCAGGATAATCTTCCGGTCCAGGGTCCGCTCGGTGGAGCAGGACGAGACGTTTCTTCTTCCAGAAGGTGCACAAAGAGAGCTCCGTGCTCAGCAGCCTGAAGAAAGAAGATGGCTCGGTAACGTCATCTCAGGCTGACATCATGAGGATCAGCAAATCCTTCTATGCCAGTCTGTATGACACGAAGCCGACCGACAGCGCGGCCTCCCAGTCGTTCCTGTCCTCTATCACGGAGGTCCTAGATGACGGAACGCAGGAGAGTCTGAACCAGCCGCTATCTCTGGATGAACTGACCAAGGCCCTCGAGTCCTTCGAAAAGAATTAAACTCCTGGAAGCGACGGCTTACCGGTGGTGATCTATTCCGCTCTTTGGGACTTGATTGGCCAGGACCTGCTGGAGGTGTATGTCAGTATGCTTCGGGCAGGTACCATGAGTGAATCCATGAGGAAAGGCATCATCACCCTCGTCTACCGCAAGCTCGACCATCTCCTGGAGCTGCTGAGGTGCAGCATCCCACACTCCTGCAGAAACAGGATGTCAGCTTTAACATTGGCCAGAAAGGCCATTGTAAAAACACATCACATAGAAGATTTGATGCTACGCATATTGATGCTGGCAGTTTTTAACCCCATTTTAACTCCAATGGAACACTCCCGGTTCCATTGTAAAGGAAGTTTGGAGAACAATAATCAATAAATCACATATGTCCCATAGAACATCGCGAGTCATATCTTGGCCATCGATTACTTTACAGGTGACTTAGTCTCTGTCTTTTCTTGGAAACCATCTCTTTCATTGTGAGCTTCAGGAAAGGCCATGTATTTTGCCAGAAAACAAATGTCACTGACCTTTATTGGTTTATATCAAAGAACACTCAAATCAACAGCTCCCTTGATCAACTCTACCGCCCACGTTAGCAAAGAAATCTGGTAAATTGACAGTTTGATTTTCCGAGCAATAAATAATTGTGACTCCGTTTGCCTGCAGCCATCTCTTCCTAACTTTGTGCTTTCCTTCGTTTACAGTGGGGTTTAGTATCTTCCAAGTAACAGCAAAGATATTAGAGCAGTTGGAAGCATTTTTCGCCGATCAAGTCGGCGAGTTTTCAATGAGATCACGGGCTGATTTGTTTAATCCTCAACTCCCCTTCTCAGCCTTATCTCCATGGCCCTTCATGGTGAATTGACTAAATGTCTGTCTATCTCAGCCGTGAAAATACCGAGCCTTGAGGGCCCTCTGTTGTAAAGAATTCCACTGATTTGCTTCCCTCTCATAGAGAGAATATCCTCCCCATCAGAGTCTTCAATGTTTGACCCCTTCCGCTGTGATGAGGCCCTCTAGTCCCACATTATCCTGGGTGTAAATCAGAGCAGAATGAACCCCTGAAGGTAGGTCTACACTCTCTACTGCCAGTTGTGAGTATTTGAAATCATTTCATATTTTCACATCTGATTAACCAATTAGAGCTGAATTTTCACATTAGATTTGCCAATGGAGAGTCTTCTTCAAGAGCACTTCAATGGCTGTAATTCAGCTGGCGGTGTAAGTGCTAGTCAAACACAAGGACACTCGGTGCACTGCTGTGTTTATGAAGCTCTCTGCACATGAAAATGGATCCTTCCCATCACTTTACCTCTCATCAATGTGGGTGTCATTCAACTTGATCTCCCAGCATCCTCCTCCGTTCTGAACCAAGAGAGGGTGACAGTGAATACTGGGGTCATGCTGCGGACAGGACAAGCCAAATACTGGTGTTTCAGGTTACAACTCTCCATTCTTGGAGAAATATTAAGCCACTTGTACGCAAGGGTATTCGGGGCCGAGTACTTAAGGCGATGGGTTATTAATCCCTTGATGTGTCCCCACGCAGGGTCAAATCCTGCCGACTCCATCTTGAACAACTTCCTGTAGGATACATTCTTGCTCAGACTTCAGAAATCCCATGTCAGCAAGGCCAGGCCAGTTATTTGATTAGACATAGGCGGCTCGAGTTCTTAATCAGAAATATCCCACACTCCAACCGTTATTCCTGTTTCTCAATTCACAGATACAGCTAGACCCATCGAGCTCCTGCAGTATTCTGTGAATGTACTGCACAGAAGTGCTGCTTTTGATTAGATTCCTTTAATCCCAGTCCCTCTGTTCACTGCCTCTGGTCAGGGGTAACACTTGGTCCTGCACGTCAAAGTGCCCATGCCCACGGTTCCCACTCCGATCATTATAAACAGCTGCAGGAAATTGCCGGTTAACCATCTTTACTCCAAAGAGAAACTCACCAGCCTCAGGAATCTCTCTACAAAACGGGACTTCTCATCCCTGGACACGGTGTAAGACAGAGGATTGTGAAGAGATTTTGGGAAAATATCGTCAGTTGGCAGGTGCACAAATGTTAAAGGCGCATCCCGTATAACACAGTTTCCAGCTTTGTGAATCTTCGGGAACTCTTTGGGAAATGGAATCAGAGGAGAATGAAGAAGTTTGAACTGTCGGGCTGAGCAGAAACAGCCAAGACACCTTCCCCTTCTTTAAGAGGACTCCACATAAACTGATCGGAGACATTGAAAGAATTCTCGTTCCTTTACATGAGGAATACAAATCTCATCTGGACTCTAGATCAATGAAATAACTCGGGATCACACAAGACACTGGGAGGCTCGAAGAGAGATGGTCCCGGTTGGAGGGGAGCTGTTTCCCAGTGACATGGGTGTGTCTGTAGTGGGTGGGATCAGACTGTTCCCATGTCGCCATAATGAATGTCTGGCAAAGTAAAACTGATAGAGGACAGTTGTCATTCTGGGAAGGGCAGACTGAAGTGGGAAGTCAGTCACAGCCTGCTTTAGAGGATCGTGCAAGGTGTTCGGTTTGAAGTTTCAGCGCATTCGA
This sequence comes from Chiloscyllium punctatum, assembly GCF_047496795.1. NCBI lineage: Eukaryota > Metazoa > Chordata > Chondrichthyes > Orectolobiformes > Hemiscylliidae > Chiloscyllium > Chiloscyllium punctatum. The sequence continues at coordinate 225,227 of NW_027309928.1, forward strand.
CTGATAAATGAAAAGTTCCTGGTTCAAGAGTCCCCAGGGCGACAACGATGGTTGTTCTTGCTGCATCTGTTTTGGATGCTGCACAGTTTCGTGTGTCGAGTGGGGTCAGGAGAATGTTCTCCAAACGGAACCCTTTCGTGTAAGGATCCACAAAGAAGTTTCTGCATTGCTTTAATGGTTCATGTAAAGAACTGTGGATTCTTGGATTCTGAAGCAAAAACAGAAGCTGCTGTCCAATCTAACGGGTTTGGCAGGACCTTTGGGAGATTACCGAGTTCTGATGAAGTTTTGAAATGTTGTCTCTGATTTTCTCTGCATAGATGCTGTAAGATCTGCTGAGTTTCTCTGGCAATTCCTATTCTTGGTTTAAATTGAATGTCCGTTCCATCTGTCAGGATGATACAACCAGACCCACCATGCACCAAAATGTGACGCTTTTACAAACTGTAAAGTGATTGGATTCAAACCAACCCGATAATGATTCACTCTTCCTCAACTCCACAATGAGAGACACCTGGAAAACGAAGAGGACAGTGTGGTTCTGTAATCGTCGATGCGTGTTTAAGGCAATGGACTTGAAATCCATTTGGCTTTACCCTCACAGCCTGGAATCCTACCGGTTACGATTCAGTAATGACAACAAATAAAATGGGAGATTACACCCTGTCTTCATCTTTCACATACAAGACACAGGAGACGGGAAAACAGACATTTCAGACAGGGTGGGAATGGGGGCAATCTCCAACCCTCTGTCTTTCAGGGTACAACACACAGAAATCCCCAGAGAAAGTTAAGATACTATGAGTTGAACAATTCCATTCCAACTTTGTTGGAGCTACGAGCCAACCGTTGGAAAACGAGATGAAAACAGTCAGGGGTCAGTCTTCGAATGGTGCAGACTTGATGGCCCGAAGGGCATTTTCTGTGCTGCAGACCTCTTTGACCAGCGGCGGTGAGCTGATCGGAGAAACTGGCGGATGTGAAGCATAATGAACGGGACTAATCCTGAGCCCTCTGTTTGTTTCCATCTGTGGGTAAATATGAGGTTGAGTTCCTCGGCGGTGTTACAACATCATGTGACCATGTCCCCAACTTCAGTCCCATTGTTGGGTCATTTAAGATCACAGGGAGAATCCCATTTAGATTCGCCCTGGTAACATCAGAAACGCAGGTTTATGGGAACTGGGACGAGAATAGATGGAAGTCCAATGACCCGCACTGCAGATGGGCCGAAAGGTCTTTCTCACGCTGTAAAAATCAGAAGAAAGGGAGAAAGTAATCTGCAGCTAAAATGATCACAGATGGAAAGACAAAAGCGGTTTCCTGATGAAAACACACAGTGCCTTTTCTTTTTGCTTTCCCTGTTCGCCTCCTGGTGAGGATTCAGTTTTCTCACTGTTGCAGCAAGTGGAGTTTTCCTCGTCCCATTAATCGTGGGGTCAGCCTTCCCGAAGTAGGGAATGAAGTATGCAGCTGACAATTGATCAAGTGTTGTCCCATACTTAATACACAGTAACTTTAAACGAGTAGGGGTCGTACGGTGGCTCAGTGGTTCACACTGCTGCCTCACCGCACTAGGGTCTCAAGTTCAATTCCAGCCTCCGGCAACTCTCTGTATGGAGTTTACACATTCTCCCCGTGTCTGCGTGGGCTTCCTTCCGCAGTTCAAAGATTTAGGATGAATTGGTCATGCTGAATTGCCAAAAGTATTAAGTGCATTAGCCAGAGGGAAATGGGTCTGGGTGGGTTACTGTCTGGAGGGACAGTGTCGGCCCGAAGGGCCTGTTTCCACGCGATAGTAAATCGAAACACACTGTTTGAAACTCATTCGTGGCGGAGGTTGCCACTCAATGAGATAGGAATCACTGTCCATCCCTATTTACTCCAGAGATTGAGATGTTGAGTTACTTTACAGAACCCTGGAAGAACTCAAGGTACAGCCATGATACTGTTCGGGAGGGAGTTCCAGGATCTAGACCCAAAAGCACTGTAGGAGTAGCAAGATATTTCCAACTCAGAAAGGCGAGGTCCGAGATGGGTGATTTGTGGTTACAGTTCTCTCGTGTATCTGTTGCTATTGTCCTTCTCGATAGATGCAAACAATCACTGGGTTGGTCTGGGTCTGTGTTCTGTGAGGAAGCAGGAGTTAGTGTTCAATAAGATAATTCACAAGAAGAGAAATAAATCTTCATTTCCTGTCTGGGAATTGTATCCCGGTCTGGGCATTACAAACTCAGACTCCGAACCAGTGACCCTACTGAAGCTGACAGTAACACTTGTGACCTGATCTGTCCAGACTCTGTGTATGATCTTCACGTTATCATCATCCTCAGCAGCAATGTTTCTCTCTCTAAGTTTCCAAACAATTCATATTGCTGCCCTGGTTTCAATGTGAAGAAAGCGGAGCTGTGCTAACCTGATTTACTGCAGGAAGGTACAAAACAGTTTGATACTAACAGCGGCTCGTTTTGAGGCGTTGATCTGCGGTGATAGGGCGGCCCCAATAAATCCTTCGTTCAAAACGTCTGATTCCAAATTCCATGTTGGAAATGACCAGAGGTTTCTCGCTGAATTTGTTCAGGATCTTGACTGGAATTGACACTAAATCCAAGTATGAAAGTACATTTCAGTGGAGTGCATCATAAGATACCGCCGTGACTGTGAATAAAATGCTGGAGACGTCCAGCAGAAGAACAGGAGACACAGAAGCAGGTACCTGAGGACAAATGTATTTGCTTTGCCATTGAAAGGCCCTGTTACACAAAGTGGATTATCTTTGCTGGTTGATCACCTTATGAATGTTGTTTCCCAGATCTCCATGTTTACATCACATACGGAAAGGTGTCCAGCGTGTGTGTGTGCATCCGGCTAGTGAAGCAATAGATAAAACATCTGACTTTGTATCAGACGATTGTAGGTTTACATCCTACATGTCTCGAGTGTAACGTGTTAGTTCAGCCAATTACATGTTGTCAGTTGCTATTTCCTTCGGTTCTTCCGAGCTGCAGGGATTGGATCAGTGTGTATTCAAATGGAACGTTGTTTTTGGGTCCATTACAGCTCAATGTCAGACAGGTGTATGGCTGGTCCTGTTTTGTCAGGTTCTGAGGATCTGAATGGTTTGGATCAGTTTGGTTTCGAATTTAAAACTTGCATTTAGGTCTATTGTCCATTTTAAATTCCAGCTCTGCTCCACATCTCTCATTGCCTGTCAAACTGGCGAGTGTTCCACCTAAAGCTTCCTTTGTCCGATCTGTGAAACCCACTGTGAAACCAGCTCCAATGCTTGTGACTCTCCCGATCAGTTTCTATAAGACTTACTATCAATGTAACCTTCTCCCATCGCTATCACCCGCCCTGTCAATGTAAACTCCTTCGGTCCCCCCATCAATCTAATCATCTCCATAACCTTCTCCAGCTCTTACACCCCTATCTGTGTAAACGTTACACTCCCCTACAACCATCCCGAAAGCAAAAACCTCCTCCAGTGTCTGTAATACTCCCTATCTGTGTTTGTGTCTCCAGGATCTATTGCTGTTCCTGTCTCTGTAAGCTCTGACAGATTGTACAGCTTGCCAGTCCATATTCTTTCCAGAATCTCAGCATCTGACATCAACAAAAGTCTTCATTAACTACAGCCTTCCATATCTCTGTTCTTTCCTCAATCCTATACAACTCTCTTATTCTCTGTAAGTAGCACAATTCCATAAAATACCCCATGCCTGCGTAAACTGACCCAATCCAACAGTGAGAAGCCTCCCTGTCCTTTCGATCACCTGTAGTCCCTTCAGATCTCCCTGTATCTTCTCTGACTCCATTGAATACAGCCTATCCCATGTTATAACTCCTCTAACTCATATATTACTCCCCATCTCTGTGATATTCTTCAGTTACTGCAATTCTCATTCTTTATCTCCAGAGCTTCCAATCCCCCTGATCAATGTAAGGTTTTGATCCTCTGCAGCATGTTTATCACCTGGAGCAGCCTCCAACTAATCAACGCATCCTGTTGCTGTAACCTCCTCAAATTCTACAGCTCACTGTCTTTGTAATATCTTCCAGTATCTGCAACCCTCTCGATTTTTGTAACCCACTCCAGAACAGCACTCTACATCTCTGTGTAACTGATGGGAATGCTGTAAACCTGCCTTCAGTCCTCAGTAACTCTCTGAACATCTGCAGCCCGACAACCCTCAGCATCTCTGGCTCCTCCAATCCCTATGCTTCTCCCTGGCTGTGTGAACTGATCCAGCCCCTTCAAACCTCCCTATCTCACTCACTCCTGCAGCTCCAACCTTTGTCCATGTCACTGTAATTCGAGCACCAACAATCCTCCCAGTCTCTATAAACTCCTGCAGCTCCAACTACAACCCCTACCTGTGTACTCTCCAGTCCTTCCAATCCTCCCTTTCTCTATCAACTCCTTTAGCTCCAATACTACCCCATCTGTCTACTCTCCAGTGCCTTTAACACTCCCTTTCTCGAAAAACTTCTGTAGCTCCAACTACTACTGTGTGCAATCTCAAATCCCTATATTCCTCCCAATCTCTGTAAATCCTTCAGAACTGATAATCCTTGACATCTTTCAGCCAGCCAACCATCTGATCTCTAACCACGAACACTGATCTCAAACCACCGAACTCTGTAACATCCTCCAGTCTCTACAGCCCAGCTTTTCTCTATTGGCTTCTCTGGTAACTGTATTCCCCTTCATCTCCGGTTACAGATCCTTGCTCAGTGAAACAATGTCTCAGTACCAAATCTGTAAGAACACAAGAATCTTTGGTGTATCAATATATTTGTCTCATTTTCTAAATTTTAACGACTGCAAGTTCAACCTTCTTCACCTCTTCTTCTCAATATTCCTCCATTTTGAAGATCAGCCTGGTGAACCTTCTCTGGGCTGCCTCCAATGGAAGGATATTTTCCCTCCAGATAGGGGACCAAACCTGTTCACCGTATTCTCAGTGTGGACCGACTGGAGTCCTCTATATTTATTACAAGCCTTCCCTATTTTTATTCTCCATTCCCTTTGAAATCAATTCCATTTACATTCTCTATGTCCTTCTGTCCCTGTATGCTACCTTTCTGAGATTTATACACCAGGATTCCCAGGTTAGGCCATAGCGTAGCTTTCTGCAGTTGATCTGAAACCAAGAGCTGACAGCAATAATCACGAAAGTACTGGAATGTATGTTAAACGATATGCCAGAAATACTAACTGCACACTTAGAAACCTATGGAATAAGCGCAGTCCGTAAGACCATCATGTAAAGGGGTACAATTAGACCATTCAATCCATCAGGTCTATTCCACTATTCGATTGTGTATGAATTGTTTCTTAACCCCACTCTCTCACTCCCTGTAACCCTTGATCTCCTTATTCATCTAGAACCTGCTTATCTCTGAGTAAGATACACTGAATCACTTCGCATCCACAGTCCCATGAGGCAGTGAGTTCCACAGATCCATCACCCTCTGGCTGAATAAATTCCTCCACATCTCTATTCTAAAGGCTCCTCCTTTACTCTGAAGCTGTGCCCTTGGCCCCTCGTCTCTCCTGCTAGTGGAAACATCATGCCCACGTCCACTCCATCCAGGCCCCTCAGTATTCTGTAAGTTTGAATGAGATTCTGCCGCCGCCTCTGAAACTTCATCAAGTGCAGACCCAGAGACTTTACCTGCTCCTCCTATGACACGAATGTCATCCCTGAAATCTTTCTTGGAAACCCATTTCTCGTACCCCTTCACATCTTTTGTTTAGACTCTTAATGAATAAAGTGTTGAGTGTAGTCCCAACACTGACCCCTGCGGAGCTCCCCCATCACCAGTTCCCATGGTGAAAAAGACTCCTTTCTTCACACTCTCTGCCTTGTGCCAATCAGACAAATCCTCTATCCATGTTCAACATGTTGTTGTGAAACGGAAATGTCATTTCACACCCACTGCTGGATTTATTTTTCTGTCTGGCTGTAAACAGCAGAGTTTCCCCATTACCTTCCCATCTGTAATTCCCTGGAGAAGGTGGTGGGGAGCTGCCTTCCTGACCCATTGCAGTCCTTTGGGTGTAGGGACAGACACAGTGCTGGGAGGATGGAGCATGGCTTGGAGGGCACCTTGGAAATGCTGTTATTCCCGTGCACCTGGAGCTCCTGTCTTTCCAGGGTATAGTGGTTCCGGGTTTGTAAAGTGCCGTTGAAAGGGCCTGTCCGAGTGACCTCAGTGCTACTTGTAGATCTTTTATTCCTCCTTTCATTCATGCACATGTGCTTTGTTGGCTGGGCCAGCATTTATTATTGATTTGGAGTTGTCCCTGAGAAGGTGGTGGTGAGCTGCCTTCCTGAACCACTGCACCAGCCGATAGAACTGTTGTTATCCGTGTAGCCTCCAGCAGGCGCTACAACACTCCTCATGTCTCTAACTGCACACAGACAATGCAGCTCTCCCTTTTATATCTGGCATCCTCCCCGATTTATAACTCTTATAGTTCCTCACACTATCTCACCTCTTCCATTCCCATCTGTGCCTGAGATCTCTAAAATTTCTTTATTCTTGTTTAAATTTCTGATCACCTAAAATCTCTCCCTTTTTAAATTTGTAACCCCTTCAGCTTCTGTAACTCTCCATATAACTGTAATCAATGACAGCACAGGTTCCCTTCCTTAAATCTCGATAATTACAATGGTTGCGTGTGGTAAATCGGAACTTTTCATCCTCCTTATCTATCTCGGGACTTCCAGCCCCCACAATCCCACTATTTGGAATGCTCCCATTTTCTGTAAATCCTCATGTCCTGAGGGTCCTTGAACACCACCAGTGCTCCAAAAGTTTATACTCCCCCCAGTTACTGCAAGTCTTCTAACTCTGTAATATCCAACAGTCTCCAGTACCATACAACACTTGCTGGCTCTCAATTTGTATTTGTTGAAGTCTACACATCTCTGTAAGCAGCACAGAAAAAGTACTTTTGACTCTGCATAGCTCCGTCATGAACAAACTACTATCTCTATTTCCTTCGCCTTCTTCAGTGTCTGCAACTCTCACTGTATCTTCCAATAACCTGCTTTCGACACTGCAGGTCTGCCATGCTCCACAGATAACCTGTTCCAGCCCATATAGCTCACTCAATCACTGTAACACCCTCTGCTCTGTCTAATCCTCCTCTTCCCCACTGTCTTCCAGGCACATCAGCGATTCTGTAAGGCAGCAGTGCGGAATGGGATGTTATAAATCTTAGCTGAGGCTTGAGGCCTACCATTACCTGGGAGTCACAAAGGGAGAGAACCTGAGAGAGTGCAGCACAGAGCGGGAGAACATTAATCAGTAGCGAGGATCGAGGCCGACTAGGACTCGGAGTTGGAGAAGCAGCAGAGCAGGAGGCTCGAAATCAGCACCGAGTCACAGAGGGAGTGACCATGTGAGGGAGCAACTTGGAGCAGGAGCATGAGGCTCACTCACACCTGGGAGTTACAGAGGCAGCAAAGTGGGAGGATATAAATCAGCATTGAGGATCATGGCCTAACTGTGCCTGGGAGTCACAGAGACAGTGACCCTGTGAGGGAGCAGAGTGGAGTGGGAGCTGGAGGATTACACGTCCCTGGGAGTCACAGAGACGGTGACCCTGTGAGGGAGCAGAGTGGAGTGGGAGCTGGAGGATTACATGTACCTGGGAGTCAGAGAGATAACCTTCTGCTGCTGGGATGGGCCTGCACTGAGTTTGGAAGAAGTACAAGAGCCTTCACAGAAAAGGCTGTAAATTCATTGGCAGATAATACACCGTTATTAGCGCCTGTCAGTGAATTGATAGAAGTTAGCAAATTTGTTTTTTCAACTTCTGAAATAAGGATTGAACTCAGAAATAAGAGGGAGAAGTGAAATTCTGAGCCAATATATTATATATTACCCTCAGTAAGCCACAGTTGTATAAGGTAGTTAACCAGATTGTTATTTTTTCCCTGATGTTAATTTAATTCTAAGTAATTAATTAAGTTACTCTCGACATGTTTCATTTTAAGACATGACAAGACATGTTTGTTCGATGGAAAATCTGTTCTGTTACGTTGGGAAGTCATAGCCCCTGCTCGTGTCCTAGATGAACACTGGGTCATGGAACTCAGATAGTAACTAGAGACTCTATGGGGCATCTGTGATACTGAGAGTTAGGTGGATAGCTCACACAGAGAGCAGATCACCCTGCAGACATGACAGCCAAGAAGAAGAAAGGGAATAGGGGACTAGACTATCCATCTAACTAGTACAGCCTGGACCGTATGTGACTTCACTTTCTCAATCAGCGTACCGTGGGGAACCCTATCAAACGCCTTACTAAAGTCCATGTATATGACATCTAATGACAGTCACTCAACAAGAAACTTTGTCACTTCCTCAAAGAATTCTGTTAAGTTGGCAAGACATGACATTCCCTGCTCAAAACTATGTTGCCCATCACTGATGAGCACATTTTCTTCCAACTGGGAATACATCCTATCCCTCAGTATTTCTCCAGCAGCTTCCATACCACTAACGTCAGGGTCGCCATTCTTAAACAAGGGAACACCATTAGCAATTTCCCAGTACTACGGGATTTCACCCGTGTTCAAAGATGCTGCAAAGATATCTGCTATGGTCCCACCTGTTTCCTCTCTCATCCAAGATCCCATCCGGACCTGGGAACCTGGTACCTTAATGTCTTTTAGAATAACCAACACTTCCTTATTTCAGCTTGACCTAGAGGAATCAAGCATCCATACCTAATCTCAACATTTCTTCTTGGTGAATAGTGATATCACGTGCTCATTAATAATCTCACCCATTTCTTCTGACTCCATGCATAACTTTCCTCCTTTGTCCTTGAGTGGTCCAACCCTTCCTCTAGTTACCCTCTTACTATTGATATATGAATTAAAGTCTTTGGGATTTTCCAAAATCATGTTTGCTAAATATATCTCATGACCCCTTTTAGCCCTCTTAATTCCTTGTTTCATATTGGTCCTACATTCCCGATTTTCTGCCCAAGCTTTGTCTGTCTTCAGTCGTCTAGACCTTATGTACACTTCCTTTTTCCACTAAGCTAGTCTCACAGTTTCACCTGTTATCCATGGTTCCCTAAACTTGCCATTCCTACCCCTCATTTCCACAGAAGCATATCTGACCTCAACTCTAATCAACCTCTCTTTAAAAGCTTCCCACGTATCAAATGTGGATTTACCTTCAAACAACTGCTCCCAATCTATATTCCTCAACTTCTGCTGAATTTTGGTATAGTTGGCCTTCCCCCAATTTAGCACTCTTCCTTTAGGACAACTGTTGTCTTTGTCCTTGCGTATTCTATAACGTATGGACTAGTGATCAATAGTCCCAAAGTTATCCCCAACTGAAACTTCAACCACCTGGCCAGGCTCATTCCCCAGCATCAGGACAAAAATGGCTCTTTCCTGAGTTGGACTGTTTACATACTGCTCAAAAATCCCTCCTGGCTGCTCCTTACAAATTCTGCTCCATCCAGTCCTCTAATATTAAGTGAACCCCAGTCAATGTTGCGAAAATAAAATCGCCTTTCACCACCACCATGTTGCTCCCACATCTTTCCATGATTGTTTCCATATTTGTACTTTCATCTCACGCTCACTGTTGGGAGGCCCCAATATTGTTTCTGCATCCTTCCTATTTCTGAGCTCTACCCTTATTGCCTCACTGTTTGAGTCCTCCATAGTGCCCTCCTTCAGCACAGCTGTGGTATCCTCTTTGACCAGTAATGCAACTCCTATACCCCTTTTACCCCCTTGTTTATCCCACCTGAAGCATTGATATCTTGGGATATTTACTTGCCAATCATGCCCTTCCCTCAACCAAGTATCATTAATAGCAATAATATCAACTCCAAGGTACTAATCCAAGCCCTGTGTTTATCTGCACATACTACACTTCTTGCATTAAAACAAATGCACCTCAGATAACCTGTCCCTTTGTGTTCATCATCTACTCCCTGCCGACTCTTCCACTTACTCACGCTGTCTTCATTATCTATTTCCTTACAGGCTGCAGTTGTTATTTCCTTAATATCGACTCAGCTCCTCATTTGGTTCCCATCCCTCTACAACATTAGTTTGAACCCTCTGAAGCAGCATTAGTGAAAGTACCCCGAACGACATTATTTCCATTCCAGTTCAGGTGTAGGCTGTCCAATTTGTAATAGTCCCTCCTCCCAGATAACCAGTCCCAATGTCCCAAAAATTAGAACTCCTCCCTCCTGCACCATCTCTCATTCCTACTCTGACTAGCACGTGGCATTAGTAGCCATCCTGAGCTTACAACCTCTGAGGTCCTACTTCTTAACTTGACTCCTAACTGCCTAAATTCTGTTTGTAGGACCTCATCCTGATTTTTAAAATCTATATCATTGGTGCCTACATGCACCATGAAAACTGGATATTCACCCTTCCCCTTCAGAATGTTCTGCAGTCGATCCAAGGCATTACTGTCCCTTGCACCTGGAAGGCAACATACCATTCTGGAGTCTTGACTTCGAACAGAAAAATGCTTATCTACTCCTTTTACAATTGAATCCCCTTTGACTTAGCCCTTCCAGTATTTTTCCCGCCCTTCTGAACAGCAGGTCCAACCACGGTGCATTTAACGGGGCTACTGCTGTCTTCTCCTGGTGAGCCATCTCTCCAAACAGTATCCAAAGCAGTATACCTGCTAAGGAGAGAGGTGTCCGCAGGGGACACCTGCAGTGCCTTCCTGCTCTTTCTCTGCTTTTGGTCACCAATTCCCTTTCTCCTTCAGCAATCCTAATCTCTGATGTGATCAGTTCACTGAATGTGCTATCTACAACCTCCTCCGCATTGTATGCGCTCCAAGGTGAGTCCATCGCCGCTCCAGAGCCATCATCGCGTCTATGCGTTCTTCATAAGAAGTGTCTTTGGTGCGAGGATCAGGGATGTCTCCGAGCATGCTCGGGGCATACTGAAGGGGAGGCTGAACAGCCAGTGGCTGTGGTACACATTGGTACCAATGACATTGGCAGGAAACGTGACAAGATCCTGCAAGGAGAGTGCAGGGATATGGACACACATCCTGCACGTGAACAGGGACAGCAGCTGTGTCCCTGAGCTCCCACAATGAGCAAATGGAGCATAACATGGCTCTGAGATCTCCTATCATTTTCACTCTAAAGCATAACTTGGTCTTAAATTAGATAAACGGAAAAGGAAAGGGTTTTCTTTAACTAATCACAGGATTAAAAAAAAAGAAGAGAAGCACCTTATCCACACAGTACAGAGTTCTTTTGCTTTGGTTAGATGAGGAGTTCGGGGTGGGAGACATTACACGTGTAGTGTCTCACGTTCAATCGCTGGCAAAATATGTCAGATCACTTACCCTCCCAGTGCACAATTCGTCCTCTCCCACTCCGCTCCTCGCTCTCACCGCTGCTGCAAATGGAGGCCTGATGCTCCAGGTAAGTCTGTTTTTAGTGGGAAATTAACCTTCCCAGAAACCCCCTGGTCCGAGCCCCTCACCCCCACCCCCCACCTCTCTCTAACTCCTCCCAAAAGATAATGCACAAAACATGCAAATATGTCTTTTATTCATGGATTGGCAAAGTGAACAAATGACAATTATGGACCAAACAAAAATAATTTAATGGATATTTGCTGTGGTTCTTGAATTACAAAATATTTGGATTTTTAATGAGAAAATAAATTCAGGTTTTTTTTTCAGATCTGAGTTGGATACGTTTTGATCAGTATGTGATCATCATTGGTGTCAAAACCAGAAGTTACTGGGAATGCTCAGAAGTACTGGCAGTATCTGTGGTGCGAAAGCAGAATCCATATATGGTAGTAGACTGGCTCTGGCCAGGTTAATACGCTCATAGTGTTCAGGGATGTGTAGGTTAGGTGTATTAGTCAGGGATAAATATAGAGTATGAGAATAGGCTAACGGGTCTGGGTGGGTTAATCTTTGGAGGGTCAGTGTGGGCATATTGGCCCAAATGGCCGTTTTCCACAATATAGGGATTCGACGATTCTACGCATTCTTCATAAAAAGTGTCTTTGGTGCGAGGATCAGGGATGTCTCCGAGAATGCTCAGGGCATACTGAAGGGGAGGGTTTACAGCCAGTGGTACACATTGGTATCAATAACATTGGCAGGAAATGTGACAAGATCCTGCAAGGAGAGTGCAGGGAGATTGGCCTGAGTGGAAACGCAGGATATCCAGTGTTGTAATCTTGGGTTACTCCTCGTGCTAGGTGGAAGTGGGATAAGGAAGATGAAGAGAGAAAACATTAATATGTGGTTGAAGAACTGGTTCAGGAAGAGGGTTTCAGATTTATCGATCATTGCGATTTTGTCCAGGGCAGGTGGGACCTGTAAAAAAAAGACAGGGTCCATTTTAACTGGAGGGACACCAACATCCTGGCAGGGAGGTTTGATGATGCATCTTGGGTGGAGTTAAATGAATAATACAGGAGACTGAAAACCAGAGCAGCAGGACAGCAAGTGAGCTGAAATTAGAGTTTAATAGAATAGACAGGCAGGGCCAGTCTAATGACTATGCTGAGGAAAATAATCATAGCAATTTTAAAAATGTGAGTGGAAATGATAGGTTCAGTATTATCGGAGATCAAAATAAGAATGGAATGTGTGGAGTGCACCAAACGTATTCAAGGAGATAAACCAATCCAATAGAACTTACGTAAATACCTTGTACCTGAATGCATGGAATATTTGGAAAAAATGACAGCACAAACAGAGTTATAACGATACGGCCTGGTGGGGCTTACAGAAAGGTGGTTACAGGAAGGTCAGTGTTGGGAAGTGAAATGTCCAAGTGTACTCATTACTCAGACAAGAACGTACAGCAGGTTGAGTTGCTGCATTGATTAAGAATGATATCAAGGCTGCATTGAAATGACATTAGCGCGAGGGACCAAAATGACAAATCAATTTGGATCCAAATAAAGCACATGGAAGCAAACCTGCTTCTAGGAGTAATTTCATGCCACAATACTCCCATCCTCCAAACATACTTTCAAAAACCAGGGAATACCAATGGCTTGTGAGAAGGGCACAAGAGTGAGCAATCTGTGTATGCATATTGGCTTAATTACTCAATTTGGCAAGGGTAGCCTCAAATAACGATGCGCAGAATGTATGAGGGATTATTACTTAGAACAACAAACCAGAAAACTGGCTTTTAGATTTGGTGTGAATAATAAGGAAGGAGTGATAAATCATCTTATAGTAGAGGATCCTCTAGAAAGAGTGACCGTAACATGCTGGAGTTTCACATTCAGATTCAAAGATACAAGGGTTTTAGTATCAGGCAGTGATAATTATGTGGAAGGATTGGCCTGAGTGGACTCGAAAAAATAACATTGAAGGGCAGAACATTTGAAGAACAATGGCAAATACTTAGGAAGATAGTACAAACACATCATTTAAAGTTTATTCCTGAGTGGAAGAGGAATTGTGAAAAAAGATAAAACGTCATTCACACCTTAACAAAGAAGATTATGATAAGATGAAAGTGATGTCCTGGTGGTATTATCGCCAACTGCTGATTCAGCGATCAAGATCATATTCTAGGAACTCAGATTCAAATGCCACCATTGCAAATGCTGGAATCTAAATTCAACATCAATCTGCAATTAAGCTTTACAGATTAATGGTGAGATCACTTTCACTTCAAAATTATGTCTCCTTTGTATTGAGCACTCGAGTAAGGGGAAGAGCTGCTCTCTGTTCAAACTGTCCATAAACCTCATGCTCTTAAATACCTCAATCAGGAACCCCTTCAACCTCCTCTGCTTCAAAAACATCTAACCCCTCATCATAGTTTGAGTATTCTCTCGTCTTGTTACTTCTGAAATGTATCACCTCACATTTATCAGTCAAATCTCATCAGCCATTGAACTAGCCACCTGAACAAACCATTTATATCATCTTTAAACTAACATGTTCCTCCTCACTGTGAACCACCCACCTAACCTTTGTGTCATCCATAACATTATTTATCATTCCCCCCAAAATCCATCCCTCACATTCTCATCATCATCACTTATGAAGCTCACAGATAAGACTTGTCTTATGTCTTCTGTTCTTCAGATGTTGTTCAAACGAGAAGAATTAAGAATTTCAGTCTCTTGTTCTTCCTATTTTTGGTGAATTTACAGCAGTGGAGGTCCTTTTATGAGAGAGCCACAGATTTGTGGGCGGCACGGTGGCACAGTGGTTAGCACTGCTGCCTCGCAGCGCCGGAGACTCGGGTTCAATTCCCGCCTCAGGCGACTGACTGTGTGGAGTTTGCACGTTCTCCCCGTGTCTGCATGGGTTTCCTCCGGGTGCTCCGGTTTCCTCCCACAGTCCAAAGATGTGCAGGTCAGGTGAATTGGCCATGCTAAATTGCCCGTAGTGTTAGGTAAGGGGTAGATGTAGATGTAGGGTATGGGTGGGTTACGCTTCGGCGGGCCGGTGTGGACTTGTTGGGCCGGAGGGCCTGTTTCCACACTGTAAGTAATCTAATCTAAAAATTTGTTTTGGACATGCAGCTGAATTCTCCTTTTATCCTATTCTTCTCTGTATGTTTCATTCATAATGCTTGCATGTGTTTAATATTGGACTAGGTCGGGCTTACTTCATTTGCAACATTTGTATTTTACGTGGACCTGGATAATTTTCTTTGTAATATTCCCTGCAATACTCAGAGCTGAAGGAATTTTTCATCTGCAGGATGGGCTCATATGATTGCTTGAAAGAGCTGGAGAGATGAGGCTAAAGATTAAATTAAATGCTGCACATATACACACGGTAGTAGATCAAATCATATCGCCAAGTCTACCCTGCATTTGAAACAAATTATTAGAACATATGCCCACTCTTCTTTAAATTGTAAAAAAAAGTTTTAATACGTGTTCTTAGAGCAGTATGGATTTTACAGCTGCTCGTGGGATTGCATGCATAGCTAAAGATTAATTATAGTTTTTTATTCAATTTAATATAGTTCATATAGTTTATTAATATAAGATTATTTTTCCAATTTGTTTTATTAAAATTCAAAAACAAACCAAAAAAACAAGCAAAATAATTTTTTTCTCGAACGAACATTGTTTTAACGAGCTTTTCAAGGGGAGGGGGGGATTTACAAAACAAACTAGAAAAGTCTATATATATTTCAAAAGTCATCGTCTTTAGTTTTAAATGCGAAAGTTTTTTTTTGTTTCAAAAACTATTTTTAAATAGGAAGATGTGCCTTTATTCTGGAGAGTCCGACACGCGTTCAGCTCTGGAGAAGACCTTTTTCTTCGAGAAATTTATTGAAGAGGAATATTTTTTGTTGGGTTACTTTTCCAAATGGTTGATATTATTTATTTTTTATATGTTTGATAAGTATACGGATGTATTTTCTATTTTAATGTCATGAAAAATTCTGTTTATAGGCATAATAATATTAAGGCCAGATATATAAGTTAGAGAGGGAGATATCTGGAAGTTGTTATGCAACAAAATCAGTCAGATAGCTGGGTGACTGTCAGGACAAGTAAAAAGGTAGTTCAACAATCTCCGGTGGCTATTCCTCTATCAAACAGATGTCCAGCTTTTGGAATTGATGAAGGGGTTAGTCTCTCTGAGGAAAATGGAAGAGCCATCGGTTATTGGAATGTTGGAAAAATTCTTATGCCTAGGCAGCGATTGAGAAGATTTTGTATATTTATTGGGACAGGGATCTCTCCTTTCAAGGGCATAAACAGGAGATTCTGTGGCAGTGAGTGAAAATTTAGGATAGTTTATTGGTTTCGCGGTACTAGGATTAAGAACGTCTCCGAAGGTCTCAAGCATATTGTTAAAGGTGTGATTTAGAAGCCAGAAATTATTGTATATATTGGTATGAATGACATTTTTAGGGAAAAGATTAAAACAGTCCGGAGGGAATTACAGAGGTGATGTAGAGGATTAAAAAGAAAACCTTAAAATAGCAATTTCTGGTTTGCTCCCAATGATAAATTCAAGCGGGGAAGGGAAAATAAAGGTTAAAGGAGAAAAATCAATGCATGAAGAGCTGCTATGTTGTTGACCGATTCAGATTTTTGGGAGATTGGAAAGTCTTTTGGAATAGAAAAGGCCTGTTCCAAAAGGATTGATCTAATCTAAACGGGAAAGCCACCGATATCTTCACAGGGAGATTTGCTCATCCTATAAAGGCAGACTTTATATTGACAGAGGATGCAAGTGGAGGTACTCTAAGTAGCAGTGTAAATTGTTGGATGGCTGGAGAAATCTCTGAATATGATGAGAACATGCCAGTTAGAAAAGAAAGATGAGAGAATCAGATTATATAGTAATTCTGAAGAACTAAAATGCATTTACTTTAGTGCAATGGGATTTACAGAGAAGGCTAATCTCCTCAGCGCATGTTTCAGAACATGGGATTGGGATATCAAAGCTATTATAGGAACTTGGGTGAAAGATGTTCAAGATCTTTCAATAAGAACAGGCAAGACGGTAAAAGAGGAGGAGGTGTGGTCTTTTTAGCCAAGCATAGTATAATGCTGGCTCTGAGAACTTTTGCTGAGGACTCGTCTACTGATGTAGTGTGGGCTGAGGTTAGAAACATGAGAGGAGAGGTCACACTGCTTGAAGATTTTTTTTGGAGCCTCTGCAGAGTTCCAGGGAGGTGGAAGTGAGGATTATCAAAATTATTCTGAGTAGGAGTGAAAGAAACAGTGCGGTCGTTATGGGGGACTTTAACTTTCCTAATATTGACTGGAAATGCTATAACTCTCGTACATCGGATGGATCAGTTATTGACCAACGTGTACAGGAGAGTTTCCTGACATAGTATGTCGAAGAGCCGACAAGAGGGGAGGCCACAATGGATCTGGTGCTTGGCAGTGAGCCAGGCCAAGTGTTTGATTTAGTTGTTTTTGAACACTTTGGAGAGAGTGACCATAATTCAGTTGTGTTTAGTTTAGCGATGGAAAGGGATAGGTACATGCCACAGGTCAAGAGTTATCGATGGGTAAGGGCAATTATAATGTGATTAGACAAGAATTAGGATGCATAGAATGGGGTAGCAAAATACAGCGGATGCAGACAGTGGAAATGTGGAGCTGGTTTCAGGAACAGTTATTGTGTGTCCTTGATAGGTCTGTCCCTGTCATACAGGGAAGAAGTGATAAGGTAAGGGAACCATGGTTTACAACAGAAATTGCATCTTTTGTTAAGAAGAAGAAGGAGGCTTATGTGTTGATGAGGCAAGATGGTTCAGATGAGGCGATGGATAGTTACAGATCAGCTCGGAAGGATTTAAAGAGAGAGTTAAGAAGAGAATAGAGAGGACACTAGCAGTCTTTAGCAAATAGAATAGAGGAGAACCCTAAAGCTTTCTAGAGGTATGTGAGGAATAAAAGGATGATTAAGGTGGGAATATGGCCAGTCAAAGACAGAAGCGGGAAGTTGAGTGTGGACCTTGTGGCGATCAGAGAGTTGCTAATTGGACATTTCTTATCGGTTTTCACTCAGGAAAAGGAGAAGATTGTCGAGGAGAAGAATGAAGTATGAGATATTAGACTAGAAAGAATCGAGGTTAGTTACGAACAGGTGTTATCAATTCTGGAAGGAGTGAAAATAGAGAAACCCCCTGGACTGAATGGGATTTATCCAAGGATTCTCTGGGAAGCTACGGAGGAGATAGCAGAGCCTTTGGCTTTGATATTTGAGTCATCATTGCCTACAGGTTTGATACCAGAGGACTGGAGGATTGCAAATGTTGTGCCCTTGTTCACGAAGGGTAGTAGAGATGACCCAAGCAATTATAGACCAATGAGCCTTGCTTCTGTTGTAGGAAATGTTTTGGAAAGGATTATAAGTGATAAGATTTAAATCATCTAGTAAGCAACAATTTGATTTCAGATAGTCAATATGGTTTCATCAAAAGCAGGTCATTTCTCACAAATCTTATTGATTTTTGTTTGAGAAGGTGACCAACCATGTAGGTGAGGGTAGGGCAGTTGACGTGGTATACATGGACTTCAGTAAAGCCTTTGATAACGTTCCACATGGTAGGCTGTTGGAGAAAATGCAGAGGCGTGGAATCGACGGTGATTTAGCAGTTTGGATTTGAAACTAGCTTTCTGAAAGAAGGCAGCGAGTGGTGGTTGATAGAAAATATTCAGCCTGGAGTCCGTTTACTAGTGGTGTGCCACAAGGGTCTGATTTGGGACCACTAATGTTTGTCATTTTTATAAATGACTTAGACGCAGGCACAGGTGAATGAATTAGTAAATTTGCAGACAACACTAAAGTCAGTGAAGTTGTGGGCAGTTTGGAAGAATGTTACAGGTTGCAGGGGACTTGGATAAACAGCAGAATTGGTCTGAGAGGTGGCAAATGGAGTTCAATCCAGCTAAATGTGAGGTGATGCACTTTGGGAAGAATAACAGAAAGGCAGAGTACTGGGTTAATGGAAAGATTCTTGGTAGTGTGGATGTGCAGAGTGATCTTGGAGTCCATGTAAATAGATCCCTGAAAGTTGCCACCCAGGTTGATAGTGCTGTGAAGGCGGCATACGGTTTGTTAGGTTTCATTCGTAGTGGGATTGAGTTCCGGAGCCGCAATATCATGCTGCAACTATACAGAACGCTGGTGCGGCGATATTGGAATATTGTGTATAGTTTTGGTAGCCCCATTACAAAAAGGATGTGGATGTCTTGGAAAAGGTGCAGAGGAGATGTACCAGGATGCTGCCAGATCTGGAGGGAAGGTCGCATGAGGAAAGGCTGAGAGACTTGGGTCTGTTCTCATTGGAAAAAAGAATGCTAAGAGGGAATTTGTTAGAGACATACAAGATGATCAGAGGATGAGATGGGTAGACAGTTAAAGTCTTTTTGCTAGGATGTTGACGAGAGCATATATGAGGGGACATAGCTACAAATTGAGGGGTGATAGATTTCAGACAGATGTCAGAGACAGGTTTGTTTCACAGAGCGACGTAAGGGCTTGGAATGCCCGACCTGCTAATGTAATCAACTCAGCCACATTAGGGGGATTTAAGCCATCCTTAGATAAGCACAGTGATGATTTTGGGATAGTGTAGGGAACGAGCTGAGAATACTTCAAAGGTCGGCGCATCATAGAGGGCCTAATGGCCGATTCTGCGCTGTATTGTTCTGTGTTCTATGCTTTTTGTTCTAAGAGTGGTAATTCAATCTTCCAGGTGTTAGATGCTATAGAAAGGACAGAAAAGGAGACATGGGGTGGAGGAGCAGTGGGGGGCAAGGCTGTCAGTTTTGATTAAGGAATAAATTATTGCTCTAACTAGGGGAGATATTACTAAAAATGTGTTCAGTTAAAATATATGGGTAGAAATTTAAGATAAGAAAGTAAAGAACACTTTGAAGAGATTGTGCGAAGTGCTCGTTTGTGACAAATCGTCCAGTGCAGATATATTGGTAGAAATTAAAAGTCAGAAAGAAAAGAACATGTTGATGGAATTGTACTCTATGCTCCCCAATAGTAAGGAAGAAATTAAGAACAAATATGTAGGGAGATCTCAGATATATGTAAACTTAATAAGATTGTAATAATGAGGGGATTTTAAATTTCCAAAACTTGACTTACTACCTTCGTGTTAAAGGTTTGGACGATGAAGAATTTGTCAAATGTGTTCAAGAAAATTTTCTTTATCAATATGTGGTTGCTCCAAATAGAGAAGGAACAAAATTAGACCTTATTTTGTGCAATATCAGGGCAAGTGACTAAAGTAAAAGTGGAGGAATATGATGGCTGTTGCGAACATAACTCTATTCATTTCAGAATGGTTATGGAAAAGGATAAGCCTTCCATTAATATTATCTTTTTAATTGGAGTACCATAAACTTTAATGGCATGAGACAATGACCTTCCAAGTTTGATTGAAGGAGATTGTTAGCAGGTGAAGAGAACGTGTGACTCGTGGAAGACATTCAAAGGTACGATGATGAGAACTGAGAGGCATTATGTTCTTGTTAGTGTGACGGGTAACTCTGATAAGAATAAGGAACAATGGATGACTAAAGGTATTGAAGCTCTTCTCAAGAATAAAAGGGAATCTTAATTTAGATATAGACAACTTTAATCAATTGAATCTCTTAAACTATATAAAGCGTGTTGGACATTACTTCGAGAGAAATGAGGAAAGCAAAAAGGGGACATGAGATAGCATGGACAGATAAAGTTCAGAATAAACTAAATATATTGTACAAATATGTTAAGAGCAAGAGGGTAACCAGGGAGAGGGCAAGGCCTCTTAAAGATTAAGGAGGACATCTTTGTGTTGTACCACAGCAGATGGGGAATACAATCATTCCATTCCCAGTGCATCAGACAGCGGCAAACACACACCATTGTCTGCACCTCACAATCATCCAGATTGAACTCTCTCTGCTATTTGTCAGCCTATTGACCCATTTGATCAAGATCGTTTTGTAATCTTAGAAAGGCTTCTTCACTGTCCACAGTGCCACCAGTTTTGGTGTCATCCGCAAACTTACTAACCATGCTCTCTATATTGTCATCCAAATCATTTACATAAATGACCGAACAATGAAATCCCAGAATTAACCTCTGTGGAACACTGCTGGTCACATGCCTCAGTCTGAAAAGCAACCACCCACCATTCCTCTCTGTGGCCTGTTGTGATGCCAATTGAAAGTGTTGGAGATAAACTCAGCAGTTCTGGCAGCATTGGAACAGAGAGAAACAAAATTAACTATCTTGAGACCAGTATGACTTGCTCAGAACAGGTTCGTATCGACCTCAATCCGTTAACATTGTTTCTCTCTCCATATCCTGCCTTATCTGTTGCACTTCTCTACTATTTTGTGCTTGGATGTCTGATTTCCATTATCTCTAATCTGTTACTTTTCTGGATGGGTCTAGATGTTATATTTGAACAATTTGCTCCATTCCTGTTCCCGTGACTTGTGCCGGTGACACTTGTATTAAACTGGATTCTGTTTCTTCTTCAAGATCTAAAAATAACTTTTTTTGCCAAGGTCCACTTAAATGCGTGAATCTCAACACATTTATTTTGATTTGAAAGACATTTTAGAGATAGCTACACTTTATGAAACAAAAAATGTGTTGCTGGAAAAGCGCAGCAGGTCAGACAGAATCAATGGAGCAGGAGAATTGACGTTTCAGGCATAAGCCCTTTTCCAGCAACACACTTTTAAGCTCTGATCTCCAGCATCTGCAGTCCTCACTTCCACACTTTATGAAACAACAGGAATAGATTATTGATGATAACATCATTCATGTCCTTTATTAATAAGCTTGTCCTCACATGCTCTGAAAGCTTTTAAATACATTTCGCAGATTAATTACAGCAAAGGTGGTGGTCACTCAGACTATTATCTCAATACCAGTTCTGAATGAGCAATATACCCACTCTTATTCTGCAGTAACTCCCTGTAACCCCACTCATGTTGTTATGTGTCTGTTTTTTTAATTCTGAATATCCTGTTCAGATAAACAATCTTATCAACCTGTATAGCCTATGATTGAATACTCTATATGTAAATTATAATTCCATCCATCACGTTTAAAATTGCCTTTTCTATTCACATTGTCGTTCAGCATTCCATCGCCCAAATGTCATCTGTTCTATCACTCTGCATTGCATTTCATTCCATTTGTGAGAAAGAATGAGGGTTGATTGGGAGATGTTACTGTACTCCCCTCATGTCTGCTCAGCCACTGGCTCGTAGCCAATATCAGATTCGTTCCATCCCTGATGCATTAATCCTTGGGTTTTAATGAACAAGGTTGTTGCACATTGTTAAGGACAAGGCCAGACCCCTCAAATATTTTGAAGCACATAACCCAGACCGTAACTGTGGTATTTGAAGGTAAGTATACAGAGCATATTCAATGAGGGAATTAGCTGGTCACACTGCCGAGTTTTTAACAAACAGCATTTATTTACGAAATTACGGAATGAAACAAAATGAACAGAAAACAGAATACCGAACAACTCATCCTATCCGAACCCAACAGGCTATCCCCACTAAAGGATGCTGTTCCAAAGTACATGCAACAATCCCAAAAAAACCCCTTAGCATAAAGAGTAAAAATAACTCAAAACGCTTACATGTTACAAATTCGGAAGGGCAGAAGGGGAGGGATAGCGTCCCGTTTCAACAGTGACCCTTACTCAACTAACCCCTGAACTGAACTGACCTGCACAACCAGAGAGCTGGCCACGCGCCCTTCATTGTGTCAGTTTTACTTGAAAGACTTGAAAGCCTTCTGCCTGAGGAATTATCTGTTCGGTATAAACAAAAGGGCCCCCGGTGAAACATTCAAAATTCAGGAATGTTGGAAACTTGGGTCGTTTATAACGTCTCTGGGAAAAGAAAATCAAGGACAAGAAAACCTGTAAAGGGACCAGCTTTGTGACAACATGTCACATTTGGCTTTGGACAGAGTTTAAAAAATGTAAGACTTACTGAATGAAGCCAATCAAATGTATTAATGTGTTTGTGAATTTATATAAAACAGTGCAGAAACGCATTGTGTGTTGAAGATACAAAATTGCCTTATTGCAACGAGAGAAATACCCAGGCAAATCCACACTTCTTGTGTAATGGAGTGCAAATATGCCCACTGGAAATCTATTGGTTGATACCTGTTCTAGTGGAGGAGAGATCAGCATCGTAACGTCTTGATTATGTTTTTTTTTGGTGGGGGCAGGGATGTGGGGTTCAGGTGGTTACAGTATTGCAAACAGACAACACATCAGTGTTTCATTGTGTAATATTCTGAATAAGGTTCTTGTCTGTTTAAAAATCTGTAGTCAACCTCGTTAAAGTACTCCGGGTAATTTTCATTGTACACTTACCGACACAAGTTTCAAAGTTATGCTCTGGGATGCCTGCTTAAGAATGCTCTGTGTGGTCTAGCCATAATATCTCGAAGATGGAAGATGCCTCCTTGGGACTTGGTACAAACTAATCACTTTCCCTCCTCATGGTCAGCAAACCACGTTAACATAACAAATGTGCACCAATAGCAATGGAGCCAGGAGGGAAAACATGGAGCAGTCTGTCTTTGCAGTCTATACCTCATTGGTTTCACGTGTTGCAGGATCAATGACATCCTCGTATTTCAATGTAACAGTTAGGAGGGACTGAATGGCCTCTTCTGATCATGAGTCAGTGTCTCGAGGGACAAAATGTCTTACTCCTGGCCTGAGGGCAGAGGTTCAAGGACTTCAATGGGCAACCCATGGTTCCTGCCTACCAGCATGTTGTGCTGACTCGACTCTATCTTCCTGAATTATAGGAGACAAACAGGAGGAGGGAAGAACACAGCAGCATCATGAGATATGAAAGTCAAAATTTAAGGTAAAACAGTTCTTCAGGACTGGGAGTGGGAGGTAGTGGGAGCTGCAGATAAAGAGGGAAGGGAGTGGATGGGATGGGGAGAGCAGCGGGATGGTGAGGTATGGATACGTGGACACAGGTGATGGATGCAACTTGGTTGGGCGATGAGAGGGATGAATCCAGTTGGGAGCTGGAAGGCGGAGTGGTTAGGTGGAATGGAAGGGAGGTGTATGGGCAGAAAATGGAGTAAGGAGATGGGTAGTAAGGTTATTTCAAACTGGAGAACTCAATGTTACATCTTCCAGGTGGTAGGCTTGCCAGGCAGATGAGCTGTTGTTCCTCAAATTTGCGGTCTGCCTCACCAAGGCAACAGAGGAGGCCAGGGGTGATAATGTCGGAAAGGGAGTGGGAAGGGGAATTCAAATGGGCGGTGACTGGGAGGTCAGGTTGGCCCCTGCAGGCCCGGCTGTGATGCTCGGTGAAATGTGCACTTAGTTTATGTTCGGTCTCCCCAGTGTAGAAAAGACCACATCGGGAGCATCTGATGCAGTAAGCTCAGTTGGAAGAAAGGCAGGTGAACCTCTGTCTAACCTGCAAGTACTGTTTGAAACCCTTTAAGGAGGTGGAGGAGGTGGTGTGCCAGCAGGTGATGCATCTTTTGCGGTTGCAGGAGAAGGTACCTGAGGGTTATGGGGGAGATTGGTGTGGAGTGTGGCAGGATAACGATGGGGACAGTCTTGTGGGAGATGTGCCAGGTGGTGGGATCCAAACCTAGTTTCCTGCATCTGGTGCACCCGATGTGGTCTCACTGCATCAGGAAGACCAAATGTAAATGAAGTGAATGATTTGAGAGTATTGCAGTCAGGCTTCTAAGGGCTGACCTGAACCCCCAATCACTTCGTATTTCAATTCTCTCCCCCCACCCCCCGCCAATCCCTTTCTGACATGGCCATCCTTGGCCTCCTCCATTGCCACAATGAACCAAACCAAAAACTGGAGGAACAAGACCTCATATGTCACTTGTGCAACCTCCACCCCGGGGACTCAACATTGAATTCTCCAATTTCAAATAACCTTCCTTCTAATCCTATGATTCCCTTCCCAGGCCTTCCCCTCCTTGCCTTCATCTGATCAACACTTGATCCAGCTACCAACTGGATTCAGTCCCCCCATCACCAACCGGCTGATACCCTTTATCTGTGTTCACTTATGCCCATCTCGCCACTCTGCCTCCTCCTCCTTCACCCGCCCCTTTATCTATAGATCCTTTTACTCCTAACCCCAGTCCTGATGAAGAGTTATATCCTAGGCGTTGACTTCTCAACTTCTTGACGCTGCCTTGATTATTCTGTTCTTCCAGTCTCCTGCGTGTCTATTTTGGATTCAAAGATGCTGTATTTTTTTAATTGTCTTCTTGTGGAATAGGCAGGAGAGAGGAAATGCGGTCCACATGTTTTTATCCAATAGTTTTGAAGGGCTGAATGGCTTTCTTATATTACTGTGAAACCAGCTAGAGTTGCAGTAAGGGTTCCTTCTTTTTAACCATGGAGATGCTTAGTGCCCAGCAGTACTTTTGATTAATGTTACCTATACATTAACAGCACAAGCTTGAATGTTGTCCAGATTTGATACTTTAGTACCTTAGGAGGTTACTCATTGTTCTGAACATTATATAATCTTCACAGAACATCCCCACCTCTGATCGTATGACAGAGGGAAAGACATTGATCAAGCATCTGATGATGTTTGTGCCGAAGAAGCTATCCTGCGATTGCCCACAGAGATATCCAGGGACTGAGAGGATTGATGTCCACCAGCCCCATTGTGTTCTGACTGATCCAACCAGTGGGGAGTTTACAACTGATTCCCATCAAGTTCAATTTTGTTCAGTCTCCTTGACACCTTGCTCAGTCAATTACCGCCATGATATCAGGGCCAATCACACTGATGGTGTGTTCATATCTTTTGTTCATATCAATTGACCAAGATATATGTGTGGGGAGCGTTTCCTTCTCTCAGATGGTAGTGAGGGTTGGGACCAGACAGTTAGGGGAGGCTACATCACTGAAATGTTTGGGGGGTGCGAGTGGGTGTCAATGGATTTTGACACATCTGAGAGTCGAGGGCTGCAAAGAGTTGGGCATTAAAGAGAAATTGCGTCCAAAATCTTCTCTACTTTGATATTGATTGTCCCTAAGATATCACGGCTAACTTCCTCAAGTTCCCAGTATTCATGCATTTCTCCACGGTAACCGTAGAGTAGAAATATTCATTGAGGACTTCACCCATCTCTTATCGTTTCACACGGACTTGTCCACTTTGATCTTTGAGGGGTTTTATTTTCTCTGGAGCTATTGCTTTTTCTTTTAATTTATTTAAAGTACGTTTTTGGATTCATCCTAATCTTCTCGGCCAAGCCTCCTTATTGCCCCCTTTTCACCCGACTGATATCCTTCTTAAATAGATTCCTGTATCTCTTATATACATCCAGGGGTTCCCTTGATCCAAGCCGCTTGTACCTGAATCTGTGGACTGGTTTTGTCCCTCTCCATAACTCTTTGAAGATTAATATAACTGTGGTTACTGTCCCAAAGTGCTCCCCCACTATTAACTCAGTCACCTGTCGTGCCCTATCTCCTAAGAAAATTTTGAATTTTGCCCCTTCCCGAGTAGGACACTCTATATACTGCTTGAGGAAACTTTCCTGACGCATTTACAGATTTTATCTCATCAAATCCCTTAACGCTCAGGCAGTTCCAGTCCATGTTAGAAAAAGAAATCACCAATTAGGATAACCCTATTGCTCCTGCAGGTCTCCCTTCTCTCCCTGCATATTTGTTACTCTCATTCCGGTTGACTATTTGGGGGCAGATAGTACAACCCCAATGACGTCACTATCCCCTTCCTATTTCTTACCTCCACCCACAAAGCCTCACTGGGTGATCCATCAGTTATTTTATCTCTGATTACTGCTGTTGTACTCCCCTTAATCAGAAGTGCAACTCCCCTCCCCTCCTTCCACCATCTCTGTCTTGTGTAAAGCACATGTAACCTGACACATTAAGCGGTCAGTCCTATCCATGACTTCGCCATGTTTGTGTAATGGCTATAATATACCAGTCCCACCTATCTATCCATGCCCTGAGTTCATTGGCCTTACCTGGAGCCTTTTTGCATTGAAATAGATGCAATTTAATCCAAAAGGCTGTACTTTCTCTTTGTCGTTTTCCAGTTTAATCTCACTGATTTCGGATTACTGTATCTCCTTTCAGCCTCGCACTTGCTTCCCTGCTCCTGAGCATACCACCTCCTGCCAATCTATTTTAAACATTCCCTTGTAACAACAGCAAAACTGGCCGCCAACATATTGGTGCCCCCTTCAGTGCAAGTCTCAGACGGTAATCTCCCTGTCAGGAGGTTACCACTGTCAAGGTTGTTTTTAAAAAAATGTTTCTCGTAGCGCTCTGCAATCACGCTGCCGGGCCTCGTCCCTATTTCTACGGGTATCATTTGTGCCAACGTGCGTAATGATTTCTGGCTGATCAACCTCCCCCTTGAGAATGTTCTGCAGCCACTTGGAGACATCCTGGACCCTAGCACCTGGGAGGTAACCCACCATCCTGGATTCCCGTTTGTGGCCACATAATCTCCGATCTGTCCCTCTTTAACAATCGACCCTCCTATCTCGAACCTCCTGTTTACCTTTACCCTTTCCCGCTGTGCCCCATAGCCAGTGGTAGTACCACCAACCTGGCTACTGCTGCTTTCCCCTGAGCGGTCATCGCCCCCAACAATCCGAAATGGTCTACTTGTTTTCGAGAAGAATAGCCACAGGGGATTCCTGCACTCCCTGCCTAGAGTCACCCATCTATTCTCGTCACAAATTCTGTTATCTGTATTTGTCAGTGACAGAAACTATTGTCTTCAGTTCAATTGCAGTCTCCTTTCATTACCCATGAATTGCAGACCACTCCCTCACAAACATCTGCGAACAAGACTGTGCACAACCTCGAGATCCCTTTTTGCACTGAACTGATTTATGTATCGTGTTATCTCTGTTACCAAGCCTGTCCACTACCAGCTCCTAATGTCCCCCATCTTCATCTCTGTGTCAGTGCTGTTGCTGAACAAACCATTGGCTGCACGTTGGTAAAATTTAGACTTAATGTTTCAAGCTCTCTGCTGACCACTTTTCCAATTACAAATATTTCAGTCACAGAATTGTTCTTGTCTCGGACATTACTTCATGATTAGGACATTGTATGAATGTAGGAATGTCGCTGGATGCATTTCAGAAGCAAAGCCTATTAAACGAAAGATATTGTTTCAAGTGATTTGTTTCACGTCCGACCACAGCTGATGACAGAACTTCAATACAAAATGATAAGAATTGGAATAAAAGTGATTTTCACGAAAACAACCACAAAATCAACACTTTGTCTGAAAACCTTCCTGTTTTACTGATCACCTTCGATAAAAAAAATCTAATGTTATTACCCGGTGTGGGTTAAGTGAGACTTCGGCCCTGTGACAATGTGCTTGACTTTATATTGGCTTGTGGAATGGCCTCACAATCAGGGCAATTATGATGGTCACCAAATGCTGCCCTTGGCAGAGATGCCAACATCCCACGAAATAACAAAAATGAAGGTGAAACCAAATCAAGGAAGATACTGAAAATCTAAAATTATAGAAAGAAATGCAAAGAAATGAACAGAAAGTGATGGGAAACTTTCCTGAACAGAAAGCAGCTGGAAAAGAAGGTGATTGATACCATTGACAGGGAAGTCTGCTTTGAAGGGGCGAAGGAATCAATAGAGAAAGAGATATAGAAGAAAAAAGAGCAAACAAAGAGAATGATGATCAGCTGGGCTGGAAATAAAATGTGAGATTCACCTCATTTATTTCTCGCTTATCCCATCTTCCTGAATATCATACCCTTGTAAATACAGGTATACCCCCCGCTTTTCAAAAGTTCGCTTTTCGCCACTTCCCTTTCCGAATGACCTCCATCAGACCCTTGTTTTGCTAACCAAAAGAAATCCGAAGAGGATTTTCACTTTTACGAAGAAAGGCAAATTTTTTCCCATACAAATTAGTGCGACTGCTCTTTACACCATATCGTAGGAACACTTTACTTACAGATAGCGAGGGAAACCTGTATTAATCTAAGATCATGTTTAAAGCGATTTGGCACCCCTGTCTTCCCTGAGTGTGGTCATCTTCTTATATTCATTAATGGGATATGGGTATCTCTGACTGCCAACATTAGTCCACTTTCCCAGTTGCTCTTGAGAAGACCGTGAGCCACTGCAGTCCACGTGTTTGATCTGATTTGATTTGATTTAATTTAATCAAATGTACAATGGAAAGGTTCTTTTGCAAAGAGTGCAGGCAGATGATAGTAAATAAGAAAGCAGAGATCATAGGGTACTTAGAGTGAGGCATACAAGGTTACAGCTTCACAGGAAGTGGGCAAAGCAAGATCGATCTTAGCAAGATTAATATTATATGAAAAGTTAGAGATGTTAATTCGTCAGTCTAATACTGGGAGGGAAGGAAGTGTTCCTGAGCATATTGGTCCATGTTTTCAAGCCTCTGTGTCTCCTCCCTGTTGTAAGAGGTTGTAGGAGATCATTACTGTTTTGGAAGAGATCTTTGATGTTGCCAGCCTTTCTGCGACAATGACAAGTATAAATGGATGGAAGGCTATCTTCTGTGATGGTCATGGCTGTTCACACAACCGTCTGTAGTTTCGTATGATCCTGGGCAGAGTAGTTACCATGTAAGTCCATTATGCACCCGAATATAATGCTTTGAGTTGCCAGTATCGAGAGCACTGGGAGACGGCCTGTTCCAAAATAGTTAGATGTAACAATTGGCTGTTAAATGGATACCCACATTCTGGTTGCTGTTTTGACAACAATTTAAATTTAACCAATAAATTTAAATTCTGTCCACGATACCAAATCCTAGTTGAGTTAATTGTATCGCCAACACCGAACCAATGAGCCATCACCTGCTTCAAACGAATAGAGAAGCCATCACTGTCACAACGAAGGAGAAAGAGGCAGAAACAAAGGGAAGGAGAGAGAGAGAGAACGCAGCGAGGGATATAGATGGACAGTCAGTGAAAGAGAGAATGGAAACAAAACAAGGAAATAAGCAGTCACATGGGCAGGGAGCAGGGAAGTGAGATACAAAGCACATAGGGAGCTGGGGGTGGGGAATTGGAGGTGCTGGGGGTGAGGACCAGAGAGATCTGGGAGTGAACACTGGTGGGAGCTGGGAAGAGGGAGGTGAGGGTTTATTTTGACCTGTACCAAGATGTCCAGACAGATCATAGTAAGCAATGATGTACAGAACAATGGCTGTAAAACATGTCTGGGAGGCATACAGGTTACGCTGCACAGGGTGTTCGCTAGGCGAGATCAACATGTACAAGATCAGCATTATCTGAGATTAAAGAATCCATTCATCAGTCTAATAACAGCCGGGAAGAAGCTGTTACTGAACCTGCTAATCTGAGTTTTCAAGCTTATATACCTTTTCGACTGATGGAAGAGGTTGTGGGAGATCTTCACAGGCATGTGATGGGTCTTTGGTAATGTTAGATCTAAGAAAATTCGAGTACAGGAAAAGGCTATTCGGCGGTCCAAGCCTGCGCTGATCCAGATCCTCTATCTAATTCCGTCGCCTATTTTCTAAGGGTCTGTGTCCCTTTGCTCCTGCCCATTCTTGTATCTTTTCAGAAACAGCTTAAATGGAGCACCACTGGTCACAGTTCTCCATTTTCAGAAACTCCCTTCCCCTTCTATGCTCTGTCCCCTATTGCCCAGCCAGTTCTTTATCCTTGTAGCCAGCACACCCTGGACACCATGTGACTTCACTTTCTCCATAACACGACCATGGGAAAACTTATCAAACGCCTTCCTGAATTCCATGTCCATGACATCTACTGCCCCTCCCTCATCAATCAACTTTGTCACTTCCTCAAAGAGTTCGATTAAGTTGGTAAGACATGACCTTCCCAGCATTAACCATGTTGCCTCTCATTAATAAGACCATTTTCATTCAAATGAGAATAAATCCTATTCCTCAGTATCTTGTCTAGCAACTTCCCTATCCCTGATGACAAGCTCACTGGTCTATAATTAACTGGATTATTCATGCCACCCTTTGAAAACAAGGGGATTAAAAACTTTCCAGTCCTGAAGAAGGGCTTATGTCCGAAACATCGATTCTCCATCTCATTTGATGCTGCCTTACCTGCTACACTTTTCCAGCAAAGCATTTTTAAGCTACAGGACCTCAGTTGTGTTCAAGGATGCTACAAAGATATCTGTTAATGCCCCAGCTATTTCCTCTCTCCCTTTCCTCAGTAATCTTGGATAGATGTTAGCAGCCTTTCTATGGCAACGAGCCTTGTAAATAGAGTCAATGGTTGGGAGATTGGAGCCCGTCATAGTCTGGGCTGTGAACACAATCTTCTGTAGTTTCCTATGGTCCTGGGCAGAGTGTTACAGTACCAGGCCACTACGCACCCGGGCAGTACGTTCACAATAGTGCATCTGTAGAAGTAGTACATGCTAAACATCCTGAGCCAAGTGAGGAAGGAGAGACGTTGTTGAGCCTTCTTGACTGTCACACCTATGTGAGAAATCCAGGGTAGGTTGTCAGTTATCATCACTCCGAGGAACCTGATGCTCTGCGCTTCCTCAACCATTGTTGTAGATGATGGCGTGTTCCTCCCCATTCTTTCTGAAGTCAATGATCAGTTCCTTACTATTGCCGAATTTGAGAGTTATTATCATTACACCATGCCACCAAGTCCTCGATCTCCTTTCTGTATTCTGACTCATCGTTGTTTGATATCCCTCCTGATTTGGTGATGTCATTGGCGAACTTGTAGCTGGCGTTGTTTAGAATTTGGCAACACAGCTGCATGTGTACAGGGAGTACAGTAGGGGGCTGAGGGCACAGCCGTGGGTGTACAGGGAGTATAGTATGATGCTGAGGGCACAGCCATGGGAATACAGGGAGTACAGTTGGGGGCTGAGGACGCAGCCATGGGAGTACAGGGAGTACAGTAGGGGATGAGGGCACAGGCGTGGGAGACAGGGAGTACAGTAGGGGGCTGAGGGCACAGCCGTGGGTGTACAGGAATTACAGTAGGGGGCTGAGGGCACAGCCATGGGTGTACCGAGAGTACAGTAGAGATCTGTGGGCACAGCCGTGGATGCACAGGGAGTACAGTAGCGGGACTGAGCTCACAGCCGTGGGAATACAGGGAGTACAGTTGGGGGCTTAGGACGCAGCCGTGAGTGTACAGGGAGTATAGTATGAGGCTGAGGACACAGCCATGGGAGTACTGTAGAGGGCTGAGGGCACAGCGGTGGGTGTACAGGGAGTACAGTAGGGGGCTGAGGACACAGCCGTGTGTGTACAGGGAGTACAGTTGGGGGCTGAGGGCACAGCCGTGGGTGTACAGGGAGTACATAGGGGACTGAAGGCACAGCCGTAGGTGTACAGGGAGTACAGTAGAGGGCTGAGGGCACAGCCGTGGATGCACAGGGAGTACCGTAGGGGACTGAGGACACAGCCGTGGGTGTATAGGGAGTACAGTAGAGGGATGAGGGCACAGCCGTGGATGCACAGGGAGTACAGTAGGGGACTGAGGACCCAGCCGTGGGTGTATAGGGAGTACAGTAGGGGGCTGAGGACACAGCCGTGGGTGTATAGGGAGTACAGTAGGGGTCTGAGGG
Organism: Chiloscyllium punctatum; assembly: GCF_047496795.1. Lineage (NCBI taxonomy): Eukaryota > Metazoa > Chordata > Chondrichthyes > Orectolobiformes > Hemiscylliidae > Chiloscyllium > Chiloscyllium punctatum. Next base: position 257,364 of record NW_027309928.1, read on the forward strand.
ACACAGCCGTGGGTGTATAGGGAGTACAGTAGGGGGCTGAGGACACAACCGTGGGTGTACAGGGAGTACAGTAGGGGTCTGAGGACACAGCCGTGGGTGTATAGGGAGTACAGTAGAGGATTGAGGGCACAGCTGTGGATGCACAGGGAGTACAGTAGGGGACTGAAGACACAGCCATGGATGCACAGGGTGTACAATAGGGGGCTGAGGACACAGACGTGGGTGTACAGGGAGTACAGTAGGGGGTTGAGGGCACAGCCATGAGAGTACAGGGAGTACAGTAGGGGGCTGAAGGCACAGCCGTGGGTGTATAGGGAGTACAGTAGGGGGCTGAAGTCACAGCCATGGGATTACAGGGAGTACAGTAGGGGGCTGAGGGCACAGCCGCATGTGTACAGGGGGTACAGTAGGGATTTGAGGACACAGCTGTGGGAGTACAAGGAGTACAGTAGCGGGCTGAGTGCATAGACATGGGTGCACAGGGCATACAGTTGAGGCTGAAGGCAAGGCTGTGGTATACAGGGAGTAGATTGAGGGCTGAGGGACACAGCCGTGGGTGTATAGGGAGTACAGTAGAGGGATGAGGGCACAGCCGTGGGTGTACAGGGACTACAGTACGGGGCTGAGGGCACAGCGTGCATGTACAGGGAGTACAGTAGGGGCTGAGGACATAGCCACGGGATTACAGGGAGTACAGTATGGGGCTGAGGGCACAGCCGTGGGTATACAGGGAACACAGTTGGGGGCTGAGGACGTAGCCATGGGAGTACAGGGAGTACAGTAGAGGGCTGAGGGCACAGCCGTGGGATTAGAGGGAGTACAGTAGGGGGCTGAGGACACAGACGTGGGTGTACAGGGAGTACAGTAGGGGATTGAGGGCACAGCCGTGGGTGTAGAAGGAGTATAGTAGGGAGCTGACTGCACAGATGTGGGTGTACAGGGCGTACAGTTGGGGATGAAGGCAAAGCTGTGGTATGCAGGGAGTAGAGTGGGGGCTGAGGACACAGCCGTGGGTGTACATGGAGTGCAGTAGGGGGCTGAGGACACTGCTGTGGGTGCACGGGGAGTACAATAGGGGGTAGAGAACACATCCTCCAGAAGTTCCAGTGTTGTGTTTTATTGTGGAGAATGTGCAGATACCTAGCTTCACAGATTGTCACCTGTGTGTCAGAAACCGGGGATCTTGTTACAGAGGGTGGAGCCGTGATCAAGGTCACGGAGTTTTAAGATCAGCCTGGAGGGGATAATGATGTTGAAGGTAGAGCTGTAGTCAATGACCAGGAGTCTGGTGTAGGCATCCTTGTTGTCCAGATGTTCCATGGATGAAGGCAGGGCAGGTATTTGGCATCCGTTGTGGACCCGTTACATCAGTCGGCAACAATGAATCAGAATCTGAGAACATTAGACTGGAATGTTACAGCAATGGATCACAATCTGTGAACATTAGACTGGAATGTTATAAGAACGGACAGGAGTTTAAACAGTGATGTTTGGTTTCTTTCTACATATTATGATCGAAGGTCATTATCGTGGCGGATCAAATAAGCACTTTACATTATTCAATATTTTTATTAACCAATCCTGGCTTTTGTTAGCGTACCTGTTAAGTCTCACTGTTCAGTCAATAATTCTATAAATCATGTTTGACAGTAATACTGTTCTTTCATTCATTCTACCGTCCTTGCCACTGTTATTGTTTCTGCTAAGACTCTGAATCCAGATATTCACTTGACAAACCACTACTAAATTGTTAAATCACTCTCTCCCTCCTTGCTTCTGGCAGTGTTACTCATGGGTTGCTATGTTGACTTGCTCAGTTACAGCTGTGAACCATGATTCCTTGTATCACTGCACTTGCTATCTAAATATTGAAAGCATTGAGGTCACTATCTTCTGTTCCGGTTACAAACTGCATTTCCTTCCTCTGACTCCATCTCGTCCCCGGCATATATCTGAAGCTGAAATAGACAAATGACAACAATTCCCAGTAATTGCAAAACACTGGGATAGTCTGCTCAGATCCCCATGCTGGGCAGAGAGTCCAGTTTACTGAGTAATACACTGGCATAGTCTGCACAGCTCTCCATGCTGGCCAGATGGTCCAGTGAACTGAGCAAAACACTGGGATAGTCTTCACAGCTCTCCATGCTGGGCAGATAGCCCTAAATACTGAGCAATATACTAGCATAAGCTGCGCTGCTCTCCATGCTGGGTAGTCTACTTGTCGCAGTGTATAGTTTCTGCGTTTGTTCTGTGAGGCAAATTCAGAATTTAGTGGAACAAATCTTTTCAGCTGATCTGGCAATGCCATTATTCAATGTTCTCATTCTTGTGACTTGAGCCGCCAAGGTCTCACTGCTCCAGATAGACCCACTCCCTTGTTTCTTTTTTCTCATATTTCAGCAACATACTCTGTTTCTGTATAAATTGCCCATTTCTAACTTTAATGTGAATATCTCTGTCCATTTCTATCTATCTCTGGCCTTGGGTTTTGGTTGTGTATCAAATACTGGAATTATCATGTTCAGAAATAATGTGATGGTGTGTGTCAGGCGATTGTTCACTTCCCGCTGTGTCCCATGTGTTACTCCATGGACAGGGGAGTGTGTGATGGGCTGTTGTTCACTTCTTGGTGTGCCCCTTGAGGTGCTTCATGAAGAGGTGTGCGTGTGTTTGTGCAGGGCAGTTGTTCACTTCCCAGTGTGTCCCACGTCGTCCTCCATGTTGGAGAGCGGTATGTGTATTGGACTGTTGCTGGTGCATCCCATGTGCTGGTCCATGGACAGGGGGTTGTGTTTCGGGTTGCTATTCACTTCCCGGTGTGTCCCAAGTGGTGCTCCATGTTGGACAGGGAGTTTCAGCATCTTTGACTCATGCCTTTTAAATTTGGTCTGTGCCTGTCCACCGAACACCTGTGTTTGTCCCTCACAGCTGATCGCTTGGTCAGAAACACGAGGAGGGCCCTGCAGTATAATTATAAAGGAGTAGATATCTCACTTTTAGTGGAGTGAAGTCTGATTGTCCCTTGTTATTGAAAAGTTAGTGGAGTGGAGCGTCTGGGGATGGTTTGCTGGAGGTTGTGCTGTGAGCAACCTCATCCATTCAGGGAGCCCAGAAGATTTGGTGACCCAACTCTGGATGGAGAATGGGGACTGCAGTCACAGCATCAGTGTCTGTAACATGAACAACAAATGGAGCAGAGGCTGCAGAGCGTGGACGCTCTGAATCCACGGACTGGGTGTGTGTGGGGAAAGGGATCTGCCAAATCTGTCTGTGTCTTAATGTGAGCACAGGCTCTCACTCTCATCCTTAAACATACACTCTCGCACGTGCACACTCTCTCACACACACACACACACACACACATACACACACACACACACATACACACACACACACACACACACACTCCGCATCTCTCGCACAGACAGACCTATCAATCTGGGAGGCTAATTTGCATTTGCAGATTTATATTTGTGGATAGATTTTATTTTGTTCAAAACAACATTCAATTTGTACGCAGTCAATCATTGTGGCATTTTATTGTATCCCTTGACGTGCTTCATGAAGCGGTGTGTGTTTGTGGGTGCAGGGCAGTTGTTCCCTTCCCAGTGTGTCCCACGTCGTGCTCCATGTTGGACAGCGGTGTGTGTATTGGACTGTTGCTGGTGCATCACATGTGGTGCTCCATGGACAGGGGGTTGTGTTTCGGGTTGTTGTTCCCCTCCCGGTGTGCCCCAAGTGATGCTCCACGTTGGACAGGGAGTTTCAGCATCTTTGACTTATACCTTTAAAACTTGGTCTGTGCCTGTCCACTGAACACTTGTGTTTGTCCCTCTCAGCTGATCGCGTGGTCAGAAACACGAGGAGGACCCTGAAGTATAATTTCCTGCTTTGGAAATAAAACCGTTATGACTCAGGGTAAAACACGTCGACTCTACACAAGACCTTCCATGATTTGTGCATGGAAGGTCACATCTTAGCAAACATCATAGAATTCTTTGAGGAATGACAAAGTTGATAGTGGAGAAAGGGCTGTAGATGTCATATACATGGACTTCAGTAAGGCGTTTAATGACATAGACTGATGGAGAAAACGACGTCGCAGGGTTCCATGGTGTACTAACTAGGTGGATTAGAGAACTGGCTGGGCAACAGAAGACAGAGAGTAGTAATCGAAGGGAGTTTCTCAAAATGGACAACTGTTCTTTGTGGTGTTTCACAGGGATCCGTGCTGGGACCAATGTTTGTTGTGATGTACTTACATGATCTGAAGGAAGGTATAGGTGGTCTGATTAGCAAGTTTGCAGATGACACAAAGATTGGTAGAGTAGCAGAAAGTTGAGGGGACTGTCAGAGAACACAGCTGAATGTAGATAGATTGGAGAGTTGGGTGGAGAAAGGGCAGATGTGAGGTGATGGAATTTGGAAGATCCAATTCGAGAGGGAATTATACAGTAACTGGAAAAAGCCCTAAGGAAAATTGATATACAGAGAGATCTGGGTGTTCAGGTTCATTGTTTGCTGAAAGTGGCATGTCGACAGAATGATCAAGAAGGCATACAGCATACTTTCCTTCCTGCATTCCAACAATTTATGAAGTGGAGAACCACAGACCAGTTAACTCGTCACCCACAGGAGGGAATCGGTTGGAATCTATTGCGTACAAGAGTAGGCAGGCCATATTACAGTTGTATAGGTCTTTGGTTCGGCCACATTCAGAATACTGCAGACAGTTCTGGTTGCCACATTACTGAAAGGATCTGGATGCTTTGGAAAGAGGGAAGAGGATTTTCACCAGAATGTTACCAAGGATGGAGAGAACAATCTATAAAGAGAGATTTGATAGATTAGGATTATTTTCATTCGAAAGACGGAGGTTGAGCGAGGACTTGATTGAGGCTTACAAAATCATGAGAGATGTAAACAGGGTGGGTAGCAAGAAGCTTATTCAGAGAGTGGGGGAGTCAGTTACTAGGGGTCAAGAATTCACGATGAAAGGGGAACAGCTTACTGGGGATATGCTGCAAAAGTTCTTTGCACAGAGGGTTATTGGTGCTGGGATGCGTTGCCAGCGGAGGTGGTAGAGGCGGGGACGAAAGCGTCATTTAATACGTATCAAGACAAATACGTGAATGGGCAGGGAGCAGAGAGATACAGAACCTTAGAAAATAGGCAACAGATAAAGATAGAGGCTCTAGATTGACAGTCTTAGCGGTCTGACGGGCCTGTTCCTGTGCTGTGATTTTCTTTGTTATTTCTAAATACTAGCGAAAAGCGTCTGTTCATCCTTGAAAGGAAAATGAAACCAAGATCAAATGTGGCACAGCGAATGTGTGGATATGAGAATTTATTGTAGAGAACATAAAAATGACAAGGAGACAAAACAGTGACATTGCGTCTGTCTTCAAAGAGGAAGATCCAGAAAATCTCCGAGAAATACCAAGTCGCCATGGGACCTTTGTAACTAAAGAGTAAAATCATCATATACAGTTATGAGGTAGTATTTGGAAACAGAACTGGGATGAGGATTGATCAGTCTGACAGACCGGATATAATTCAAACTGAAATTTCAGAGAAAACACCAATACACATGTTGATTCCAAAGGGGGCCACTGTATTTCTCTGTATTCACTTCGGAAGGTTCTAAATGCATTCTAATGATTTACGAAGGGAAGAAGTGGGAGAGTAGAGGACTACAGGCCAGTTGGTTGTCATGCACAGTAGGTAATCTGTTGCAACCTATTGTAAGGAAGATCTTATTGGACACTTATTGGACAAGTAATAGCAAATGACAAGAGAGTTGTTCTGCATTTATGAAAGGGAAGTTATAATTTGCAATTTTTCTCTAGAAGATATCTCTTGTAGATGTAAAGAGTAGTGAATCAGTGAATGTGGTACAGTCAGATATTCAGGAGGAGGTTTAATCAGCACACACAGTAAGTTATCAGAAAACATTAAAGCAAAGTGCATTGGGAGGAACATATGCAAACAGGGGAAGGTAAGCATTAGAGAAACTATTGGAGAACATAAGTGGCTGTAGAAGGTTATTTGTATCGTCAATTGTCACAGATGAGGTACCAGAAGATCGGAGGCTTGCGAACTTGGTGCGATTATTGACAACACTTAAGAAGGATGGTAAGGAAAATCTAGTGAGCCAGACTTCAGTGGAGGGCAAGCTGTTGATAAGGATTATGAGGCACAAAGTTTGCATGAATTTTGAAAAGCAAGGACTGATAAGTGATAGGCCACATGGATCGAAGCATGGAAAGTCGTGTCTCACTAAATTAACTGAGTATATTTGAAGAAGTGACTAAGAGGATTCATTGAGGCAGATGTGTATATTGTTGGTATGGACTTCAGTAAGGCAGTTTCCAACTTCCTGCATGGTAGATTGGTTGACAAGTTTAGTTCATATGGAATACAGGGAGAACTAGCCATATGTATACAGAATTAGCCCGAAGGCAGGAGACAGAGGGTGGTGGTGAAGGATTGTTTTTCGAAAAGGAGGGTTGTGACCATTGGTGTGCTGCAACGGTTGGTGCTGGCTCCACTGGTTTTTACTATTCACAGAAATCATTCGGATGTGATCATTGCAACAATAGTTGCTACGTTTACAGATGGAACCCAAAATGATGGTGGAGTGGACAGCAAAGAAGGTTTACCTCAGAGTACAATGGAATCTTGATCAGACGGGCAGATGGGCTGATAATTGGCAGGTGGTTTTTAATCTAGATAAATGGGAGGTGCTGCAGTTTGGAAATGCAAATCAGGGCAGGGCATGTACACTTCATGCTAACGTCCTGGGGAGTGTTGCTGAACAAAGAGACCTTGGAATGCAGGTTCATAGTTTCTTGAAAGTAGAGTCACAGTTGGGTAGTATAGTGAAGAAGGCATTTGGTATGCTTGCCTTTATTGGCCAGTGCTTTGAATATATGAATTGGGTGGTCATGTTGCTGCTGTACAGCACATTACTTTGGCTATTTTTGGTGTACTGCATTCAATTCTCGTCTCCTTCCTTTTGGAAATATATTGTGAAACATGAAGGGAGTCAGTAAAGATTTACAAGGATTTTGCCAGGATTGGAGCGATAGGGAGAGTGCGAGTAGATTGCGTTCTCACAAACTTTGATGATTGGGTTATTTTATTCTTGTAGCGTGAGGGGCATATATAGTGTGCATAGCCAAGGGCTTTTTTCCCCAAAGCTAGAGGCCATGGATTTCCGATGAGAGGGAAAAGATTTAAAAATGACTTAAGGATCAACTTTTTCCCACAGAGGATGTTGCATGTGTGGAATGAGCTGCCAGAGGAGGTGGTGGAGGCTTTTGCAATTATAACGTCTAAATGATATTGGAATGGGTACATTAAGAGGAAGGGCTTACATCAACATTGGCCAAATGCAATTAGTTTAATTTGGGATATCCCATCAGCATGGGCGAGTTAGACTGAAGCTTCTTATTCTGTGCTGTACATCTCCGAGACTCTGACTCTATCTGACCTTGCACCAATATTGTATTAATTCATCATTCCCGGACATGCTAACCTATGTTGCGAGATATGATCGAAATGTCTTCATTTCAGCATTCTGAAACCTGCAAACACATCCTTCCATAACACTGACTCAGAGTCTCTCTCCCTCTGTCTATTTCCCAAATCCCTCCTATTTGTTGGTGTTTAAACTGCTTCCCCACCATCTAGTTTTAATTGTCCAGTTTCAATGTAAATAACTGTCCTATATCTTTTCTTGTCCTTGAATGTTGCTCACTCAAGAGCATCAGCTTCCAACACTAAGAAGCTTAGAAAGTGTTCAAAAAAGCATTGCTTGCGTTTTCTTTGACTTCCCAGTGTCCTGCCCTGTGCTCCATGTTGGATAACGGGGTTTTAACAGTTTCGAGGTCCAACTTTGTAACTTGCTCTGTTCCTATTCATTGAATGCCTGTGTTAATCACTCTCTGCTGCTCATGTGCTCAGTAACATGAGGAATCCTCACAACTGTTAGTGATTCAGACCAGGCTTCTCATTTGCCTTTGACTAACATTTGACTTAACTCTAGTTTTTGTACGTTCGTGGAAATGCTGGGGATGGTTTCCTGGAGGCTGTGTTTTAAGCTGCTGTGGAAATTCAGGAAGACCAGAGGCTGTGGTGATCCAAAACTGGATGAAACATGGTGACTGTAGTTCCAGCATCTGGATCTGCAACATGACCAACAAATAGAGCAGAGGCTGCAGACAGGGGAATCTCTGTAAAATGTAATGAGGGAATTACAATCAGATCAGCCATGGTTTTGAAGAATGTTGGAGCAGGATTGAATGACTCGCTCATGCAACTTATTCAGATGTTTCTTTTAGTTCAATTCCTCTTCTCTCCCAGTGTCCCAGACTGGTGGGTAGTGAGTCACCTCCTCCTGTTTATGGGGAACATAAATCTGGGCCTCACTAGCCTCCAGATTTCCCTGTATCCCAGAATCGAGCAGTTGAGTGACTGCCTCCTGTTTCTCCCTGTTCCTGAGCAGCAGTTTGAATGCTCTGAATGATGTCACAAGGTTAAGAAAGGACTTGATAACAGGGAATTTCAATCTTGGAGCAGCATTACACAAAGGTATCTAGAAACGTCTCCACCAAACATTTTGTGCAGCTAGTCTGTTATTTTATTCCTGTCTCCTTTTATAAACAGGGTGAAACAGATACAACAGTGCAGTTTTCTGACAATACTCCCTCATATAGGGAAGACAGATTTAAAAAAATGAAAGATTTATGATCTATACCTCAGCAACTCTCATTCATTCCATCCAAACCTAGTAAATGTTCCCTTTTATTGTGTTATGTAAAATGATGTAAGGAACTGGTTAACTGAACCTATTTGTTTGGTGACTGTGACTAATGTCAGTCTCCATGGATTCTAATTATCCCAGTGGAGAGTTTCCATCTTTTAATGATAAAAGGGTTTCGATTCAATATGTTATCCCATAGTATGGGCGGGAGCATCACCGATAGCACTAACAGGGATCGGCTGCTCCAGAGAGAGGGAGAGATCAGAAACTGAGAACATTAGACTGGACAGTTCCAACAGTGGATCAGAATCTGAGAATGTTATACTGGAATGTTACAACAATGGATCAGAATCTGAGAACAATAGATTGGAAAATTCCAACAATGGATCAGAATCTGAGAACAAAAGATTGGAAAATTCCAACAATGGACAGGGGTTTATCCTATTATGTTTGGATGTTTTCTACATACTCTTGGTGGCCGTTATCATTCCGGATCAAATATGTACTTCACATTATTCAATGTTTTTATTATTCTATCCTGGCTATTGTTGGTGTCCCTGGTAAGTTTCACTGTCGATTTATCATTTGCATTAACCATGCGCGACTGTATTAATGTTCTTTTCATTTACTCTGTAAGTATTCACGCTCCAAACCACATCAAACAACAGTGAACTTGTGCATTCTTTCTCTCCTTCTTTAGTTCTGGTACTGGGCCTTGTTGGTTGACCTATGCACTTTCTGGTATGAACTAGGATTCATTGCATCATTGGCCTTGCCATTTTAATATTGAAAGCTTGGAGGTCACTCTGTTCTGGATGCAAACTCCATTTCCTTCCACTGACTCCATCTCATCCCTGGCCAATAACTGAGGCTGAAACAGACGAGTCACAACTACGGTGATCCCTTTGGCCACAAGCTGATTACTGACACCATATCCTGACCATTCCTAATTTTAACTATTGAGAACTGCAGAATATACTTCACTGGTTCATCCCATCTGCTGTTTGAACCTTCAGCTATGAAACACAGTCTTAATAAAGCCAATAATCTGCTGTTGCTTAACCAAATCTGAGTCGGTATTCCATGGCTTGTATCTAAATGCAACCAAAATCCCATCATTCCTGTACGGATTGCTTTATATTGTTGTTGGGTCTGGCAATGCCTTTACTTTAATATTCTCAAGCACGTCGTCACCTCTGTCTATGACACGGTCCTCAGTCTCCTTCGGTTAATGACACAAAACCCTGTCAGGTATTCACATTTAAACTGATTTCCTCTATGTCTATTCTCTCTCAAATAATAATTTTCATATCTACTGCCACCAACACACACAGACACACACACACACACACACACACACACTCCCTTATTTCATATTTCAGCAGTGGAGATACTGAGCCATACATTTGTGGGAGTCTATTTACAGTCACTTACTGCATGGGTTACACATCTTCCCGTGCAAGACATTTCTGTAGTCCAAGTATAGTAGCAATATACTGGCAAAGGTTTGCAATGGTCCCCATGTCCAGGTAGTCCAGTTTATAGAGTAGTCGACGAGCATGGTGTGCATAGCTCCCCATTCTGGCTAGTCCCTTGCCCCAGTTTATGGTGTCTTGGATGGAACTGTGAGGCAGATTCACAATTTGACGTAACTAACCATTTCAACTGATCTGGCAATAATTTTATTGAACGCTCTCATTCTTGTGATTGGACCCACCATTGTCTCACTTCTCCAGTTACTCCCACTCCCCTGTCTCCGTATCCATATTTTCACAACATGTTATCAGTTAATTAATTATTTGTTTTTCTGTACCTTTCCCTGGTGTTGTTTTTTTCACTCCCGAGTGGATCAAGTGCTGGCATTGTGAATCTCAGAAACAATGCAATGGTATGTGGCGGGCTGTTGCTCCAAGTTGGAAAGGGGGTTCCAGCAGCTTTGAGACACGTCCTTGAAACTTGGCCTGTGCCTGACCTCTGATGGCCTGTGTTTGTCCCTCTAAGTTGATTGTGCAGTCCATACCATGAGGAAACCCCTCGAGTATTATTGTCAAGGAACAGGAGCTGAGGAGCATCTGACTGCCTCCTGTCATGGAAAGGTTAGTGGAGGTGATGGAGATGGTTTACTGGAGGTTGTGCTGTGAGCTGCCTCAGACATTCAGGGAGACCTGAGGATTTGGTGAACCAACTCTGGATGGAGCATGGGGACTGTAGTTACAGAATCTGGGTCTGCAACATGAACTACAAATGGAGCAGAGGCTGCAGAGACGGGGAGCTCTGAAACCACAGAGTGAGTGTATGTGGGGAAAGGGATCTGCCAAACCTTCCTGTGTTTTAACGAGGAGACACACATCCTTTCCCTCTCCCCTTTAAATACACCCATGCAAATTCACCCTCTACTCCCCGCACACAAACACATGCCCCCTCTCTCACATGCACACACACTCTCCCCCTCTCACACACATGCATACCCTCTCTCACCCTCCCAAAGACACACATACTCCCCCTCACTGTTTCACAAACACACACACTGTCTCTCCCTCCCACAGACACTCCACCTTGTTTTCAATCACACACACGCACATGCGCGCAAAGACACACACACAAACACATCTAATCTGTCAGATGAATTTTCTTTTGCCGGTTTGTATTTCCAGATGCATTATATTTTTTCAAAAAAAAATACAATTTGGAGACAGTCAGTCAATACGATATTTTATTGACTACTACTTTGGAAGTAAACCTAGTCTGATTCCAGGTGAAGACACATACAGACTCCAAACAAGACCAAATGCCTAAAATACGTTGTCTTACTGGAGGGGTCACCTCCTTTACATCGATAATACCTGAAGGTATCTCCAGTCAGGACTTGAAAGAACTCTGGATTTGCATATTCATCAATCAAAACCTGCTTCTCCATTCTAACCCATGAAAGATTTAGCAGCCTCTTCGATGTGATCAATTCATGTGCATGTGTTGTGCAGTCCCTTCATCTTTTCCTTCTAAATTTTGTGCCTAAGGTCTTTTCTCTCTAACACCTGACGAAGGAGCAGGACAATGAAATCTTGTGTTTTCAAATTAACCCGTCAGACTATAACCTGGTGCCATATGATTATTGACCTTACTCAACCCAGTCCAAAGCTAGCACCTCCATATCATGGTTTTTTGATTGTTTAGCCAATTTTCTCTCCAAGCAAATAAATTGTTCTAACTCATGTGCTCTTCTCTTGCATATTAATCTTTCGACAAGCATTGCCTTCTTGAAGTCCAGATATAATACATCTTTCAGATCCCCGTTATTCAACTTGTTTGTCACACTTTTTAATTTAAAAAAAGTTAGGAAAATCATTCAAGCATGATTTATCCTGAATACAATCATGTCGACTTTGATGGGTTGTGGTTTGACTTTCAAAGTCTCCTGTTGTTAATTCCTTAATAACAGATTCGAACAATTTGTCTTCACTCGTTTGCTCATACCTTTCCATTCCCGATTGAAGTTGGTTATTCTAAGTTCTTCCCTTTCCATAACCTCGACAGTCCGTTTCAATTCCTGTGAAATAGGTACGAGGCTGAGAAAGATCGGCTCCAATTGCTGTGTAAGGGGCATGGGTGGCTGATTGGATTCATTCTGTTCCTGCTTTACACACAAGATGGGCTGAATGTCCTCCTGGTGTTCCTACACTATAGCTTCGATGTCTTACATGTCCTGCGCCTGTTCCTGACCAAGCTGCTTAAGATATCATTGTCCTCATCCTGTTGCACAATGACAAGTTTGGAGACTTATGGAATCTCCCTGCTGTTATGCCACATTTCGAATGTTGAATTGAGCAGGCAGGTTGCGTGGTCCACAGTATGTAGCTCAGTGGTTAGCACTGTTGCCTCCCAGCACCAGAGATCTGGTTCAGTTTCAGTCTCGGGTCATTGTTTGTGTGGATTATGCACATTCTCCCTGTGCCTGCAAGGGGTGCCTGTCGGGTACTGCAGTTTCCTCCCAAAGTCCCAAGATGTGCCAGTTAGGTGCATTGGGCATGGAAAATGTTAGGTTGCAGAGATTGGGTTGGGAAATGGGTTGGGGAGTGGGGTTTGTATGGTATGGCCTTCAGAGGATCAGCGTTTAGTCGATGGGTCAAATGGTCTGCTTCCACGCTATAGGGATTCTATGATTAACATCTTCATTGCAGAATTCAGTTGAGGGAATAATATCTGAATTAATACCAATACCCTTTCTTAGTGAGGAGATTAAATCTGTGCACATTACTCCAGAAGTGATCTCACTAAGACCATGTACAGCAGCAGCCACACTTGACCAGCCTGCTGTAAGATTCCTACTCAGGTTAGAGCAGGCTCAGCTGTCATGGGAATACACCATTTTGTTGAAAATGAATGGTGTGCTGACCTTCATTTCAGGATGTTTTGAGTACAGGAATAAGGGTGTCTTACTGCAGCTATACAGGGCCTTGGTGAGACCCCATCTTGAACATTGTGCAGTATTGCGTGCAATTTTGGTCTCCTTACCTAATAAAGGACAAACCTGACATTGAGGGAGAGCAGCGAAGGATGACCAGACAGATCTCTGGGATGACAGGCTTGTTGTGGGAAGAGGGTTTGAGGCGACTGTGCCTGTATTCCATGAGGTTTAGGAAAATGGGTGAACTATATAAAACTCTGACATGGCGAGACAGATTGGAAGCAGGGATGATAATTCCCCTGGGTGGGATATCCAAAACACGGGCTCACAGTGTTGGGTACAGCCAGGCCAAAGTGCGTTGAGATGAGACTAAATGCCTGCACTCAGAGACTCGTGAACTTGGGGAATTATTTTCCTGATCAGGTTATGAAAGCTAAGGTACTGAATATAAATAAAGATTTCAAGACACAGAAGGGATGAGGACAGTGCAGGAGTTTGGTTGTGGAGGTATAGAATCAGCAATAATTACAGGCAGTTATCCAATAATATGGCAACTGTATTCCCGTGGAACACCGTGTTATAGAAAACGGTGCAATATCAATAATGGGGCCAATGGGAAAAAGAGACTTCGGTGCGGACCCCCAAAATTACCAGTAAAAATCAAAACAAAAATAATAGTCAGCCTAACACAAACAATAGCACAGGCTGCATAAATATTTAAACTGTGTATTGTGAGGAATTAGTGCAGTAAATGTCACCCTTTAACACGACAGACACTGACTACAGCACTGTACGTTTCACCAAGATCTTCACCAGAAAGCGCGCGAGCTGACTGACCACGTGATGCCGAAACAGCATTCCAGTTCTCTCCTAGGTATTCCCCTCCCGGTTTGAAATAAAATTCCTTCTAAATGTAGACTACAAATCCCACATTCAGGCTGAATTTCAAGGCTTGCAGAGCGGATTACATTCCTGCTTTATCTGAACACACTGAGGGTACATTTGGCAGACAGAGGGATCCTGAGGCTGGGATTTGCTGTTCAGCTGGTGCCAGAGATGGTCTCCCATAACAGTGAATGGGAGCTCGCTTTATAAAGAAAGGGGATCAATTCACTAATTGTGTTGCAGCGAAATTGCGTTTAATAAGCACACCTTATTGGATAGCTGCCTGTATATTGAATGGAGGATCAAAATTTATGCACCAAAGGGAATACAGTAGTTCCTATTTTATATGTTCTGATGTTTAAACATACTAAAGGATATGAACACTGTGTGGGGAAAACTGAATTGAGGAGATTTTCACCATGAACTAGAATGGAGGGTGCTCAGTGTGTTGAATGACCTACTCCATTCCCGATGTTTCTGTGCAATCTGTGGGAAAGCTCTGTAAATGCTGTCACCAACTCCTAGATGTTAGGAAGGAGGTCTCTGCAGGGTCAATAAGATAGTGTTTCCCGTTCCAATACTGAGGCTGGTGCTGGGTGTTGTTTTATTCTTTAAGACCTCAGAGCAGTTGATACAGTAGAGTTTGTTGCTTGGCCGTTTCCGAGACCATTGAAGAGTTTTTCATATATCTGTGTGTCTGGAGTCACTTTTAGGCCAGACCAGGAAAGCACCCGAGATTCAATTCCTGAAAGTACATTGGGGAAGGAAATTGGCATTTACAATCGACATTGGCTTCAAGGTCACTGTTAATGACTCCAGGTTTTACATCTCGATATTTTATTATTTATAATGTCCACCAGCTTCCAGAACATTAGCGTGGTCTCGATTAGTAATCCAGTGATATTTCTACAACAGCACCATCTCCACATGGGGAGCTATCTGAAACCACACTGAGCAGGTTATTTCTGTGCTACTTTACAGATCTGTCAAAAAGAACTCCCACCAATGTGGCTATTGCAATGGGATTCAGGGCTTGGTAAATGGTCAGACAGTAGTTATTCCCTTGTTATGGGACTGGACATAGCTGAGTAAATTTCCACATTGCTAGGGAGATGTCAGAGTTGGATCTGGAATGAAACAGCTTCCCCAGGGACACGGCTTGTTGTGCAGCATAAGTCTTCAGTCCTATTGCAGGAATGGGGTCAGGACCCATTGCCTTTGTCGTATTTACTGCATTCAGCTGTTTCTTCATGTCACATGCAGTGAGTCAGATCGATTATAGACTGGCATCGGGTGATTCTACGGGCAGCATGGCGAGGGTGAGGTGGATCATCAACTCAACACTTCTGGCTGAGGGTGGTGCAGATAATACAACCATGACTTTTACACTGATGGACAGGGCTGTCCCGTTATTTAGGTTGGTGATATTTATGGAGTCCTCTCCCCCAGTGAGTTGTTTAATAGTCCATCGACATTTATGTCTGGATGTGGCAGCACTGCAGAACTTCGATCTGATCTGTTAGTCTTGGGATCATTTCGCCCTCTGTATCAGATGTTAGTCCTGCTGTTGCGAATATAACCGGTCAAGTGCGATAGCTCGAATGGATTGTCCTCAGGTTTAGGTACACATGGTTCCGACCCTATCATGTTCACCCGCACTCATCGCTGAACCATAGATCAGCTTGATGGTAATGGTAAACTGAGGGATTATCCTGGGGAAAATGTTCCAGATTGTAGTTGAATACAATTCTGCTGCAGCTGTGATTCTACCACATCACATGAATGCCCACTTTGAGCTCCAATATGTTCAATTTAATTCTACTGACTATCCCCCTGTTTATACCAAGACCCATTCACCCATCAGCCCTGTACTCAGTGTCTTAACCTGGTGTCTGATGTGGTAACACTTCAATTTTCCTATTCTCATTGTGCTGAGGGTCTCTTTCTGGTGTCACACCTCCAATTTGTTACTTTACTCAAACCCCTTAACATATGCATCTGAATCTTTTCCATTCCCCCCAATGCCATCTTCTGTGTTTGATGTGAATGTGTTCCCCTCTGTTTCTCTCCCTGACCAAGATTAAGAGTTCTGCAGTGTCAGTGATGCCAGATTTATGTAGTTTCAGATCAAGGAATTTGTGCACCTTGCATTATCGGTTACATCCAAGTGTATTCTGTGTGAGACAGAGCGTTTGAGCAGCTTTAACACACGTCTATGGAACTTGTTCAAAAACAGAAATTGCTGATGAAACTCAGCAGGTCTGGCAGCATCTCGTGGAATGAAAGCAGAGTTAATCTTTCAGGACCAGTGACCATTCTACAAAGCTCCCATTTTCTCCAGCAATTTATGCATTTTCATTTCCAGTATCCATAGTTATTTGTTTAATTGAAAACTTGTTCTGAGCCTATTCATATCTAGAGAAACTCAACAGGTCTGGCATCATCTACAGAGACAGAGAAACAGAGTTACTGTTTCAAGTCCAGTATGACACTTCTTCAGAAATGAAAAAGTATTGGAAAATGAGCTTTATAATACCTTGACAGATGTGGGGAGTGGGTTGACAGGTAAAAGAGGGTGTGGCAAAAGATAAACATGCTTTTAGTAGTGGTGAACGAGAAGACCATGTGAAATAGCTTTAAATTAAGATGTGAATAGGGAAAAGGGTTTCTCTCTATTGAGTGAAAGATAAAGAAGATGCAACCACAGAAGGTCATAGAGAGGCCAGGAGGGAGATTGTACGGAAATTGGAGAACAGTTATAATGGGGTCAGACTGTGAAATTATGAAATTGTACATTAACTTCTAAAGGCTGTAACGTACGAAAGTGTAAAGTGCGTTGTTACTCGACCTTGGGATGTGCTGCCTTGGAACATTGCAGCAGCCCAGGGCTGAAATGTTAGCATGAGAGCAAGGTAAGTTACTGAAATGGGAAGCAATGAGAAGACCAGGGTTATTTCTACAGACAGAGTGAGTGTGTTCCTCAAAGCAGTCTCTGTTTGGTCTCGCCAATATAAAGAGACTGCATTATGAGCAGCAATGACGGGAGATCAGATTGAAAGGTTACAAGTGAAATGCTGCTTCACCTGGAAGCTATGTTTGGGGCCTTGGATAGTGAGGAGGGAAGAGATGAATGGACAAGTGTTGCAGCTTCTGTAATTGCATGGGATGGTGTCATGGGGGAGTGGGGAAACGTTCGGCTTGATGGACAGTGACACAGAGGGAACGGTCGCTGTGAAATACTGACCGAGGACGGGAGGGGAAGATGTGTTTGATGATGCTGTCCTGCTGGAGTTGGTGGAAATGGCGTAGGATGAATATGTGAATGTGGATTCTTGTGCAGGAGGAAGTGTGGACAAGGAGGAACTATCATTGTTCTGGGGTGGAGGGGACGGATTGAGGGCAACACCGTGGAAGATGGGACAGTCATAGCTGAAGGCCCTGTCCACCAGAATTCGGGGATTTCTGGTTTGATGGAAAAGGAGGTCACGTTAGACACAGTTCACAGGAATGTGGCATTGTCAAACAGAAACAACAGAGATGGAGAAGCTTGGAGAATTGAGTCAGCCTCCACTGATCTTGTGCTCAGCCACAGGCAGAAGTTCCTTCTGAATGATTGAAAAGAACCAGGCATCTAATTTGAGGATTTCTGCCTCACATCTGGTCTGAAGCATAATGTGAAAATAGACCCAGAGGAAGGTCAGTGAGTATACGTGAGCAGACTTTCAAGCAGATATCCCAAACCGATCAGTAATTATTGTTTCTGTTGAAAAAGATGAACTCGATAAGCAGCGAAGCACCCATGGTTGACAAAGGCTCTCAAGGATACTATTGATAAGCATTAGTGGAGGGCCAGATGTAGGATGTTTATTTCAGGGAACAGAAGCAGATGCTTGGCATGAATTTCAGCTGTGCTTCCTGAATTCCCCACAGAAACTGCTGCCATTGCTGCTCCATCGTCTTCCCTGCTCGTGTCCCCTTCCTGATTCCAGGTTCTCCCTCTCAAATTACAGAGTACATTATCTTACCTTATGGTCCCCCCCCACTTCACCTGAAACTCTTTGATCAAGTCTACCTACTCTGCAGTAGCATCAAGCTGCGTTTTGTGCTGCCACTTTGCCTCTGGTCCCAGTGTGGCTCGACCTCTCCATTCATGCTGTTTTACACCCTCCCACTCACATCTCACTCAGGAAAGTTTCCATCTTTGAGTAAACCTTATTGAAAAGACCTCTCCCCTTTTACACTGAATTTACACTGTGATCCAAATTTCAAAAGTTATACTCAGCCTTCATCTCACTCTGCTAAAGGCAACTGCACGCTGACCGTGTGATACAAGAATTCCCCTTCTTATATGGTACAGGCCAGTGATGTGCTTTCACTGCAGAAATCATCACCCCATTTGGACAAAGCAATTCAGATGTTTCACCTCTTATTGGTACTCGTCACAGTTTCCTGCTGCCTTAGTATTATAACATGGAGAAAAATAAATCACAGTATGAAGCTTGGGCTGAATGTTATTTACCTGTCATTTGAATACTGTTTCAAATTTGCAGTGCTTTATCTTGAAATGCATGTTCGTAAAGTTATTGTCAGATAGAATGTAGGAGGTTGAGGGGTGACATGGTAGAAGTTTATAAAATCATGAGAGGTATGAATAGAGTGACCAGCCAAGGTCTTTCCCACGGGATGGGGGAGTTCAACCATAGAAGGCATAGGTTTAAGGTGAAAGAGGGGAGATTTGAAATGGATGAAGGATCAATGTTTTCACACAGAGGGTGACGTGTGTATGTGGAATGAGCTGTTAGAGGAAGAGTGGGAGATGCAAGTACAGCTACAACATTTAAAACTCATTAGGACAAACATAGGAATGGGAAAAGTTTAGAGGCATATGGACAAAATGCAATCAGATGGGACTAGTTTAGTTTGGAAAACCTGGTCAGCATGGACAAGTTGGACCAAAGGGTCTGTTTGTGCGCTATATGACTGTATCAATCTAGAAAGCGAGGAAAAGGGGAGAAAAGACAAGATATAGTCAATTGGCAAGAAATACAAAAAAAAGCAGCACGATATTTTCCGAGCATATAAAAAAAGTTCAAGATGAGTGTGTGATCTTAGGTGAAATTAATTAGGAAAGTATACTGAGGATAATTGGAGGGTGTGACTGAAGAATTGGCTACAGGGAGCAGACAGATAATTTACACCCATGTTTTATATCTTTCCTCACAGGGGAAGGCACAGTAAGTATTTCAATGATGTAAACAAAATGGTAATAGGAGGGAAGTTCTTGAACCATCTCTAACCAAAGGAACAAGGATTTTCTAACAGATAAGAGAAAGAGTAGACAGGCCAGCAGTAATTCATAGCTGGTTTTAAAAGAACTGGTCACAGTCTTGTGATCATGGCGCCCTCTCTATCAGATGTTAGTTCTGCTGTTTGTTAATGTAAGCAGTAAGTGCAGTAGCTTGAATGGGTTGTCATCAGGTTTACGTACACATGGTTCTGACCGTGGCATGTTCAACCACACATCATCACTGAAGCGGAGATCAGCTTCATGGTAATGGTAGACTGAGAGATTATATTGTGGTTGAATATAATTCTGCTGCTGCTGCTGCTACAACAGCTGCTATGATTTACAGCATCACATGAATGCCCAGTTTGAGATGCAATATCTGCAATACAATTCTGCTGCTTGTCCTCATTCGCACGGGGACACGGTCGTCCTCCTCCCCTGTACACAGTGCCCTATCCCAGTTTCTCATGTGGGAACACTTCCTTTTTTAAAAATTCTCATCCTGTTTGGGTATCTTCATGATGCCATGCCTCCAATTGTCGCATTCCTCAAAAGCATTTAACGTTTTCACCTGAATATTTTCCCCTCCAGTAATGCCATCTTGCCTTTAAAGCAAATGTGTTTCCCGCTGTTTCTCTCCATGACCATGATTAAGAGCTCTGTCGTGTCAGTGACGACAGCCTTATGTAGTTTCAGAACAAATGAATTTGTACACGTTGCATTATCATTCACTTCCCGGTGTATGGCTCTCCATGTTGGCCAGGGCGTGTGAGCAGCTTTGACACACATGTTTGAAACTTATTCAAAAACAGAAAGTGCTGAAGACACTAACCAGTCTGACAGCATCTGTGAAGTGAAAGCAGAGTTAATCTTTCGGGTTCTGTGACTGTTCCTCAAAGCACCCAGTAAGTCCAACAATTTTCGTTTTTGTTTCAGATTTCCTGTATCCAATGATCTTTGCTATATTGAAAATGTATTCTGTAACTTTTCATTTTTGAAGGAACTTAGGGGTCTGGCAACATCTCAGAGACATAGAAACAATGTTAATGTTTCAAGTCCAGTGTAAATCTTCTTCAGACGTGTAAAGGATTGGAAAGTGAGCGCTTTAGTATCTTGGCAGAGGTGGGAACGAGTGTTTGGAGGCCCAGTGTGAAAGACAAATGGGCTTTAAATTATGTTGAAAGAGACACAGGTATATAATGGGTGTAAATAAATGTGTAAATATTAGAAATTGATTTTCTCTGTTGAATGGAACATAAACACGACACGAACTTAGGGAGCCCAGGAGGGAGAGTGTACGGAAAATGGAGAACAGCCATAGTGGGTTCAGGCTGTGAATTTATGGAATTCAATATTACAGACTGTAACGTACCAAAGTGTAAAGTGAGGTGTTACTCGAGCGTGGGTTGTGCTTCATTGGAACATTGCAGCAGTCTGCATTTTCTTAGAATCCCGACAGTGTGAAAACAGGCCCTTCTGCACAACAGATCTATTCTGACCCTCCAAAGAGTATGCGAACCAATCCCATTCTCTACCCTAATACTATAAGGAGACCATTGACTATTGGACCTAACATCAACATCCCTGAACACAATCGGCAATTCAGCATGGCCAGTTCACCTAACCTGCACAACTTTGAACTGTGGCAGGAAACTAGAACACCCAGAGGAAATCAAACCCAGTTCCCTGATGCTGTGAGGCACCAGTGCAAACCACTGAGACACCGTGCCATCCAGGACCGAAATATTATAAGACCACAACTGTATACGAGCAGAAATGAAGCCATTCGGACAATCAAGTCTGCTCCGGCATTCGATCACGAATGATAGATTTTCAACCCCATTTTCCTGCTTCCTGTCAGTTATCTTTGATCTCCTTGTCAATCAAGAACTTATCTGAGTCTGTTTTAATTATACTAAATAGAACGTAGAACAGGACAGCACAGAACAGGCCCTTTTGGCCACGATGTTGTCCTGAGATTTAATCTTAATATAAAATATAGTAATTTAACCTGTGCACCCCTCAACTCACTGCTATTCACGTGCAGGTTCATCAGTCGCTTAAATGTCCCCAATGACTTTACTTCCACCAACAGAGTTGGTAATGCATTCCATGCTTTCACAACTCTCTGCATAAAGAACCTACCTCTGACGTCTCCCTTTTACCTTCCTCCTAAATCTTCAAAATATGAATTATCGTACTAGTCAATCCTACCCTGGGGAAAAGTCTCTGGGTATTGACTCTCTCTATTCCTCTCATTATTTTGTACACCTCGATCAGATCTCCTCTCTCCTCTTTGTCTCCAGAAAGGTCCAAGCTTGTTCAACCTTTCTTCATGAAGCAAGCCCTTCAGTCCAGGCAGCATCCTGGTAAACTTTCTTTGCACCCTCTCTAAAGCCCCTGTATCTTTCCTATAGTAGGGGGTCCACAACTGGACACAATATTCCGAGTGTGGTCTCACCAGGGACTTGTAGAGCTGCAGAAAAAAAAACTTTGTGGCTCTTAAGCTCAATCCCCCTGTTAATGAAAGCCAAAACAGCATATGCTTTCTTGATACCCTATCCACTTGCGTGGCATCTTTGAGGGATCTATGCACTTGCGCACGCAGATCCCTCTGTTCCTCCACACTGCCAAGAATCCTGTATTTAATGCTATATTCAGGATTCGAATTTGACCTTCCAAAATAAATCACTTCGCATTTACCCAGGTTGAACTCCATCTGCCATTTCTCAGCCCAGCTCTGCATCCTGTCTATGTCACGCTGCAGCCTACAGTAGCCCTCTATACTATCGATGACGCCTCCAATCTTTGTGTCATAAGCAAATTTACTAACCCACCCCATAACCTCCTCATCCAAGTCATTTATAAAAATTAAAAAGAGCAGAGGCCAAAGGACATAGCCCTGTGGGATCCCTCTCAACACTGTCCTCCAAGCAGAATATTTTCCATCTACAACCACTGTCTGCCTTCTGATAGCCAGCCAATTCTGAATCCAGATAACCAAATCTCCCTGTATCCCATACTTCCTGACTTTATGAATGAGCCTTCCATGGGGGACACTTTCAAATGCCTTGCTGAAGTTCACATGCGCCACGTCCACTGCTCGACCGTCGTCGACCTGTCTTGACACCTCCTCAAAGAAATCAATCAGATTTGTGAGGCATGACCTGCCCCTCACAAAGCCATGCTTTAATCACACAATGCTTTGCCAAATAGTCATAATTCCTATCCCTCAGAATTTTTTCCAAACTTTGCTGACCGCAAACATAAGATTGACTTGTCAGGGATTTCCCTATTACCCTTCTTGAAATAAGGAACAAAATTCGCCTCCTTCCAATACTCCGGTACGACTCCTGTGGAGACTGAGGAAGCAAATATCCTCACCAGCAGTTTAGCAAACGCCTTTCTCGCTTCCCGGAGCTGTCTAGGATAAATCTGGCCCTGGGGACGTATCTATCTTAATGTTTTCCAAAATTTCTACAACATCAATTTCATCAATCTTGATCTGGACCAGCTCCTCTAAGTTTTCATTTGCAGCAAGTTCCCTTTCACTGGTGAAAATCGAAGCAAAAAACTCATTTAGGACTTCCCCTATCTGCTCAGACTCCACGCATAAGTTCCCTACTCTATCCCTGATTGGCCCCACCTTCTCCCTAATTATTCCCTTACTCCTCACGTATGAGAAAAAAGCTTTTGGATTCTCCCTAATCCTTCTTGCCAAGCCTTATTCGTTCCCCATCATGGTTCGTCTCGGTCCATTTATGAGCTCCTTTCTAGTAAGCCTGTAATCCTCTAAAGCTGTGTTAGATTCTTGCTTCCTCCATCTTCCGTAAGCTGCCTGCTTCATTTTGACGAGACGTTCCTCTGTTCTCGTCATCCAAGGTTCCTTAATCTTACCCCTTCTTACCTGTCTCAGAGGAACAAATTTGTGTATCACTCGCAACAACTGCTCCTTAAACAGTCTCCACATATCTGCTGTGCCCTTTCTTTGGAACAATTGCTCCCAGTCTGTACTTCCCAACTCCTGTCTGATAGCATCATAATTTCCTTTTCCCTAATTAAATATCTTCCTTTGGAAACTGCTCCTTTCACTCTCCCAGACTATGCTACATGTGAGGCAGTTGTGATCACTTTCGACAAAGTGCTCTCCCACCATTAGTTCTGACACCTGTCCTGGCTCGTTGCCGAACACCAAATCCAAAATAGCCTCTCCCCTTGTTGGTCTGTCTCCATACTGAGCAAGGAAACTATCTTGAACATACCTGACAAAAACGGCTTCATCCACACCATCTGCACTTAGGAGGTTCCAGTCGATATTGGAAAAGTTGAAATCACTCATAACATTAACCCTGCTACGTTTGCACTTTTCTGGAGTCTGCCCGCCTATGAGATCTTCAATCTCTCTACTGCTATTAGATGGCCTGTAGAAAACTCCCAAATCCGGTGACTGTTCCCTTGCTGTTCCTAACTTCCACTCATACTGACTCAGTAGACAAACCTTCCTCAACAACCTTCATTTCTGTAGCTGTGACGCCCTCTCTGATTAGCAACGTGACATCCTCTCCTCATTTTCCACCCACCCCGTTCTTTTTTAGATAAGATAAGATTACTTACAGAGTGGAACCAGGCCCTTCGGCCCAACAAGTCCACAGAACCCTCCACAGAACAACCCACCCAGAACCATTCCCCTACATTTACCCCTTCATTTAACATTACGGACAATTAAGCATGTGCCAGTTCACCTAATCTGCACATTTTTGGATTATGGAGGGAAACCGGAGCACACCCACGGGGAAAATGTGCAAACTCCACACAGACAGTTCCCTGAGTTGGGAATTGAACCCGGGTCTCTGGCGCTGTGAGGCAGCAGTACTAATCATTGAGACTCTGTGCTGCTCTGAAACATATTTAAACGTTTTAAACCCTGGAACATCAAGCAACCATCCCTGCCCCTGTGAAACCTACGTCTCCGCATGGCCACGATATCGTAGCCTCAAGTACTGATCCATAATCTAAGTTTGTCACTCTTTGTTCAGACATTCCTTGCATTAAAGCAGATGCACTTTAACTGATCCCTTTGTTTCATGGCGTGAGAAACCTTCCTGATAGATTCAATATATCCTCTCACTGTCCCGTCTGCAACTAAACCCCTCTCAGACATGTGGTCTTGTTCCTAACCCCCTCCCAAACGCGTTTTAAACACGCCAGAATCATACGAGCAAATCTCCCAAACAGGCCACTTGTGCCCCTCCAGTTTAGGTGCAATGCGTCCTTCATGTACAGGTCCCACCTTACCCAGAAGGTATCCCGATGGTCTAGGTATCTGAAGCCCTCCCTCCTGCACCAGCCCCACAGCCAATTGTAAATCTGCAGTCGCTGACTGTTCCTCATCTCACTAGCTCGTGGCACCGGTAGCAAACCTGAGATCACTACTCTACTCGTCCTGCTCTTCAGCTTCCAAACTAACTCTCTGGAGTCACTTTTCAGATCCTCAGTCCGTTTCCTGGCTATATCGTTGGTGCCAAATGATCTGGTTTCCACAGCCTTCTGTGGTAAGGAATTCCACAATGTCACCACTCTCTGGATGAAGACGTTTCATCTTATCCCCGTTCTAATGGGTTTTCCCTTTTCTCTACGCCGGTGTCCTCCTGCCAGTGCCAACGTCCTCCCAATTTTGTCTGTATCCAGGTCATTCAGTATTCTGTAAATTTCAATATGATTTTCACCCCCCCTCCCCCCCACCCATCCTTCTAATCTCCATCGAGTATAAACCCAGAGTTCTCCAATGTTCCTAATGTGTTAAGTTTTTCATTTCTGGTGAACCTTCCCTTGACACACACCAAGGCTAATACATCCTTCCTGAGGTATGAGGCACAAAATACTGGAAATGTGGTCTGACCAGAGCCTTAGAAAGCCTCAGAATCCCTACCATTATATCCTACTCCTCTCGAGATGAATGACAACATCGTATATGCCTTCTTAACTACTGACTGAACCTGCAGGTTTATCTAAGGCAAATCCTGCTCTTGGAATCCCAAGTCCCTTCGTTCCTCAGATTTCTGATTTTTCTTCCCATTTGGTAAATGGTCCATGCTTGTATTCTTCATACCAAAGTGCATGACCTCACACTGCCCCAAATTGCATTCCATCTGCTACTCCTTTTCCCACGCTCCGAAACTGTCGAAATCATTCTGCAGGCTCCCTGCCTCCTCAATATTACATGCATCTCCACCTATCTTGGCTTCATCTGCAAACGTAGCCAGAATGTCTTCTGTCCCGCCACTCAGATCATTAACCTATAAAGTGAAATGTTGTGACTCTTGTGGAACACTGCAAGTCACCGGCTGCCATCCTGAGAGGGACAATTTTATCCTCAATCTGCATCCTGTAAGAGAGGCAATCTTTTACCCATGCTAGTACCTATCCTCTGAGAACCATGGGTCCTTATCTTACTCTGCAGCCTCCTGTGGGGTACCATGTCAGAGGCCTTCTGGAAGTTCAGATAGGTAACTCTCTATTGTCCAAACCGTTGTTACCTCCTCAAAGAATTCTCATTATCTTGAGAGCAATGTACGTTCTTGAAATGGGGAGCAATCAGAATGACAATGTCATTCCGACAGACAGAGTGGAGATGTTCATCAAATCAGTTTCTATTTAGCTCAGTAATGTAAAGGAGACTGCATTGTCAGCAGCAACGACAGGAGATTGGATTGAAAGCGTATAAGTGAAATGCTGCTTCACCTGGATTGTGTTTAGAGCCTTGGACAGTGAAGAGGGAAGAGATGAATGGGCAAAAGTTGCAGCTTTACGTGGGAAGGTTCCATGGGGGTGTGGGGAACTGTTCGAGGTAATGGAGCTTGCCACAGAAGGACTGGTCCCTCTGAATTTCTGACGGTGGACTGGAGGGGAAGATGTGTTTACTGGTGCTGTCCTGCTGGAGGTGGTAGAAGTGGCGGAAGATGATTCTGTGAATGCAGATTCTAGTGCAGAAGGAAGTGTGGACAAGGGGAGATCTATCATTGTTCTGGGGAGGAAGGACGGAGTGAGGGTAGAAGTGAGGGAGATGGGCCAGACACAGCTGAAAACTCAGTCCATCAGATTTAGGGGATTTCTCGTTTGAGAGAAAAGAATGACATGTAGGAATCTTCCCACTGGAATGTGGCATCATCGAACAGAAATGACAGAGCCAGGGAAACGGGGAGAATGGAGTCACCTTTAGCTGATCATGTGTTCAGCCACATACGTAGGTTCCCCCCGAATGATTGAAAAGAGCCAGGCATTTCAAATGCAGAAAAATGTCATAAATCTGGTCAAATACGGAGTGTGAAAATAGACACAGATGAAGGTCAGCAGATATGTGTGTGGCGGGGGTGGGGTGTTGGGGGGAGGGATGTGGGAACATTTAAGCAGGTACTGATTAATAACTCTCAGTAATGTTTGGCTCTGGTGAAAAAGAAGATGATATGAAGATGTGAAGATGAACCATCTATGATGAACAAATGCTGTGAAGTATGCTAATCAATCACAAACTAAAGAATTCAGATTGTTAATCGTTGGCCACATTTGGGTAGTTAACTTTTGGAACAAGAAGCAGATTGTATAAAACAAAATACAAAGAAAAAACATTTCAAAACTGGCAAGAATATTAAAAGAAACTAACCGCAAGAGTTTTCCCATATCGAATAAAAAACTTTCATGATGTGTGTGTGACCCTTGGAAGGAAGGCAGGAAAGAATATGTGGGACACCTGTAAGATGTGACTGGGGAACTGATTTCAGGGAACATGCAGAGAAGTTAAAACATTATTTTACATTGTTCCTCGCAGGGGAAGGCACGAAGAGTTTCAATATTATAAACAAAATTGTAGTCAGATGAAAGTTTTGCAGTGTCTCTCACAAAATGAACAATGCTTTTCTCAAACAGAAAAGACCAAAGGTAAACAGCTCATCAGCAATTCATAGCTTGTTTTGATAGAAATGGTTACAGAGTGACTGGTGGCACTGTGTGAAATATTCCATAACTCCTAGGATTACAGGAGTGTTCCAGTGAAACTGGCGAAACTCGAAAGTGGCGTCTGTCTTCAAGAAGAGAGTGAGTCTTCAAGTGTTTAGGTGCTCCCTTTGTTTGATTAGTGGAGCATATTTGAGAGGATTAATGGCCTCATGATGCACTTTCATCCTGAGTGATTTAAAAAAAAGTAAAACTCTGCTCCTTCCTCTGATGCGTTGCATATTGGGGGATGAACATTTTGCTGAAATTGAATTATTTTGAGAATTATTTGGAACATTGTACGAACGACATCAACCAGAGAATTCTAGAAACTGCACTCATAAGAACATTTTATAACCATGTGGGGGTATTGCGTAGGTGAGAGAGAGAGAGAGAGAAGGTGCTTTATTGCAGTAGTAAGAGTGATGGAGCCTTATTCTGGGGAAGGCACTAACAGATATACAATGTGTGTGAGAGAGTAGAGAGAATACGTTGACACTTATCCTGACAGAACGGGGAAGGTTATTGATGCTTTTCCTGTATTGCTGGACTTTTCTTCGGACGCAGATACTGCACTGAGCTGGGTGGTGTGCTCAGACCATGGTCTGGGAAGAGAATGATCCCCCTCTGTACTAGACCATTCACCATGACCTCCGTGCCTCTGTCGTCAAGCTGTGGTGTAATTTCCCTTTATCTGCCATGCTCGGATAAACTGTGCAGGGCAGCTCCAAACTGAGAAAACTCAACCGTGTGCCCATTGGCCTTTTTATGATGGCAGCAGTACCAGGGATCACTGAATATACAGGGGCATCCGAGCGATGGTGTGCACCTCCAGCCATAATGGGTGGGAAAATCGTGCTGGCGTTGAATGAGAGGGACACCATGGGGTAGGGTGGGTAGTTAATGAGGTGAGTTCGATAAGATAACATCAGGAAACTAGCTCTGCCTCGTGCAGATATTCCTTCTGTCACATTCAATGAAAATGGCACTGAGACAAATTATTGTACGATTCAGCCCAGTGAGTCGAAAACTCTGCTGATCCTACTCCCAGTTACAACGCTGCAGGACAAATGCTTATCGAAAATTCTATATTGCAAGACGCTGTCGAAATATTCTCATTTCACAATTTTTAAACCTACCATCAGATCATTCTCTGAAATACTCTCTCAATCTCCCCCTGTCTTTTAACCAAGTACCTCCGAGTTGTTGGTATTTAAACTGATTCCCCCGCCATCTCTCTCTGGCAGTGGGTTTCACACCCATAGCACTCCTGTGTCATGCCACACTGGAGATATGGAGTTGTAAATGGAGAGGTGCTGCACATCTGTCACTTCCACCATGAGCTGCAAGGTTCCCCACGCTGGGCAGTGATCTAACACAGTGTTACACAGCAATGCAGCGATTGGTGCACACAGCTGCGTATGCTGGGAAGGTACCTTCTCCAGATTAAAAGATAAATTCACTGCTATTTACTGTACAGCTCCCCATGCTGCACAGATATCCAGTCCGTGTGTATAGAACAATGCCTTTCTGTGTTCTGCACAGAGCCCTGTGTTGAACAGATCATTTTGTCCAAATTTATAGATCAGTACACTGTTGGACACATAAGTAGTGAACCTGTGAGCTCTAAACAGTGTTCGATCCTGGACGGATTGCTGAGCAGTGCACTAGCCTGGTCTCCGCAGTGCTTCATGCTGAGCAGTGACCTCATCTGGGCTTATGCGTGTCTGGGATGGATCTGAGAGGTGGATTGAGTATCTGATATAATTCCTGACATGATTATCACTTCTCCGGCTCAGCCCATTCCGCTGGTAAATGTGAGGTGTTATGTTTGAGATAGAATTTACTTGTTCAAAATATTTGACATTAAGCAAAACACTATTTATTCGAAGACTATCGATAAAAGACAACAAAATGAAGACGAACTTGCAATAACTTAATTCTGTTCGAAAATTTAGAAGAATAATAGTTTATTGAACTACTAGACAGTAATGGCTCCAATATGGTATCAACCGATAAACACAACAATGTCAAAAAACAAATGCAAGAAACAGATTGTCTGACGTGTAGTTCTCCACTCCAGGAGGAAAGAACATCAAAAGGCAGTTCTGAGAGAAATCTCAGAGAGTGTGTGTAGCACCCGGGAGAGATTTACTGCCTTTCAATTCTGCTGAGACCCCATCAATAACTGGTGAAAGGTAAAACTAAGAATCCTGGTTCTGTAAGAGTTTGACCATCACTCCACAAGACAAGGTCGCGGCTGTAAGAACACAAGGAACGGACTGTACCTACATCGTCTATGGCTCTGTAGGTGTATCTCAAAAATGCTGAAACCCACCTAAGCCGTTTAATGCTGGACAGACAGAAGTCAAAGTTAAACTTAAAGGAATGAAACAAAAAGATGCAGCGGGCCTGGTGATCAGACACAGATGGCCTCGGGAGCCCAGCAATTCCTATATTGCCAAAACACAGCAGAATCATCGAGCTTGTGAAGAGAAAGAATTATGTCTCTCCCCCACCTCGATGTTTACAACTGGAGATGTGCCATGAGCCCAATAATCTCCGATATCAAAATCCCAGCCACCCCAAGTATTATTGTGATATATCAAAGTTGCTGTGAAATTGGGTTGAGTGGAGCTGTTTGTTCAGTGACTGTGATTAATATCAGTCTTCCCGGACCTAACTGGGTCACTGAAGGATTTCCCTCTTCCATAATTCGGGACTTCTTTCAACTTGTTTTGCCATAGTATTCGGGGCAGAGTCAAACTCAACAAGATTGGGATCAGCAGCTACAGAGAAAGAGCGAGAGATCAGAACCTGAGAACATTAGAATGGTCCAAAAATGGATTTTAATTTGAGAACATTAGACTGGAATGTTCCAACAATGAATCAGAATCTGAGAACATTAGACTGGAATGTTACAACAATGGACAGGAGTTTATCCTGGGGTCTTCACTGGGTTTCTCAGGATTGGCCGCGGTTAGAGTTGCGGATACCAGCCGTACTCATAATTATTCAAGTTGGGTACTATCCCATCCTCGCTATTACTGATGTGCCTGGTAAGTCTATCTCTATCAATTCTATGTATGATGCTGAATGCTATTGCTATTCTGGTTGATTATATTCAACAAAAACATAAACGTTCAGTCACAAACGCCACTTCCTTCTCATGCATTTCCAAAATACTTACTCATAAACATCTGAGAAGGTAAAAGACTGTTCAGAACCTTGAGTCTCGATTTACCGTGAACTGTTTTGTATCTCCATATTCTCTCTGTCATCAAACCTGCCGACACCCACCTATATAATATCCCCAATCTCCAGCCCTGCCTGAGTTCTGTTGCTGACTTTTCCATCACCTACCCCTTCGTTAAAGACAGATTTTATGGCTCCAGTTCTCTTCTGACCTCTCTTCCAGTTACAAATAGTTTGACCACAAACATGTTCTTGTCTCTACAGTTACTTCACAACAGGGACTCTTAAACCGAGTAATAATGTCACTGACTGTGCAATTCAGAGGCACGGGTTATGACTCGAAAATCATTGTCTGAAATTCTATCAAAGCCGATGACTAAATTTAAATTCCAATAACAAAAATTGGAATGAAGTCTATTTTCACTCATGGCAAGCATAAACTACTGTCTGAACTAAGTGTCACCTCAGATCCACAACAATATGGTTGCCTCCATATTGCCTTGACAAATGGCCCCGTCAAGGACAGTTAGGATGGACAAAAATGCTGCCCTTGCCAGTGATGCTGGCATCCCGCGAAACAACAACTTTAAAGGTGAAATAACCAAGGAAATGCGGATGCTGGCGGTCTGAAATAAAATTCTCCACCGTTTGAAAGAATGTTGGAAAATCTCAGCAGGTATGGCAGTCGGTAGGAAAAAAAGCAAATAACGTTTCAAGTTCAGTGAACCTATCAAAACTGAATACAACTGAGAAATAATATTATTATATCAGGGATGGATGGTAGGGTGAGCGGGAGGTTTGAGTTGAGTGGATGATGTCCAGCAAGAGAGAGAAAGTGAGAGTGAATGAGAGACAGATGGAGAGAGAGAGAGAGAGAAAGTAAAAGCAAGCAAAAGGATTGCTGATGATGGACTGGAAGGAAAACAGAATGGGAAGTTATTCTACCATTTCCCCTTTTCACATATTCCTGAGTATCATATTTATTATGGGATGTCCTTGCTTACCGTGAGTTATGTTCCCTCTATCTCTCTTATAGTCGCTGAGTTGTAGAGAAACGTAATGTTCAATGGTCAACTGTTTCTTTGGAGAGAGGAACTATTACTGTGCGACTGTGTAGAGATGTAAGAGCTTTCTCAGCCAGGAAGAGAAACTGAGGAGCTGAAAAACGTATTGCTGGAAAAGCACAGCAGGTCAGGCAGCATCCAGAGATCAGGAGAATCGACGTTTCGGGCATGTGCCCTTCTTCTGGAATGAGGAAAGTGTGCCAAGCAGGCTAAGATACAAGGTAGGGAGGAGGGACTTTGGGGAGCTGCGTTGGAAATGCAATAGGTGGAAAGAGGTTAAAGTGAGGCTGACAGGCCGGAGAGGTGGTGGGGGCGGAGAGGTCAGGAAGAAGATTGCAGGTTAGGAAGGCGGTGCTGATTTCGAGGGATGGGATTGAGACAAGGTGGGGGGGGAGGGGAAATGAGGAAGCTGCAGAAATCTGAATTCATCCCTTGTGGTTGGAGGGTTCCCAGGCAGAAGAGGAGGAACTCTTTTGCTCATGCCCGAAACGTCGATTCTCCTGATGTTTGGATGCTACCTGACCTGCTGTGCTTTTCCAGCAATACATTTCTCAGCTCTGATCTCCAGTATCTGCAGTCCCCACTGTCTCCTAGAGAAACTGAGGAGACCGAGGCATTTTCAATACTGAATGGATGCATTGTAGGTGTGGGGAATTCACTTGCTGCTGCCATCTGGAAAGTCAGTGGAGTCTCTGGGGATGGTGTTCTCAGGATAGTGATGTCAGCTACTGGGTTCATTCAGGGAGCCCCGGTGGTCTGGGGACCCCACTCTGAATACTGCATTTACAGTGTGTCTGGGTCCATGATAAACAATTGAGGCAGAGACTACAAATAAGCGAAGCTGTACCAACAGGGAGGAGTGAGGCACTATGTTTTCCTCTCAGGGATTTCCAGGAACATTTGTCTAAGCTGCACCCATTCAGGTGTAAAGTGTAAAACTAGTTTGTCTCAAAACTAATGTGGTCACTGAGCTGTATTCTCTCTTTCAGTATAACCTGTGTTCTCACACCAGTAGCAGGACTGCGCTGACACTCACGATGAATTAAACTGGATTGATTCTGGAACTTTTGAGGCAGCAGTGGGTAATATATCCACCATCTCTGAAGTGCAGTCCTCCAATGTATTCACGAGTTGACTGAAACCGTCTGCCTGCTGAGAGGAATGCATTGGTTCAATCTCCGCAGGGGAAGGTACAGAAACTACTTTCCACAAATATTAGGGAACAGAGGGACTGGTAAAAATTGGAAACTGCAGGAAATCAGAATTAATGAAGTGTATGTTATTGAAAATCTAATTGAATTGAAGTTTCATAAGTTGCTGCATCTGATGAGCTCCATCCCAGAGTGATTGAGATGAGAACAAAGCTTGTGAAATAATTACTGATTATTCTTCAAAGCTAGTTAGATTCTGGAAAGGATCCTGCAGACTGGACAGCAGCTATTGTCAACCTAAGTATTTAAAACAGAATGGAGAGGGAAAACAGAAAACTAAATAATTTGATGTCAGCTTTGAGAGAAAAAAATATTGGAACCTTTTATAAGGAACGTGACGATGAGACACTTGGAGAATAATGATACAATTTGGTACATTGGGCCTAGATTCAGGAAAGGGAAATGATCTTTGATAAACCTGTTTGTGGAGATTGTCAGTTGTGACATCGAAAGTTGAGAACCAATGGGATTGGTGTATTTGTATTTTTAGTAGACGCTTGACATGTCTGAATACAGGTGAGTGGGGAATGTTAGAGTCCATGGGTAGTTAGGGGTGGAATATATACCACATGGATTAAACATTGAGTAACGGAGATACGAGAAGAATACTGTTATTCTCTGGACTGAAGGATTGATGGGTGGCAGCAGGATCAGTGTTTGGGCAATAGCTGTTCACAAGGTATAAAAATGATTCAGATGTGAACAACAAATATCATCATGTACATTTATATTTATTAAATGGTAGAGAGATTGGCGAGTGCTTTTGTTGAAAAAGTCCTGGATGTCCTTGGTCACAAGTCACTGACAGAATTCATACAGGGGAAGGAAGTAAATGATACGTGGCTCTTCAGGCAAAATGATTGAAGTACAAAAGTTAGAAAATCTTTCCCACTGATCGTGTTTTGTTGAGATAGTATTTGGTGCTTTGTGTAAAGGTTTGGTCTGCTTTATAATCAATGATATCTTTGTCACCGAGACAGTGCAAAGGAGTTTGACCAGACTAAACACTGGCGTGTTGTTACCATGAGGAGAGAGTGCAGTAACGATGTGCTTAATCTGTAGCGCTGTGAGAGAATAAGAAGTTGAAGCTTTATAGGTATGGACAGAAACCCATTATGACCCAAACAGCGAAATGGGGTGTCAATGTCATACTTTTCATTGGATGTTTGATTCACGACAGTTTACATGCATCTGCAGAACCCTCATGTCGATTGATAGCGAGGTGCAGGCTCTGAATGAACCCTGAACACTTTAATGCACAGTTAATGTGTGACACTTCATTGTGTGTCGCTTTGTACACAGTCCTGTCAGCAGCCAAAACACCTTCATTCTGAAACAGTTAGTTATTCCCCACCGGTTTCCGACCTCCATGGAGACCATGGGTCTGCCTTCTTGGAGATGGAAGATAACTTGGAGAATGGCTAAAAAATGTTGGCTTCATTCCAACTGCCAGAAAACCATATTAAAGTAACACATATATACCATGAGTAATTAAGCCATGTGGATCAATTTGGAGCAGTTGCCTGCGCAGCCCCTGCTCCATTTGTTTGTGATGTTGGAGCATCTCTGACACTTTCCTGTTCCTGTGTTAGTGGCTTGACAAGCTGAATAACCTCTTCCTGATCCTTTGTAAGTGACTCCGGGTGTGAAATGGTTCTTTCTGATCCCATGTACGTGACATGTGGGAGAGAGCAGACTCCCACCTTCCTGTGCAACAGGCAGGAGGCACTGAAAGGGCTATCCTTCTTTTGCCCAGTAGTTTTGATGGGATGAATGGCTGCCCCACATTCTCGTGAAACCAGATTGGGCTGCTGAATGAACTTGTCCTTTTACTGTGGAAATGTACTGTGCTGTTACATAAATGTCAACCAGACTTTAACAACACGGTCTTGAATGTTATCCGAGTCTTGCTATACATGGTCACAGATTGTTTCAAGAGCTGAAGAGGGACAATCTGTCCTGAAAACTTTGTAGACTTCAGTGAATGCCCCCTCTTCTGCTGGCACGGTGGCTCAGTAGCTAACACTGCTGCCTCATAGCATCAGGGTCCCAGGTTTGATTCGAGCCTTGGGCAACTGTCTGTGTGGGGTTTGCACATTCCCCACTTGTCTGCATGAGTTTCCTTTGGGTGCTCCGGTTTCCTCTCACAGTCCGAAGATGTGCACGCAGGGTGAATTGGCCATACTAAATTGTCCATCTTGTTAGGTGCATTAGTCAGAAGGAAATGTGTTTGGGTGGGTTACTCTTCGGAGGGTTGGTGTGGACTGGTTGGGCCGACGTGCCTGTTTAAACATTGTAGGGAATCTAATCTGCTCAGTTTGGACTCAATGGGCTGAATAGCCTCCTTCCACACTGTAGGGATTATGTGATGCCAAACTGGAGATGCCTGAGCTGAGGAAGCTACGCTGAGGATCTCCTGCAGATGTGTCCCACGGCTGAGATGATTGATGCCCACCAATGATAATCATCTTCCCTTGTGCCGTGAATGACTCCAAGCAGTGTAGAGGTCATAATTAATTCTCAGTAAGTGTGATTTTGTTCAGGTTCCTTTATGTCATCCTCAGTCAAATACTGCCTTGAGTTCAGGGTCAGTCTCTCTTACCTGAGCCCCTGCGTTACCTCTTTTGTTCATATCAATAGGTCATGGTGCAGAAGCAGAGAAGGTTTTCTTCAAACAGAGGGTAGTGAATGTCAGGAACCGTCTTACACAGAGATGTAGGGGAGCTAGATCACTGAAAGGGACCAGTGGTGCCCAGCTGGGATCAGTTCAGTGACCTCTGCTCTCTGTTATTTTCAAAATGACTTGGATGTGGGTGTTGAAGAGTTGGCTAGTAACTTTGCTGATGACACAAAGGTGGTTGGAGTGGTACAGAATGTGGAGGGTTATTGTAGGTTGCAATGGGACATCGACAGGATGCAGAGCTGGGCTGAGAAGTGGCACATGGAGTTCAAACTGAAGTAATTCACTTTGCAAGCTGGAATGTGAACGCAGAATACATGGTTAAAGGCAGGATTCTTGGCAGCGTGGAGAAACAGAGGGATCCTGGCGTCTGTGTCCACAGATCCCTCAAAGCTGCCACCCAAGTTAATCAGGTTGTTAAGAAGGCGTATGGTATGTTGGCTTTCAGTTGCAGGGGGATTGAGTTTAAGAGCCGCGAGGTTATGCTGCAGCTCGATAGAGCCATGCTCAGACCGCACAGGGAATATTGTGTTCAGTTCTGGTCTCCTCATTATAGGAAGGATAATGAAGCTTTTGAGAGTGTAAAGAGGAGATTTACCAGGATGCTACCTGGACTAGAAGTCTTACGAAGAAACCGCGAGGGAGCGAGGGCTTTTCTCATTGGAGGAAAAATAGATGAGAGGTGACTTGATAGGGGTGTACAAGATGATGAGAGGCAGATAGAGAGTGAATAGCCAGCGACATTTTCCCATGGCAGAAATGTCTATCACTAGGTGGCATAATTTTAAGGTAATTGGAGGAAGTTTTAAGGGAGATATCAGAGGTAGATTATTTACACAGAGTGTGGTGGGTGTGTTGAATGCACTACAATCAGTGGTAGTAGAGTCAAATACGTGAGGGAAACTTAAGAGACTCTTGGATAGGCACATGGAACAAAGTGAATGGAAGCATGGAGGTTAGAGTAGGACAAACAACACAATGTCGGGGGCTGAAGGTCCAATCTGCATGCATTCATGTAGAACCTTGAGCTCAAAACCTGCATGAATTCATGTAAAGCTCTGTAATCTCACTTTTTAGCTTAGAATCAATTTAAACATCATGGCATCGTCAGAGAACACAGGGGGCCAGCAGCTTCAACATTTTGTCTTGCTATCACCATTGTTCACAGCTCACCTGAGAATGCAACTTTTTTTAAAAAATAGATTTTGGGATTTACACATGAAAGAAGTGAAACTATCGTGGTATTCGAACCGATGAAAGGCTTAACAGACAATCAATTTTTCCATGTATAATTTCAGTTACATCACACTGTAAATTTTTGCTCTAAATTCTGTGTTACGGTCGAGCCCTCCACTATCACCTGATGAACGAACGATGCTCCAAAAGCTAGTGTGCTTCCAATTAAACCTGTTGGACTATAACCTGGTGCTCTGTGATTTCTAACTTTGTACACCCCAGTCGAACACCAACATCTCCAAATCAGTACTGTTCTTTGTTCTGTGTTCTATGGAAGTGCTCAAGAAGACTTGGACATTAAGAAGATTTGAGAATTGGAGCAGGTCTGCCTTGATCTTAGTGAAGGGTAAGGCAGGCTTGGGATGTGAATGACCTGCACCTGTTTCTGATGCTCTCCCATTCTGTTATTGGAAAGTTCATATGTGTTATTTTCCTGGAAGGTCTTTTATGGAATGTTGCAATCAGGGAGACCCGTGGATTTTGTGAGCCATCACTGGGTGAGATTTGGGGGCTGTATTCACAGTGAATCTGGGTCTACAACATGATCAACAAATGAAGCACAAGATACAGAGAGGGGAGGTTTTGTAAAGAGAAGTGAGCAACCTCTTCCATATCCAGCCTGGGTCTTCCAATTACATTTTCCAAATCTCCCAAACCGAGTGGGACAGTCTCGAGCAACCGAACTGTTTCCTGTATTTCTGTGCACCATGCTATAACAATAAGTGGACTCTAACTGCTCCTGTCTAGCAGGTTAGAGGGGTTGAATGGAACACAGAAACATGGGAGTGAGGAGCAGGAGTGGGTCATTAGAGAATTTGAGCCTTCTCCACCAAACATTAAGATTGTGGCTGATCAGATTGGGGTCTTAGCCTCATCGTCCTGTCTGTGTCCCATTATCCGTGACTCAGTTCTCTGTCAAATCTTTAGCTAACTCAGCTGTAAATACTTATAATCAGAGAGGCACCACAAACTTCCGGGGAAGAGAATTCCCATTCGAATGGCCCTTTTAGAATTCTTCCTCATCCCGCTGTGAGAATAAGAGAATCATACAGCGTGGAAAAAGATCCTTTTGTTCAATTTGTCCATGCCGATCAGGCATCTTAATCAGATCTCGTCCCACTTGGCAGCATTTGGCCCACATCACATGATCCATTCCTATTTATGTACCTATCCAGTTACATTTTAAACGTGTAAGTGTACACGCTTTCACTACTTTCTCTGGCAGTACACCCACCAGCCTCTGTATGAAAAGGTTTCCCCTCAGGTCCCTTCTAAGACATTTCCCTGTCACCTTCACCCTATGCCGTCTAGTTCTGGACGCCCCTACACTGGGAAAAAGATCTTGTCCAATCAGACTATCCATGCGCCTCAGGACTTTATTAAACCTCTGTCATGTCACCATTCAGTCTCTGACAGTCCGGGGGAAAAGCCTCATCTTGTTCATCAACTCCCTGTAGCTCAAACCCTCAGGTTCCAGATAATCTTTGTAAATCTTTTCTGCACCCTTTCAAGCTTAACAACATCCATCCTTTAAAAGAGTCAACTGATATGTACGCAGTTTTATTAAAGTGGCCTCACCTCCGTCCTGTCCAAGCCCCTCACGCTACCCCTACTCCAATTCTCAATGTTCTGACCGATTAAGACAAGCATGTCAACCACGTTCCTCAATACTCTACCGACCTAAACTCCACTTTCAAGGAACTATGAATCTTCACCCATAGTTCTCTTTGTTAAGCAACATTTCCCAGGGCACTACCCCGCTTTAACTTACCGAAATGTCAAACCTCACCAATATCTAAATTAAACTCCATCTGCCAGTCCTTGGCTCATTGTTGGTCAAGGATCCCGTTATATTCTGAGATAATCTTCTTCACTGTTCACTGAACCAATTTGGTGATGTTATCTGTAAACTTACTAACCATGCCTCCGATAATCACATCAAAGTTGTTAATATCCGTGATAAAAAGCAGTGAGCTCAGCACTGTTTCTTTCAGAACACCGCTGGCCACAGGTCTTCAGTTTGGAAAACAATCCATTACCTTCAATCCAATTTTGTATCCAATTTGTTAGCTTTTCCTAGATTACATATAATCTAATTTTAGTAATCTGTCTACGATGGGGAACCTTATTATATGCCTTGCTGAAATTTGTGTAAAAATTGTACACCACAGTGTATTCTTCAAACTTCTTTGTCATCTCTTCATAATACTAAATCACATTAATTAGACATGATTTCACAAATCCATATTGACTATCCCTAATCATTCCTTGTCTTTCTAAATAAATGCAAATTCCATCCCTCAGAATCCCCTCCAAGGAACTCCTCGTCTCTGACCTTGGCTGATTGAGTCGATAACACCCTGCGTTGTTTTGGCTCACTTCTCCCTTTTCTGGCCCCACTCCTCCACTGCCCACAAAAAATAATTATAACTATGTTGGTGATATGGCCAATGATATAGTTCTCAGAGTGTGTCAGGGTCAGTGTTCGGAACAAGTCAGGCAGATTTCTTTAATCTACTAAAACAACATGTCTATGACCAAAACAAACTATGATGGAAAGTGGAATGACGAGAGGATATTGCAAATATGTACAGTGATATTTCCCTTTGAAAAATACTGAGAAACACACACACACACACACACACACACACACACAAAGACACACACACAGACACACACGCACACACAGACAGACAGACACACACACACACACACACACATACACACACACGTATTGTCGATAACAAACTGAAAAGCATAATATCTGCAAAGTTAACTTGAAAGAACATTGTCCAAATATGATTCGAACTTATGACCTAAGGTAAAATGAGAGTTTGACCCAAATACTGTTCTATGTGTAGAGTCATCAAGTCCTAGATCATGGAGAGAGGCAGAGAGGCCCTTTGGCTCAAACTCGTCCATGCTGACACAAATATCCAACCACACTAACCTCATTTCCCAGCACTTGGCCAATAGCATTCTCGTCTTTTCCTGTCCATGTACTTGCCCAAATGCCATTTATGTATCCTTAATATAAATGCATCAACCACTTCTGTTGACAGCTCATTCCCTTTGTGTGCCACTCTCTGTGTAAAACAGTTTCCATCAGTTTCCCTTTTATTCTTTCCCCTCTGACCTTAAACTGATGCTCTCCCCTCCTTGATTCCCCAACTCTAGGAAAAAAAGGTTGGGTCCATTCACCCTATCCATGTAAACTTCTATAGGCCCCTCTCCTGTGCTCGAAAGAAAAAAAGTCCTCGCTTGTCCAACCTCTCCCATTAATTCATACTGTTGAGTCCTGGCAACATTTTTATAAATTCCGTCTGCACACATTCCAAATTAAAAACATCCTTCCGATCGCAATGTGACTAAAACTGAACACAACACTACAAGTGCAGCCTCACCAACATCCTGTATAACTATAACATAACTTCCCAACTGCTCTCCTCCATGTCCTGACCGATGCTTGCTAGTGTGGCAAAAGCCTACTTCACTACCATATCTAACTATGACCCCACTTTCAGAGAACGGTGGAC
This sequence comes from Chiloscyllium punctatum, assembly GCF_047496795.1. Classification (NCBI taxonomy): domain Eukaryota; kingdom Metazoa; phylum Chordata; class Chondrichthyes; order Orectolobiformes; family Hemiscylliidae; genus Chiloscyllium; species Chiloscyllium punctatum. Next base: position 297,622 of record NW_027309928.1, read on the forward strand.
CTAAACTCCATGGTCCCTCTGCTCAACTACACTCCTTAAGGTCCTACCAATCAACATGAAACTCCTACCTTGATCTAACGTTGCCAAAATATTCCTCGGCCCACTTCTCCAGTTTGATCAAGGTCCTGCTGCAATTTCTGATATACTTCCTCATTGTCCACGATACCACCTATCTTAGTGTCATCTTCAAGTTTCCTAGCCATGTCTTGTACATTCGCAAGAATATCATTGATACAGATAACAAATAGCAACGGGCCCAGCAGCGACCCCTGAGGCACTTCATGTGTCACAGGCCTCCAGTCCACTATTACCCTCTGCTTACTACCATGAAGCCAATTGTATATCTAATTTGCCAGGTCCCTCTGGATTCCATGCGATTCTAACCTTCCAGACCAGCCTATCAATGGCAACCTTGTCAAAGGCCTTACTGAAAACCACACACTCTACCGCCCTACCCTCATCAACATTCCTGGTCACTTCATCAATGAACTCAAACAAATTTGAGAGGCATGATCTCCCACTCACAAAGCCATGTGATCTTTCCAGTATAAAAACAACTATTAATAATAATTATTAAAATTAATAATATCAAACTAATAAGATATAAAATTAATATCAAACTAATAATAAGATGACACTTTCAGTGGAGAATAAATTAACCATGGTATGTGATATTCGAACGTGCATCATGGGTGAAGGGCAGAATAGATTTTGTACCTGTGTCATTGAACTGTGTTGAAAAAAAGCAAGGGTGACATGGTAGTTCAGTGGCTAGTACTGCTGCCTCATAATGTCATGGATCCGGGTTTGGTTCCAGCTCGGGTGACGCTCTGTATGGAGTTTGCACATTCTCACTGTGTTTGTGTGCGTTTCCTCTGGGTGCTCCATTTTCCATCCACAATCCAAAGATCTATAGCTCAGGTGAATTGGCCATGCTAATTTACCTATAGTGTTATGTGCATTCGTCAGAGGTAAATATAGGGTAGAGGAATGGAACCGGGTGGGTGACTGTTTGGAGGGTCAGTGTGGTCTTGTGCCAGACGGCCTGTTTCCATACTGTAGGGAATCTGTCAAAAAAATTATTTCTAAACAAACCTTATATTTCCAAATGCATGCATAGCGCACCCCTCAGAGTCTTCTCAAACAACCTACGTACCACAGATATTAGACTTCCTGGTCTATCGATCCCAGATTTTTCTTTGCTTCTCTTTTTGAATAATGGCACAACATTTGCTAATCTTCTGGAACCTAACCTGTTGCTAACGATGATGCAAAAATATCAACCAGGGTTCCCGTAGTTTCTTCTGTAGCCTCTTGCAGTGTTCTTGGATGCATCTGTTTACAACCAGGAGATTAATCCACCTTCATACAGTCTAATGCATCCAACACACCTTCTCCTGTGATATTGACTCACCCCAAGATAACACTACGACTTTTGTCAGCCTCCCAAGTTTCATGTATTACTCCACGGTAAAGACAGAGGAGAAATATTCATTGAGAATCTCGCAAATCTTCAGGACATGCACGTCCATTTTGGACTTTGAGGGGTCATATTCTCATTTAGCTATTCTTTTGACTTTAATATACTTAATGAACCTATTTGGATTCACCCTAATCTTCTCAGCCAAAGCTATCTTGTGCCCCTTTTCACCCTCCTGATTTCCTTCTTCAGTAAACTCCTGTATCCCCTGTATACCTCCAGGTATTCCCTCGATCCCAGCTGCCTGGACCTGAGCCACGCCTCCTTTTTGCTGGTCAAAGCCTCAATATCTCCTGACATCCGAGGTTCCCTCTTCCTACCAACCTTGCCTTTTACCCTCACAGTAACATATAGACCTTGAACTGTCGACATTTCACTTTTAAAGTCCTCCCACTTGCAGGAGGTCCCTTCACCTGCAAACAAACTCCTCCAACCAACCCCTACAACCTCCTGTCTCATTCCATCAAAATTCGCCTTGCCCCAAGTTTGAACTTTGAACATGTGGACCAATTTTATCCTTCTGCATAACTATTGAAAAATTAATAGAACTATTTTCGCGGGTCCCAGAGGGCTCCCCCATTGTCACCTCAGACACCTGTCCTGCCCTAGATCTTAGAGTAGGTCACGCTTCGTCCCTTCCCGATTTGCACTCTCTACTTACTGCTTGAGGAAACTATTCTGAACACACTTAATAAATTCACCCCATCTCAGTCCTTAATTCTATGTCATTCCCAGTCTATGTTCGGAAAATTAAAATCTCCTACTAATGCAATCCTATTGGCCCTGCTCGTCTCCCCAGTCTGTCGACATATTTTTGTTCCACTAATTCCTCGTTTATTATTTGGGGGCCTATAGTACAATCTAAATCCTATCACCATTCCCTTCTTATTTATTAGCTC